>NC_082648.1:44767382-45079361 GCF_028023285.1 Balaenoptera ricei
GTCTTTAATTGAAGACTGTCCATCATCCAGCAGTGATTTCTCAGCCAGAAGTTTTTGGAGGGGCCAGTCACAGAATCAGGGGAGAGGGAGATGTATGATTTGAAAAGACATTCTAAAACAGTGCTTTAATATTTTTTTGGTCATAATACTTTATTTATTATTTTGAAATTTCAAATAACATTAAAGGAGAGTGTGAGACTTGTTTGTCAAGAGTCAAGGGGTAAAAGTTGAGAAACTGTGATTTAGAAAATTGATGTAAGCCAGAATCAGACCAAAGGGCAGGTTAATTCCAGACTGTGCTGTTTTGGTATTAGATTCATATATAAAACAAAGGGAAAAGGGATCCCTCAGTCAAACTCTTACTATTCTTATGTTGGACTTGACCTCACTGTATGACTGACCACCAATTCTATTTTTATTTTCTCAGTGACCAGACAGATCATGATACTACGTTAAGCCCCATGAAGGTAAAGATCTCTAGCTAGCATCATACTAGTCCCAGACACTTATTTTTAAATTGGACAACTAAAATAAGCCTATATATTATAAGCGTTCTACCACAGAGGTATGCTTTATGTCTTATTCAAATTAAAATTTCCCCTAGGCCTTTGCATATGAGCTAGGAGCAATATCAGTGCTGTAGGACTTAAACTTTGCATAGCTGCTTTCTTTCAAAGCATAGACTAGATCCAAAATATAACCTGGTGATCATAAGTTATAGTTTTGGAGCAGGGTTAGTGTTAAGTCACTTGAGAGAGACATGGGAACTTCACATTCAAGACCATCTTTTCTCTGTGTAATTACAGCCAAGTTTGTCTGTTTTGCACATTGAGACCATAATCTCAGGGTGCAAAATGAGGTCAAGTCCAACATAAGAATAGTAAGAGTTTGACTGAGGGATCCCTTTTCCCTTTGTTTTATATATGAATTTAATTCATATTGTGTCCAGAATGTTCATAACATTCGTAGCTAGCAGGTCTTTAGTTCCTGAAAATGGTATTTTAAAGGAAAGGCAGGTACCAGGTGAGAGAACAATCTTCATTCAGTTAAGCAAATGGTGCATCGAGTTACAGATTCTTCATCCTCTTGGATGGAAAATTTGTTGAGAATTGGAACATGGAGGAGGAACTCATCATTATAAAAGCTATGCAAATGATCTTTGTTACAGCAGAGCTGCTTGTTTTTTGTCTTAATTATGTCGCAGCTATTCTCAGGGGCCAGTTCTAGAACTTCAGTTAGTCCTTTCAGCTCTTCTGCATTAGCTGCTGATGGGTGCCATCTCAGAGGTTCTGAGGACTGGAGAGTTAAAGAGCCAAGGTCAGGCCACTAAATGGAGCCATTTAGAGATTCCTATAGATTTCATAACCATGGGAAACATTTAAATTGTTGGTTCTTAGGGATTTCCTATGTTTTCCCTTTAGTATAATATCTCATCTTCATATGCGGTGTTAAGGTAGGGAAGGAGATCTTTTTTTTTTTTTTTTCTAGAGGGCAGAGAAATCGAGCTGTGTATATGAGTCTTACAATTTGAACACTTTCAAATGACAGTGAGTACATTTGCCCTGGTTGTGATAACCTGCCATAGAACTAATAACAAGCTTCTTAGGGGCTGGGGCTCCCATGGGGGAGAGCCCTAGACTTGGTATCCAAAACCTTAGGTTTAATTCTAGCTCTGCCATCTAATATCGCTGTAACTTTAGGATGGTCATTTAACCTCTCTGAGACTTGGTTTCCTTCTCTGTAAATTGATAGTAATGATTCCTTTCTCATGTGGTTATTTAAGGAGTATCAAACAATTCTCCAAAGTGTCATACAGAATATATTATTAGGGATAGGGATTTTGTTTTATTTCTTTGTGTCCCAGGAGCAATAAATGTAGTAACCTGCAAAATCTCAAATGATACACAAGTGAATATAGTAGGAAATAAAAGGTTGTTGCCCCCACCTCAGTTTTACTCCCAGAGTAAGTTTGAAAACCCTTCTAGACCCCTTTCCATCCGTATGCATAATGTATATTTAAACAAGAGAGACTTACATAGGGGCTTCCCTGGTGACGCAGTGGTTAAGAATCCACCTGCCAATGCAGGGGACGCGGGTTCGAGCCCTGGTCCAGGAACATCCCACATGTCACAGAGCAACTAAGCCCGTGCACCACAACTACTGAGCCTGTGCCCTAGAGCCTGTGCGCCACAACTCCTGAACCCTCATGCCGCAACTACTGAAGCCTGCACACCTAGGGCCTGTGCTACGCAAAAAGAGAAACCACTGCAATGAGACGCCCGCGCACTGCAACAAAGAGTAGCCCCTGCTCGCCGCAACTGGAGAAAGCCTGCGCGCAGCAACGAAGACCCAACACAGCCAAAAATAAATAAATTTTTTTAAAAAAAAAAGGGGGACTTACGTAATATGTATTCTGTAACTTTTTGTTTTTCACATCTCAGACTTTCTGTGCCAGTGCATTGTGCTTTCTCCTTAATATCTGCATGGAATTCTTTCACAGAAATGTACCACAATCTAAACCTTTGATGGGCCTTTATTGTTGCTTTCTTTATAAATACATTTAACAATAGTGCATTGTACAGCTCTGTAAATACCCAAGTATTGATGAATAATCTTTCTCTGGCCCTTTTAAAATAGCAAAAAAGAAGAATAAGAAGGGGAAGACTATCTCCCTAACAGACTTCCTGGCTGAGGATGGAGGGACTGGTGGAGGAAGCACCTATGTCCCCAAACCAGTCAGCTGGGCTGATGAAACAGATGACCTAGAAGGAGATGGTAACTTTTCTTAACTTTTCTTTTGTTTTCTGTCACGTTTGGAATTTTCATTACCTTCTAGACAAAATCTGTTCCACAGTATTGGTTCTCACTTGTAATTTGGAAGGAACTTAACTAATTTTGTAGAACCTGCAATCTTATGTTTATGTATTTTGTAGAATCTTAGGTTTAGGCTATAAGAGTTTGTGATAGGGGCTAAAGTGGTGATTCAAGAGAGCTTAGTGCTAATTCTGGCTATTGCAGTAACAGGGTTTTCTCAGGGTACTATCCTTTTAAGCCTTATTTTCTTCATTTGGAAAGTTAAGGACTAGATTATTTCATTTTAGGTCTCAAATTCTGTGATGTCCTCATAAAGTAATATGCAGTATAATCTATATGCTCTTTTATACTCAAGAGTCAAGGAATAATTTGTTCTAAGAGCTATTAGTATGAAGTCAGGGTGTCCCTGGGTAAACAGAACTGGTCTGAGGAAAAGGAATAGGAATAGGAATTATGGTGGGAAAATGCAGAAGAGTCACTGGGGTATCATTTGAATAAGTTCTGTGCCTTCAAGGAATAGCGAGGAACAGGCAGGAGTTATAAAATCATTGGGTATGACATAAGTCTGATCACCCATCATTTTTGTCTAAAAGCTTTAATTGCAAACGGAAGAATACTTTTTCTTTTGTGACCTACTTTTGTAACAAGAAATTTCATCTAGATCATATCTTCCGTAAGTGTTCATACCTGAAGTACAAATTCATGGGCAGTGCTGTATGGACAGTATCTCCTAGTTCCACTAAGATTACCATCCTACTGCACTACCATCTGTGTGACCTTGGGCAAGTTACAAAACCTTCCTGAAATCTTAGTTTCCTTTTCTGTAAAATGGGAAACAAACTCACATAATTATTACAAAGGTAAGTTGGGATATAATGAATATGAAGTACCTGGCACATGGTAACATTCCATAAATAGTGATTGATATTCTCTCATTTCTCTGCTGCATAAGGAATAAGTTATGATTCTGTTAACAAAAGCCTGGGCCTTGAAAGGCCTTGAAATACTTAGAAACAAAGAGACAGTAAATAGTACTGAGTCTTTGCATTGCTATCTGATTCTGACATTTCAGAAGCATTTTGTCTGTAAAGGGTCCTTATTGCTGAACCCCTACCCTTTTTATCTGTTTATTTCCTGATATAGCTTGCTTAATACTGGGCGCTTAGCATATGTCCTCTTATTCTACAGTGACAGTAAGGGAAGTTTCTTCTAATTTCTTCTGTCTACTTTTCTATCCTAGTTTCAACCACTTGGCATAGTAATGATGATGACGTGTATAGGGCACCTCCAATTGACCGTTCCATCCTGCCCACTGCTCCACGGGCTGCTCGGGAACCCAATATCGACCGGAGCCGTCTTCCCAAATCACCACCCTACACTGCTTTTCTAGGGAACCTGCCCTATGATGTGACAGAAGACTCCATTAAGGAATTCTTTAGAGGATTAAATGTAAGTGTAAAGGTTTTAGGCAATTAACTAGATATGGAGGGTACAGTATGGGTAGTGACTGTCTCTGAATTTCTGTGTTGAGAAAGGTTCTGAGG
This sequence comes from Balaenoptera ricei, assembly GCF_028023285.1. Lineage (NCBI taxonomy): Eukaryota > Metazoa > Chordata > Mammalia > Artiodactyla > Balaenopteridae > Balaenoptera > Balaenoptera ricei. The sequence continues at coordinate 44,771,741 of NC_082648.1, forward strand.
TTGTGTCTATACTTGGAAGAAACAGGTATGTAATTTAGTGGTGTTTAGGCCCTTTGGCTGAGAATGTTCTCATCCAAAACCAGTCGGACAGTCTTATCAGCAAATTTAATACCTTATTGATATGGAGAGAATCTCTCAAAAATATATATCCCTTCTCTATGAAATTTAAAGGTGACATACCCAGGTAAACGTTGGAAAGTGGAAGAAAGTTTCTCTGAACTCAGCTATTCTGTTATTGACATTCAGGATTATATCAAAATTACATTTTAATTTTTTATATGAATACGTTGAACTGAGCAGATGTGTAGTTTTTATTAACAGAGTCTGTTCACATATAATGGAATTCACAGGCTTGCTTAAAAAGCTTAAGGCAGGATGTTTGAAAACACTGACCTAGAAGTTTCCAGAAAGACGAAAAAGTGAATATGAGGTGCTAAGAATCCTTTTTCTAAACTTTGATGAAAAGATACTTAGGATTTCAAAAATGGAAGAATGAGTAATAATTTCCAATTCTATTGGGTTTTTCTCCAGTCTTTGCTGAAGAGAAGACATTAAAAACTAGTTTTCTTCTAAGAATCTGCTCCCTCTTTCACTTTTTTATTTTGGCTGCGTTGGGTCTTCATTGCGGCATGTGGGCTTCTCTAGCTGTGGGCTCCAGGGTGCTTGGGCTGTCTAGTTGCGGCGCGCAGGCTTATTTGCCCCGCGGTACGTGGGATCTTACTTTCCCAACTGGGAATCAAACCCGCGTCCCCTGAATTGGAAGGTGGATTCTTAACCACTGGACCACCAGGGAAGTCCCTCCCTCATTTGCTTTTTTTTTATTATTAATACAGCAGGTTCTTATTAGTTATCTATTTTATACATATTAGTGTATATATGTCAATCCTCCTTCACTTTTGCTATGTTGGTTGACTTCTTTACTAGATCCTGTTCTCTGCAATGGGCCATCAACTTCTGTAGCTGGCTTTTCTTGTGTGATTATTTTTGATCACAACTTACAAATTTTACTCTCTGTTTAATTATATAGTATATCTAGAAGTATGGCCTGTTTTCGATTCCTCTCTGGTAGCCTCTTTCTTCTGTAGAGTGTTGAATAATCTCTGGCCTGTTCAGGCTTTTCACCTTTATGCTCTAGAATTGGTCTGTAGCTACTTCCCTTTTATTTTATTCCCTTTTTATTTTGTTCCTTTTCCTGCTCTCCTCATAAGTTGAGTTAAACTAGAATTTAAAAGTGACTGTGACAAAATCTATATCTCAGGAGCCCAGAATAAAGTATCAAATCAGTGATGGAAAAGATAGCTTGAATATATGCAAAATATTGGAGAAATGAAGAAATAAGTAAAAAGAGTAAGAAAACAGACATAAAAAGTGAAAAGTACAATTCAGTGGTTTACCATCTCAGAATTCGGCAGAAGGGGTAAGTATGGTGAGGATTTACAATCCAGTGTTTGATTCAGCCAAGCTATTAATATATGAAGACAGTAAATAATGTTTCTCAGGTAAGTCAGCTTGCCAAAAAATATACTGCCCAGAAAATTTTTTGGCAGAAACTGTGTCAAATTTCTGAGAGACAAAAATTGGAAATAAACTAATTGTGGAACACAGGCAGTTCCTCTTAACTGAAAAACAACTAAAAACTAGAAATGTTACACTGAACTCCTTAGTTTCTTAAAGGTTAAATTCATATTGTTCAAATTGAAAAGGTTTAACAGGGTATACGATGAAGTCTCTCTTGTATCCCTCTGTACCAGTTTTTCTCCTGGAGACAGCCAGGTTCTTGGGTATTCTTCAGAGAAATTCACTGCATACACAATGGTATAAAAAAAAAAAAGAGGAAGAAGACAAATGAACAAGAGCATTTAATTAGGAAATATTTTTTGTTTCTTTCCTCCTTAGATCAGTGCAGTGCGTTTACCACGTGAACCCAGCAATCCTGAGAGGTTGAAAGGTTTTGGTTACGCTGAGTTTGAGGACCTGGATTCCTTGCTCAGTGCTCTGAGCCTCAATGAAGAGGTAAATAAACTAAGAGTGGGGGTTGAGGGCTGGGAGCTAACAGCTCTTGTGTTTATCAAACTGATAGTTTTTAGGCCGGGTCAGTAGCTATTTCGAAGATTCCCATAATACCTACAAAGAAAAGCCTGGATTATTTATCAATATACCGGTTAACATTCAACATCTAGCACGTCACACCTCCCTTCTGCAAGTTCAGCAGGGCCTAGTAATTCAGGAATGTGTTTAGGTGGGAAATTGTGAAGAAATCCACCACGAAGTCCTTAATAAAATCTCACGTTAGTTCACTCACAGCTTTGCCTCAGCTTCGTGGCTTTGCTTTTTCAAAATAATATGACCAGATGAAGGCAAATAGAAATATCATGTTATTTTAGTATTTAAAGGCATTACCTCATTTTCAGGGAAGTAATTTTTTATTTTTAAGAGGGCTCAGAAACATTTCTCACTAAGATGTCATTTGTAATACTTGCTCCTGGGAATCTGTTACAGGAGAATGACAGTAAACATTCAGTCCTGCTTTGTAACATTGCCCATAGATGTTTTTTAATCCAGACACTAGAGGTTCAGTGGGGAGAGGAGATTTAGCTGTTAATACATGAGGGGGGATGGAGATTAAATCTAATTGAAATACAGTTATTTAAGTGATTGGTGCCATGTAGGGATTCTTAGGCTAGCCAGAGCAGGATATTGAAACATTTAGTTACTTGTTAGTGATGGAAGTTTCTAATCCAAGAACTGCTTTTTTATCTCTAGTGAGTGACTTTAGAAATCAAACTGATTATATATCGAAAGAAAAAAAAGGCTGTTTTTTTCTCTTTTAATTCCAGAAACCTCTCATTGTTCGTTGAGAAGGCAATTTCCAATGCCATTTGTGCCATAATTCTATGGTCCATGTCTGCCATTGGACGTGATTGAAAGCAACTGCTCTTAAAATATTTTTCCTATCTCATAACTTGAGTACCACCATGATAATCTGAAGCAGATGTCAAATAGGAATAAAATTCATGTATTTAGTTAAATATGTGGAAAGCAAAAGTTGTTTGAAAGTTTTTCTTAGGTCATTTTAGGTTTTATTAACATTACTAGTTTTTAACTCTCAGTCTGAATAAGAAAAAGAATACCATACAATTGTTATTATCTGAAGTTTGCTGAATTGACTGTTAAATAAGATGTTGTCATGGTCCAGACTTAAGAGTTAGTTTGTATTTAGAGATATCATCGTAGTGGTATTTAATATAATTCCAGGTGTTCTTAACTAAATTTCATTGTTACCCTTCTTCAACTGTAGATTCTACTATGAAATGAGAAAAATATCATCAGTAGAATTAATTGGGTTCAAAGTATATAAATAGTGATGTGGGAAAGGGAAATCAGAGGGTATCCTGGAGGAACTGATTTATCCTAAGGTAATACTGAGTGAAAGAACTTGAGATTATAAACAGAGACCATGCTTTATGCAACTTTGCTGGTGCATAGTAGGGACTCTATAAATGTTTGAATGCATAATTGCTCTGGACCCAAATAATACCTTTTATTTAGCTAGTTGTCTAGAAAATGTTTTTAATTTATTACATGTGACAAATTGCCTGTGATAGTTAAAAAGTTAAATCTATTCTGTGAGGTTTGACTTTATAAAAATAGTAAGATAATTGACCTAACATTCATTTAAGCCCAACTTAAATGTTAATTCTAAGGGGTTATTTTATATTCAAGTCTTTATAAAGGATTCTTTAGCCAACAGATTGTAGTGTTGGCTAGATTACAGTGTTTTTCCTTTATCTTCCTTCCCCCAGTGCTTCTGCTATGCCCAGACGTTCAAGGTCACTCATGGGATTTGTGCATAATGGGGCAAAAGGTTGGTTAATATGGTCCTATGCTCTCAGTCTCTAGGTAACAGGAGAATTCGAGTGGACGTTGCTGATCAAGCACAGGATAAAGGTAGGAAAGATGATTGAATGTTTTGTTTTGTCATGGTCCTGGGAAGACAAAGCAGAGGTGCCCTTCCCCAGTAACTTGTAGTAGAGGCAAATAGTGGGGGCCACCTTAACCTTGAGCAGTAGTTCTTGACTGAGGATGGTTTTGCTTCACAGGGGATATTTGTCAACGTTGGGAGACATTTGGGTTGTCACAACTGTGGGGAGGGCTCCTAACGTCTAATAGTATCCAGGGACTATCCTATAATGCGTTTGACAGCCGCCCCAACAAAGAATTGTCTAGCCCAAAATGTTGGTAGTGTTGAGACTGAGAAACCCTGATTGACCTAGATGAACATTAAATACATACTAAATAGATTACGTACCTAGCAGCACACTGGACACAAGAGGAGCCTGATTCATGTATATTTCAGGGGGTTCCTGGCGTATCTTTAAAAAATTTTAAGATGCCTATACAGAAGATGAGACAGGTAAGCATTAAAGCAGTAGGAATAAATGTGAGGAAGGGAGTCACTTGGTTGAGTTGGAGAGTACACTTATGGGGCCTGGGGCGACTTCGTGATGACGCTGTGGTGTAATCAAGAAGTACAGTATGTGGGGGCAGGAGGGGGCCTCTGTGCATATGAGAAATATCTGGCAAAAGTTTTTGTGAGCTAACCTGTGTTTTTTCATTTTATATATCTGTAGACAGGGATGATCGTTCTTTTGGCCGAGATAGAAATCGGGATTCTGACAAAACAGATACAGACTGGAGGGCCCGTCCTGCTACAGACAGCTTTGATGACTACCCACCTAGAAGAGGTGATGATAGCTTTGGAGACAGTAAGTTCATTTTTATCTAGTTAGTTTCTTGTGTATTCTGGGGGGTTGTTTTGTAATAGGACAAATGTGTTAATGTAGATGATCACAATAGCAGATAAAGGGGAGGGTAGCAGTAGATGCAGAAAAAAAATTTAAGATGCCTTTTAAAATAACAGAAAATTCATTACCTTCAAAAATACTAAATGTCTGCCACGTGCCAGATACTTTTGTAAGCTCAGGATACAGCAGTGAACAAAACAGACAAAAATACTGTCTTTGTTGGACATTATTTATACCAGGGGAGAGAAACAATATGCAAATAAAATGTAATTTAGAGAAGGGGAGTAGAGAATGTCATGGGGTAGGAGATGGGATAAATTACAACTTTTACACACACCACCTAAATCCAATAAAATCTTTGTAAAACGTTTGTGGAGAAAATGATACAACTTTATTGAAATACATGAAGAAAGACTCAACACTGTCATTTCTTTTTTTAATGTAAAGAACCTACTGTTGAGTAAAGAAATGACTAAGTAGTGGTTTGTCTATATAATGGAATACTTGATAGCATAACATACATGTGACGACAAGGATAAAATTCAAGACCTGTTTTGTTTGGCTACGCCAAGCCTCTTGTGGGGTCTTAGTGTCGTCCCCCTGTCCGTCTGCGTCCCCCCCGCCCCGGTCCAGGGATCAAACCCGTGCCCCCGCACTGGAAGCGCGGAGTCTTAACCTCTGGACTACCAGGGAAGTCCCTTAATTTTTAAAATTTAAACTACCTGCAGATGAATGTTCACGTAGACAAAATGATGTCCTTTGCAAAATGAAACCATTGTTTTAAAAGGAAGCTGTCATAAAACTAAGATATTTCTTAGGCCTACTCACAAACTCAAAATGTCTTTTAAGTTTTTTTGTTCTGTTTTTTAATTGGTTCATGTTTAGACATTGAGGAGTTTTTTTTTTTTTTTTTTTTTCCATATAAAAATCTGGGTTTCTGACGTGTCACCTGAAGCTAAATAGCATGCAACGATTTTAATATTATAAACAACAATCCAAAGAACCTTCTTGTATTTATATCTGTATAATGTGTCCGGTTACTTGCTCAGGTTAAATTCCTAGAAATTAAATTGCTGGCCCAGAGGGTATACATGTTTTTTAAATCTTTTAGTACATAGTTCCAAAACAATTTTCAAGACCTTTGAACTATTTTTAACTCAGCAGGGTAGGAATTGACTTATTGTGCTAAACTTCACCAATACAAGATGTATCATTTATTTTAACCTTTCCATTTGGGCAGTAGAAAACAATGTCCCGTTTTAGTTTCTGTTACTTAAGCAGTAACAGATAGTTAACCAGTTGTCATATGTTACATATATTTTTCTCATTTTGTTTGCCTCTCAGATTTGTGGTATGTGTATTGTTTTTCTATGCTAAACTTTTTGTTTGTTTGCCGGGCCACGTGGCTTGCGGCATCTTACTTGCCCTATCAGGGATGGAACCCATGCCCCCTGCAGTGGAAGCACGAAGTCGTAACCACTGGACTGCCAGGGAATTCCCTCCATGTTAAACTTTTTAGGTAGTCTTTGGTTCTTTGGTATCAGGCATGAAAGATTCCAACTACGTTTTCTTGTGCTTTGTGCTTACATTTTTAGTATTCAGATCTTTAATCCTGGAAGTTCATTATGGGATATAAAGGAGTCCCACCCCCCCCCCACTTGTGGGGATACATTCCAAGAACCCCCCTGGTTGCCTGAAACCTCGGATATTACTGAACCCTATGTTTTATGCTATGTTTTTTCCTATACATAACAGTATACTGTAATAAAAGTTACATGAATGTGATCTCTCTCTCTCTCTCAAAATATCTTACTGTACTGTACTGTACAGCGTGGATATGCTGGACAAAGGGATGATTCACGTCCCGGGCAGGTTGGAGGGAGATGGCACGAGATTTCATCATGCTACTCAGAACAGCACGCAATTTAAAACTTACGAATTGTGTATTTCTGGAATTTTTCATTTAAAATTTTTGGACTGTGGTTGACCACAGGTAACTGAAACTTCAAAAAGTGAAACCAGGGCTTCCCTGGTGGCACAGTGGTTGAGAGTCTGCCTGCCAATGCAGGGGACACGGATTCGAGCCCTGGTCTGGGAAGATCCCACATGCCGCGGAGCAACGAGGCCCGTGAGCCACAACTACTGAGCCTGCGTGTCTGGAGCCTGTGCTCTGCAACAAGAGAGGCCGCGAGAGTGAGAGGCGCGCGCACCGCGATGAAGAGTGGCCCCCGCTTGCTGCAACTAGAGAAAGCCCTCGCACAGAAACGAAGACCCAACACAGCCATACATACATACATACATACATACATACATACATACATAAAATATATATATGTATATATATATATATGAAACCACACATAAGGCAGTACCACTGTATAGAGATTTTTCTCCCCCCTAACTCCCTCCTAAATTGTTAGCCTGGCAACATTTATTGAATTAGTGGAGAACTTTTTAAAATAAATACCAAGGAAACTTTAATTCAATACAGATTCTTCTACCTTGGATATAATGCAATTGTTTTTTTTTGTTCTTTAATAAAAACAGACACAGCAGTGAATATGAAGTCATGGAAGCAAACTGACTAATGGGCTATGTTTGTTTTTATCAGTAGGTGTCAAAGAAAAAGGAATGACGTTACCTGTCTCTTTCCTCTCTAGAGTTTCGAGATCGTTATGATTCAGACCGATATCGTGATGGGTATCGGGACAGTTACCGTGATGGACCACGCCGGGACATGGATCGATACGGGGGCCGAGATCGCTATGATGACCGAGGCAGCAGAGACTATGATAGAGGTCGTTGTAAAACACAATTAAGTTAAATTGCTTTCTTTTAAGAACTCCTTTCTTGCCTTCTCCCCTCCAGTGTGATGATCACAATTTGGGATATGTTTACAGGCTATGATTCCAGGATAGGCAGTGGCAGAAGAGCATTTGGTAGTGGGTACCGTAGGGATGACGACTTCAGAGGAGGTGGGGACCGCTATGAAGACAGATATGACAGACGAGATGACCGGTCATGGAGCTCCAGAGATGATTACTCTCGGGATGATTATAGGCGTGATGATAGAGGTAATCATTTGCTTTTGCTTACTTAATGGGGCGTTACCACTAGAGTAACTGGTTGGAAATTTTTCAGTTATGTTTCAAACCCCTTAAGTGGGCACAGATAGAACCTACACATAGTAAAGATTGCATCGGAACATAATGGAAAGAGCATTAGATAAAAATGGACATAATGGAAATGAAGTCTAGTTCTAACCTGTTTTAGCATATAGATTTTTTCAGTTAAAATTTAATTGAATAAACAAAGGAAAAAGCATTTGCCAGACATTCTTATAGTATGATCTCACTTAAAATAGGCTGTTTTAGCCCCATTTTTCAAGTGAAGGAATGAGACTCAAACATGGTCTCATAGCCAGTAATTGGTTGGCACTGTGCGTTAAAAACCAGGTGTTGCTTATTTCAATGCCGTTGATACCAAATAGTTGATACTCATTAATTAATGGTGAGATGTCAGTGTACCTATTCTAAAATTATGCCCCTGATATTATATCATTTATATAAAACATATATTGTGTTACAACTCTGATCTCTCAAAAAGTATTATAAAAGGCCACTATTTGTTCTGACTTGAGTGATGCCATTTTATGTATGTATTTATTTATTGGCTGCAACGGGTATTCGTTGCTGCGCGCGGGCTTTCTCTAGTTGCGTCGAGCGGGGGTTACTCTTCCTTGTGGTGGGCTGGCTTCTCATTGCAGTGGCTTCTCTTGTTGCGGAGCACGGGCTCTAGGCTCGCGGGCTTCAGTACTTGTGGTGCACGGGCTCAGTTGCTCCGTGGCGTGTGGGATCTTCCCGGACCAGGGCTTGAACCCGTGTCCCCTGCATTGGCAGGCGAATTCTTAACCACTGCGCCATCAGGGAAGCCCAAGTGATGTCATTTTAAAAGTAAGGTATCTGGGAGTTCACTGGTGGCCTAGTGGTTGGGATTCTGGGCTTTCATTGTCGTGGCCTGGGTTCAATCCCTGGTTGGGGAACTGAGATTCCCCAAGGCACACAGTGTGGCCAAAAATAAAATAAATAAAAGTAAGGTATTTGGCCCCAGAATTTTTCTCTGTAATTATGTTTAGACAGCAAACCTGGTGTTTTAATATCCCTGTCTTAGCCCAAGTGCTTTATTATATCCAGCATCTCCTATAATCCCCTGCGGAAGATAGACCTAGATAACTAATAAAACACCGTGAGGTGGCACAAGTCATCAGAGCCATATTGAAATTGTGTGGTAAAGTCTTTATTCCTCCCTCAAACAAAAAAGTTGTAACGTTTCCAGTTTTTTAAACAAAAGTTTTAAAATTTATTCTTTTTTTTTTTTTTTTTTTTTTTTTTTGATTTATTTTTGGCTGTGTTGGGTCTTCGTTGCTGCACACGGGCTTTCTCCAGTTGCGGCGAGTGGGGGCTACTCTGTTGTGGTGCGCGGGCTTCTCATTGCAGTGGCTTCTCTTGTTGCGGAGCACGGGCTCTAGGCGCACGGGCTTCAGTAGTTGTGGCTCTCAGGCTCTAGAGCACAGGCTCAGAAATTGTGGCTCACGGGCCCAGCTGCTCTGCGGCACGTGGGATCTTCCCAGACCAGGGCTCGAACCCGTGTCCCCTGCATTGGCAGGCAGATTCTCAACCTCTGCGCCACCAGGGAAGCCCGGCAGGTGGGTTCTTAACCACTGTGCCACCAGGGAAGTCCCTAAAATTTATTCTTAAAAGCATTGCTGATACCTGTTTCCTCTGTTTCCATGCAAGAAACCTGGAAGTAATAGCTAACATTTATTGAGCATTTACGCTGCACCAACAATGAACTGAGTGCTCATACAGGTATTATTTAAGTATTCTATGTGGTAGATACACAGTTATCATCTTCCCTTCATTTGTGAGAAAACTAGAGGCTCAGATGTAGTCTTCGTTGACTACTGACCTTTGCCTCTCATGCCATTTCTTGCCTCCCCCAATGGCTGTACACCTGATTTCCAGCCCCCCTTCCCCCCTGATGATCAAACCCCCCATTCCTTCTAAGATCTGTGCCCCCTTGTCCTCAGGGTCACTGCCACTATCTCTGTTCAGATTTCATTGCTATGCCCACGTTACTAACATTTCCCTGCCTCACTCCATTTTCACATTGGTCCAAGTAGTCTTTCTGGAACAATATCTAATTAGGTTATTCTCCTCCTTCTAAAACCCTGTCTTGTCTCTTCATGGCCTGAAAGATATCCCTTTGTACCTCTGACATACAAGGGCCTTCACTGCTCTGCCTCTTCAGTGTTGTCTCCATCCCTTCCACAAAAACTGCCCAGCCATCATATTCCGGACGTTAGCATGGTATCTGAAATATAGGTGTTCCAATTACTTGTTGAGTAGGTAAACGAAATTACCAAAGGAAGAAGGAGACATTGTGTACCATAGTGGGAGGAGCAGTGGAGTTGCTTCAGTAACATGGATTTCATTCTTTGGTCCACCAGGTGTTAGCTGTGTGACTTCAATGAGTTCCTCTTTCTGACCCCAGTTGTACCCTATTCACATAGGAAATGGCCCCTTCGCAGAGTTATACAGATGAAAAATGTATCTTGGAAGTTATATAAACTACCAACTTAAAACCCTTGTAGAAAATTTAAATCTTGCTAAACAATACCCTCTTTGTTTGCAGATACATAGATATGTAGTAAAAGACCAAAGACACACGTAAGAATGATAGATACCAAATTCAGCATAGTAGTTATGAGAAGACAGCACAGCACTAAGCATGTTATCGGGAGGCTTCAGTGGTTTTTGTGGTGTCAGGTGGTTGATGTACACAGGCTTTCTTTATATCTTCTATATATTTTGTGTCTGAAATACTTAGGATAAACACTGATTTTGAGAAATACAATATCCTTGAAGCACTTAGGTTTATCTTGAAATATTCTGACAGCTTGGATCCAGGAAGAAGTCAGACTCCCTTACAGTTTATATTCTAATGTTCGGTGTTGCATGCTTTGCCCTATGAATCACCATCAAATTTATATTATACACAGAGATAAGAATATAAGAACTAGAGCCTTCCGCATCATACTGTTACAAGTTTGTCTTAACCTACTGAAGCAATCCATCTTCCAGACCACATTTTTTAACAAGATACTTTTCATCCAATATGTTATCATAGTCAAAAAATTTCCCCCAGATAATAGTAATCATGATAAATGCTTAATTTACCATTGAAATTTTTACTGTTTTTAGTCTTTCCCTCAGTCTGGTACTGCATCATGGATGTGGTAGTGGAAAGATTAATTGGACTTGGTTCTTTGGGCCACCCATTTTTTAATGATCTCCCTTTTTACCTTTGCTGGATTGGCTAGGCCACTCACTAATCTGAATCCCAAATAGCATTTCGTAAGAGGTATGTCTGGAAATCTGGCTTTCAGCCATCGGCTTCTGATGATTTTCAAAAACTATTACTTAGAGTTTCATTTAACTTAGGTCCCCCCCAAAGACCCAAACTGAACCTAAAGCCTCGGAGTACTCCTAAGGAAGATGATTCCTCTGCTAGCACATCCCAGTCCAGTCGAGCAGCCTCTATCTTTGGAGGGGCAAAGCCTGTTGACACAGCTGCTAGAGAACGAGAAGTAGAAGAGCGGCTACAGAAGGAACAGGAGAAACTGCAGCGTCAGCTGGATGAGCCAAAACTAGAACGACGGCCTCGGGAGAGGTGAGGTGGTCTTGTATTACGGATTTCACATCCATGAATCCAGTGATTCTTTTTTTTTTTAATCCTGAATCTTTATTTTAACATTTATTTATTTTATTTATTTGGCTGTGCCGGCTCTTAGTTGCGGCACACAAACTCTTATTCATGGCATGTGGGATCGAATTCCCTGACCAGAGATGGAACCTGGGCCCCCTGCATTGGGATTGCAGAGTCTTAGCCATTGGACCACCAGGGAAGTCCCCAATCCAGTGATTCTTAATGGGGGCTTACATCCCCAGGGGGCACTTAGGAAATTCATGTGGGTGTTACTGGTTGTCACTTATCATTAGTGCGTGTGGGGTGGGGCTGCTAGGTGGTCTGCAGCGTGTGGGAAAGTTTCTTTACCCAATGAAGAGTTGTTGTTTATCCCTCATGATTTTCAAAAGGCCTCCTGGGCCCTGGTGGTACTTTAATACAAGAGTCTGCAAATTGTGGCCTGTACCTGTTTTTATAAATAAAGTTTATCTGGCCCTTTAAGAAAAAATTTGCCAAACGCTGCTTTATTGTATAGAGTAAAACACCATAATGAGGTGAATGGATTTACCCCTTTTCAAGTTATTAGGGATGGAGTAGACAAAATGTTTTCACTGATACTAAGTGTAGGCTGTAAATTATTTTCCAGTTACTTTTATTTGTGTGTATGTTGGTTATATTATCTGTTATTTCAGGATAGTGTAAAGGAATGTTTATTATTAAAAAGATGGCATGACATCCAATAGGGTAGACACCTCCTATAATACGCTGAAAAGCTAGGCCTGGTTTTGAGCAATTTGCGGAATTGTGTTACCACTAAGGGAGGGCAGAGTCGTAGATTATGTAGGGGAATGTTCTTAACCCTAGCTGACACTTGCTGAGGCACTTGTTTCCCTGCTGTCCAAAAGTAGAGCATTCCTACGGAACCTCTTATAAGCCAAAATGGTGTAAAGTGAAGAAGCAGTTATTTTAGGGCACATCTTGCTAACAGGTAACAGCTTGCTGCAAAACAATCGCTGAATGCTATTTTCGCTTTTCATCTTTTTTTTGTAAAAGCAGAAATCCTCTTTGGATTTCTTTCGGTTAGCAGCAGCATATATGGATCTTTCTGTAAAAGTGAAGTGGCATAAAGGAAACTTCGGAAAAGCAGGGGATACCTGTATTTAGAACCAAAGAATGTTAATGTCTGCCGCTTTCAAACGGTTTGAGCAAAAGAGACAGGTGCGTGCACCCACACATAAATAAAGCCAGCAGGATAAAATATTAATAAGCGATAGTTCCTGAGGGGTCGGCATGGGTCCAGGGTGGCCTTCACTGAGCTGGACGTGATGTATTTTGTAAATCTCTTTTATACAGACACCCAAGCTGGCGAAGTGAAGAAACTCAGGAACGGGAACGATCGAGGACAGGAAGTGAGTCATCACAAACGGGGACCTCAGCCACATCTGGCAGAAGTAAGTCAGACCAGGGTGGGTATCTCATTATTGCCCTTTTCCATAACCTATCCATAACCAAATTATGCAGAGATTTTGGAGTATTAGCATGGATTGATCTGACTTTCACATCTGCTTTGAAAAGTCTGAGAAATGTGTACCAGAAGAGACTTTTGTTATGGGTGTGTGTGCACATGTGCGTTGAGCCTCTATGTGGAAGTTGATCAGTGGTTCCTCGAGTTTACAATTTCATTGTAGGTCCCCTTCACACACATATATGTATCCTTCTCCAAGTACCAACGTTCTAACACGGAGAATACAGAAAGTTTATAATCCTAAAGTAAAGAATTCTCATTCCTAAGAGAGGTCAGATAGCTATCCTTGGAGTGTCATTATTTTTCCTATTTCTCTTGCATCAGTAAAACATTTTCACCAGAGGACATTTGGAAACCAGTTTGGGGATAATTTTATCTATTGGGAATCAAATTCAGGTCTGTATTTAAGAATAATGATGGAAAGCAGTAAACTCGGATGTGGACCGTTTGCCACTCTGTTGAGGTCTTAATAGATTGTTGTCCAATAAGCCCTTTTTTCCTGATGCTCTGACCTTCCCATTCTGACTTCACAGATGCACGAAGGAGAGAGAGTGAGAAGTCTCTAGAAAATGAAACACCCAATAAAGAGGAAGACTGTCAGTCTCCAACTTCTAAGCCTCCCAAACCTGAACAGCCTCTAAAGGTAATGCCAGCCCCTCCACCAAAGGAGAATGCTTGGGTGAAGCGAAGTTCTAACCCTCCTGCTCGATCTCAGAGCTCAGACACAGAGCAGCAGTCCCCTACAAGGTGAGTCAGCTTGGAAACATAGCAGTTGGTTGGCTATAGACTCTTCAGTGCTGTGCTATCATGGTGGACGGTGCCCTGTGGGGTACTGGCCTTATGGCATCTGATAAGTTCTGCCATTTTTGCTGTCATAGTTCAAATTCTGTGGTGTGCCGGTGGTTCAGTTTTCTGGAGTTTTGATAGCTGGTTAACATCACTTTGGTGACTCAATCTGCACACACTATAAATCGGAACCCACCAATGCCACATTCTGGCAGTGCGGCCTTGGGGGTCACGTCACTTCCCTAAGTTTTAGGATTCTCATTTGTAAAGTAGAGGGATAAGATTAACCTAGCATGACTACGATGATTCTAAAGGACATGACATTTGGTCAAGTTCACATAATTGTTTTCATTGTTGCTTTCCCATATTTTAATGTTTCACAGCATTAAGTATGTATTTTTGGTTCTCTGTAAAACTTCACTTGAAGTAGAAGTTTCTTATCTGTTCCTTCCCTAAGATAGCTGATGGATGTGATTACATGTTTTCCTTCTAGTGGTGGAGGGAAAGTAGTTCCAGCTCAACCATCTGAGGAAGGACCAGTAAGGAAAGGTAAGGCCAAGAGGGGAATAGGTTATTCGCCCAGATAGAGGCCTAAATAAAAAAGTCCCCATAGAGGAGTCACAAAATACTGAATATCATTGTATTTTGCACCCATTTTTTTGTGTTGAAGGTTCTTTGATTGTCTGCCTTTTCTTGCCAGTAGAGGGCAGGAGTGGCCTCTTTGGAGAAAACATAGAGCCCTGCCCTTTCCTGGTAGAACATTTCTTTGAAAGGGAAAAAAAAAGAATCGGAAGGAAATTGACATGCTCAGTCCAGATTAGAAATGTTGCCATCTGCAAGGCCAAGGTCACTACACAGCATCATAGTCCTTATTTCCACTTTGCTTTTTATGATGGCATAACCCCACGGTGGAATTTTTTAGTGGATCTTGTTTGCGGTGTGTGTGTGTGACTGTGTCTGATAATAGAAGGGAAGAAGGGCTTAGGAAGGAAATCTGGATTGGGGGTAGTTTTTATTTCCCTCAGTACATATGGGCACACTTCTCTTCAGCTTAAGGGAAACCTGGGAGAGGGAGAGTGTTTATTTTACTGACTTCCATTTATTTTTGTGTCTCCACTCAAGCAGATGACAATAAAGTAGATGGGGTGAGTGCCCCAAAAGGCCAAAGTGGAAATTCCAGCCGTGGTCCAGGAGATGGAGGGAACAAAGACCACTGGAAGGAGTCAGATAGGTACGTGTGTTCCCTCCTCATTTGTAATCTTTGATCTGATGCTAGATACCTGTGTCTTTGTATGAGGAAGTTCTTGGTTCTCCAAGCCTTGCCAGATCTCCCACTGTGAACCCATTAAAGTCAACCAATATAGTCAGTTACAATTCTGAGAATCTAGATTACAAAATGTCCAGATAGCCAGAACTGTTGATTGGAGGTGCCTATTCAGTACCTCAGAACTGCTTGTGAGTGTTGGGAGAGTCCTCTCCTAAAGTTGTTCATGTCTCTGCAGGAAAGATGGCAAAAAGGATCAAGACTCCAGATCTGCACCTGAGCCAAAGAAAGCTGAAGAAAGTCCAGCCTCTGTGAGTGTCAAAGACTTGCTTGCCCTCAACTTCTTGTAGCTTACTTTTGCCATTGAAATCCTGTACATTTGGGGCTGCAAACAGGGTGGTTGGAAATAGACATTGCTGCTTGTTCTTATCGATCTTGTCTATTACAGAAGTTCAGTTCTGCAAGCAAGTATGCTGCTCTTGCCGTTGATGGTGAAGATGAAAATGAGGGAGAAGATTACACCGAATAGACCTCTGCATTCTGTGCTTTCTCCTAGTCTCTCACCACCCTGGAACATTCGAGAGCAAATCACACCTCTATCCAGACAAGACAAAATAAAACTCACCATCTCCTGGAGACCTTTCTTAACTTTTTTTTTTTAAAAAAAGAAACGAAATGAAATTCTTTTGCATGCTGCTGCAGCCTTTAAAATATTGAACTAACTGGAGAATCACCAATGTAGCCAGAGAGAGACATACAGCTTTTAATGCTGTAAGTTTAAAGTTGTGGTGCATTTTTATGACACGTGCAGTTGCCTGTGTGATTAGTGCCTAGGGGCGTCCGTTTAGCAAGATGGCAGTGATAGTGATGCAGTGTCTGGAATCTAGTTGGGCAGTAGGCAGGTATGAGGAAGAGTGTGAGGTTTCTACCTTTAATTCTTATCCTGTTGTGGCATACATGAATTCGCAAACAGTATCTGAATAAATTCTCCATTCTTGGCAAGGTAGGTTTAGTCTCTGATGTTGTTTTAGTCTCCAGGAGGCTGCCAGCCCCACCTCTTATTTAATTCTGAGTTACTGGGGCCAGCCTAAGGGGGAGTTCCTTCATTTGTGCCCCCCAGGGGGGTAGGTGGGAGTGAGTCTACAGGCCACTGAAGAATAGGACTGTTTGGTGACCAAAGTAAATGGGGAAATCGTGGTTTGAAAAGAAGCTTGGGGATTTGATGAATTATTTTGCACCAGTAACAGGGAAAATGGTATGACCTCCAATAAACACATAATCGTTTACCTCCTGGAGCAGGAAGCACTTAGGGGTTGTGGGAATTCCCAGGTCTTTTATGTGTCCTGGTTTCACCCTTTCTTAAACACTATCCCTTCTGAAAGTTCAAATATATCCACATTCTGTTGAAATCTTAAAGCTTTAAAAATTTAGACTCTTGTCATCGTCTTATGTTCCTCATGCTACTCTTTCCTGTTAACCTTCCCACAGGCAGCTTCTACTTAAGTCACATACTTGACTTCCTAAGCATTCTCTAGAGCCCCTGGGAGCTGTCCAGTGAGGAATCATCACTGCTTTTTCTCAAGCAAATCTTGGCTCCTTCATGTTTTGACACTCCTTCCCTCCAGCCATTCGTGCTCCTGCTGCTTTGACCCCTTTTACACCTCAGAAAACTTTAGAATTACCAGTCTTAGGTGGTGAGCGAGGGTGGTTAAATTGGGAGCCTTTCTTACAACCTTAATTGGGGTTTGAGGGGCTTTTTAAAAAACAAAAGTTTCCTTCTCTCTAAGTGAAATCCCACACCAATGTTTGGATTTATAATGTGGCTGAGACCAATGTGTGGTTTCTTTGGTTCTGTTTTTTTAGCATCCCCTTGAGAGAATAAATGATAATGGAGAAGAACAATTTCACAAGGTCCTGGCTTCTCTTGCAACACAGTAGCTTTACTTGCCTGCTTTTATGTGCACCTTGGTACTGTCAGCTCAACAGATGGTGTCCTTACAGGCAATATTGGTACCTGCAGAGAAAAGATATCTTGGCCTCTTCTCGCATCAGTCCTAGGTTAGACCCTTTACAGCCGTGCAGGGGTGTTGGTTTATGAGTGCTGCAGCAGTGAGCATAATGAATCATTTACCCAGTGGACATAAAAGACATACCAAGTGAAGTAACTTTAAATAATGGGCTTGGAGTGGGTAGTAGCTAGGAAGTGGCTTTTAGAGATACCCAAGGTTGAGAGGGTATTTTTTTTTAACCATTTGCTATAGATGATGAAAAAGTAGGGTTTGCCCTCTTCATGTCTGCTCCTTCCAAATAGATGTGTCCAAAAAAGCTGTTTTTTTTCCCCCATTCCTCTACCCTGCCACCCTGTTAAAACAAACAGGGATTTATGACCCGCTCCTCAATACATGTAAAATTTGTACAAAAATATCTTCTATGAAAATGATTTGTAATCTGTAGACTTAATACCTGGGAGATGTCTTGAGATGTAAAATCCCATCCTTTAGGTTGTGGGGTTTTTTGTTTTCTCCAAATAAATCTGATCTTTAAAGTTCACTTTAATGCTTAAGTGTGTTGGCGTGCGTGCCACATTCTGCGTTTTTTATTCGACTCCCTGTTGATAGTCTGCTCTACACACACACACACCCCTTTCTGAAGTTCCTTCTCAGTACTGGATACCATTTCATGCAGGTGGAGGGTGGGACTACAAGAGGAATCTGTTGATTGAGGCCCCAGAACTGGGAATTTGCATCAGCTCCCCTCCATTTTTACCTGGTGTTTACCTTTAATACTGGAGAGTATCTGTGTTCCATTTCCTGTACTGTTTATTTTAGTTATAAGATTAAGCGGGAACTCTAGGGATAAATCCTCAAGTCCTTGAGGTGGTGTCTCCACAAACCTCCACCCTTCAGTCTGGAGAGCTGATGTGTCTGCTGTCCTAGGCTACACCACACAGGCAGAGTGGAGTTACAGTTGACAGGGTGGCACAACGGTCTGGGTTACAGCTGAGGCCACTTTTAATGCACAGACAGTGGGGATTTTCCAAACAGCTAGGGACAGACTGTTCATTGTTACAAGGCAGGAAAGAGGTTAGAACAGTGGCAGAGAATCCTTAAGGTCACAAGGGGGTGGAGCACAGAAAGCCACGGAAACCTCAGTCGACAATTTTGGGGACTTGGAGCCAAGAGGAAGTGTGGGGCGGGAGGTGTAAGGAGATGGAAGCACAGTGACACAGGTGGCTTTCCTGGGCCGACTGCAGCAGCAGCTGCTCTTGTAGTTTATTGCTGGCGCGTTGACTTCTGAAGTTGAGCGATAAGTGGCTTGGTGTGCTGTGATCCCTGTGGGTAGGGAGGAAAAGCTCCGGCCCAGGCTGCCTGTACCTACAGCCTACAAGGCAGCGCTTGCATACTGCAGCTCCACCGCAGGCAGCAGCCTCAGTCACATCCTCCAAAGCCTTCATCTCAAGCCACTCCCCTCACTGTGTAATACTGACGTCTGGGTAAATGATGATGGAAAGAAGGATGAAGCTGGGAAAGGCTGACCGGAAAGAGGTTCATGTTGGTTGTGCACAGAAAAGGCAGGGAGGAAAACTCCCTGTACTATGGCCCAACAGGGTACTCTTAAGTTCAAGGGAAAGGTAGGCACCGGTATGGCCCCCAGCCTCAGTCATAAGAATGTGTGGACTCTTTCAGAAGCCCAACCGTGGAAACAGGTCCCAGGATGGGTCAGCCCTGTCAACCTACGTAAATCTTGAGCGACCAGAGGCTGCAGGTTTGGCATCAACTTCAGTCTGGTCGGGTCCCTCGTGTATTCCAATCCACATGGCCTAGTTTCTTCTAAACAGAGTCAAACACTAGGCTCTGGATCCCAAGGCAGGGTCCCAGTTAGTGCTGAGGGCGTCACCTCGAGCGCTAAGCGAGCTCACAGCATCTGGTTTCTCAGGAAGTGGGAGAGCTACACATCTGCTCCTGGGAAGCATTATTTCTCAAATAAAACCCTGTTTCTCAGCAACCATTGTAGCCCCCAGGGCCACAAGTGTGGAGGGAAGACTTGCCTTCCCTCACCCCCCAGCCTCAGCAAAAAGAAAGAGTTTGGAAGAGGCGAGCTGTGCAGCTCCCCGCGCAGCTGCAGCAACCTCCCAGTTGGACAATATATCCTCTGTCCTCAGCTAGGAGATCTGCCTCTGGAGACAGCTCTTCCCCTTCCCCCACTCTTCCTGGTTCCCAGAGCCCAAACCCTCCCCTGAAGTTCCCCTGACCTCTTCCAGCCAGACCAGCCTACTCCCTCAATGCTCTCCTCCTATAGTCCCCCACCCCCAGGATCTGAGCACACTCCGTCACAGGCATGGGATCACCCCAGACCAGGGAAGAGGGGGTTCAGCCTTCCGTGCCAGGATGGGCTGCCCCCTGCGTAGTTAAGGTAAGAAAACCTGCATGAAGGGTCAGAGGGTGTTCCTCAACTTGTTTCACCTTCACTAACACGATCCTGGTTTTCTCCTCCCTTTCCCCTTCCTTTCTAAAGTTCCCTCTGCTCTGAGCTGGTAGTCAGGATGCCTGCCTGGCCCTTTGTGCCACGTGCCACCCATTATAATTTCACCCCCTCCAAGCCACCTTCTATATTTTCTCACTCTCAACCTTCCTCATCAGCTTCCCCCCTGCAGCCCACTTCCCGTCCCCACATTGAGAGCAGGAATCAAGTCTGCGCTGGAAGTTCAGCTACCCATCTTACGACCCTCCCCCAATTCCTTGGAACCTCAGAAGTTCCTCTTAGCGAGAATTCCCTGACGGTCCAGTGGTTAGGACTCGGGGCTTTCACTGCCGAGGGGCCGGGTTTGATCCCTGGTCAGGGAACTAAGATCCCGCAGCCAGGCGGTGTGGCCAAAAAAAAAAAAATTCCTCTTAGGGGCAGCAATACCAGCATGAGTGTGAGGCTCTAGCCCTCCCATCGTTCTGGGATCCAGTCAAGTACGTTTTCTCTGGGTCCCAGTCTCTCCTTTGGTACCTCTAAAACCTACCCTTCGGCGTGCATCCCAGGGCCCAGCCAAAGACCCTAATGAACTCTGGAAAGAGCAAGATTTTAAAAGAGGTAGACTTAGGCTCCAAAGAAGTGAGGGAATTTTCATATCTTGGCTATCTCGATTACACAATCAAATCTTGCCAAAATACACAGAATGACCTTCAGCCCTGCCCCTTCGCCAGTAGCCTCTGATCCCTGTGGTTCTCCTCTCTCCTCTGGCCTTCTCCAGACTCTGGCCTCTCACCTTCTCCCAGTGCCTCCCTACCTCTTCCCTCCCCCGCTCCATTCCAATCCCCCAGCTCTTCCTCCAGATCCCAGTGACTCCTGCCGCTCTAATCTCTGCCTGTTGGACACCAACTCAGTCAAGAGCAGTAAGATCAAGGCTCCCCGGTCCCAGACACACCTACCCCTCCCAAATGCCAGTCTCTGGGGGACCTGCATTGTCACCATCTGCAGCTTCCCAGCCTCTTCCCTGCCACCAGATTAGAATCAGGTGCCTCACTCCCTCGTAATCAGAACCAGACTTCTCAGCCTTTGCCAAAGGCTAGATGAGCACAGAAAAGACCCAGCTGAGAGAGGAGACAGGGAGGGATAGAAGGCCTTAGTGCTGGGGATACTGGCTGCCTTAAGCAGGCATTGGGCATTGAGGCCTGGGCACCGGCTCCTCAGAATCCGCCTGCCCCCCTCCCCCGCCAGTTTTCCTCATGGAAAATCCAGTGGGGAGGGTGAGGAAGGGAGAAAGTTTCAGGAAGTGCTCACTGCTAAAGAACATTGGGGAACCTGGGAATGGGAATAGATCGATTGAACTTCTAGAAAGACATCCTTTCCCTCTACCTTCCCCTCCAGGGTGGCACAACTCAAACCAGCCCCACAGCCCATTAACTCAACTCCAGGAAATTCCTATCCAGTACCAGATCCAGACACTGCAAAAGAAGTGAATGAGATTAGACCGCAGAATAAATTTCCATGTCCAGTGGGAAGCCTGGAACTTGAGTTAAATGAGAGGAAGACTTTAATAGAATTATCCTAGGCAACAGGAATAACAGTCCAGGTCCAAAGCAGGGTGATGTTTGGGTTGACTGGAGCGGCTTAGGCGTGGGGTTGGGAGGTTGAACTTGACCTGAAGGTGCTCAGCTCTGAGTCCTTTGGGGGAGACTAGGTGGCACTCGAGAAGTCTCCCGTGGCAGAGGACCAGAGGAGTGCGTCCAGCGACTTGGGACATAAGTGATACCAGATGCCTTCGTTTGAAGCCCCGGTGGGTAGGTGGCGCTAGCCCCACTAGGCCAGGCCGCAGGTGGCCCCTGATTTCGGGGTCAGGTCCACTCCCAAATGCATTCCTGTGGAGGGGCCGGACTGAGAGAGGCCGAGGCAGTCCTCTGCACCCTTGTTTCTAGTGCCTTCTGGACCTGTGTCCACCTTTTCTTCTGCGTCTGTTTGGCTCGTAAGTTTTTTTGCCTGTGTCCCTCTGGGTCAGTCTCTTCCGGACTCTGAGATTTTCCTGTCCCTGTGTTCTCAGTGTCCACCTCTCTCAAAATCTCTCCCCGCATTTCTGTCTCTTCCGGTCTCCGAGGGTATCTGCCAGTCCCCGCATGCCTCCTTCCCAGCTCCTGGGCGCGTGGGTTCGCCAGAGAAGGTGGGGAGAAGAGGGAGAAGGAGAAGGACGAGGGGCGGGGAGCGGGCGGCACGTGGGGATTGGAGCCCGGGAAGGAGGGAGAGAGGGAGGGAGAGGAGCCCGCAGGAGGGAGGAGAGGGCGGTGCAGGGAGCGGCGGGGGCGAGCGCAGCGCGCCCGCCCCGTCTCCTCCGCCTCCTCCGCGTCCGCTCGGCGCGGGCCCGGGCGAGATGGGCTGGCCCGGGGGCTCCCCCTGCTGCTGCCCCGCCCCGCCGCGCCCCCGCCCCGCCGGGCGCCCCCCGCAGGTGAGTGGCCGCGCTGCGCCGGGCGGGAGGGCGGCGGCCTGTGCGTCACGGCCCGGCGGACAGTGCCGGGGGCGGTCGCCAGGGGGCGCGGGACCACCGGGGGGGCGAGTGGGCTCGGGGAGCGGGGCCGGCGCGCTGGGCCGGGGGCCGGGAGCCGCGAGCCGCGGGGCCGGGGGCGGCAGCGGGCGGGGCCCGGAGGCCGGAAAGGTGACCAGGGGGCGGGGCCGGCCCGCGGTCACTCCCCAGCCCGGCAGTCTCGCCTTCGCGGGTCCCGGGCGCACACGCCGCCGCTCCGTCCCGCCACGCACGCGCTCGCGCCGCCCCCGCAGGCCGGGGACCTGGGCGGGAACTGGCCGGGGAGAGTGCGAGTCAGGGTTTTGCTATTTTACTTCACATCTGGTGGAACCGAGGCAGATTCGGCTTCCACCGTCAATTCTCCAGGTCACCCTGGGCACACTCGCACACCCCGCCTTCCCTCCCTGTCTCCTTCCCTGGGCCTCACCCCTCCTCGCGGCTGGGCTCCCAGCCGCTCATCCAACCACAGCTATTTCCAGGAAGGGGGAGTGTTGGGTGGAGGGGTTTCTCCAAACAAACCCAGGGCTTGGGAGTAAGAGGGGGCCAGGCTCGGGGAGAGACTGACGGGCTCTGGAAAGTTCCAGGCAGGAGGAGGGTGAGGGTCCCAGGGGTCTGGCCTGGCCTTTCCCAGGCCTGCCCCAGCGAGCTGCTTCTCCTCTCAGCACTGCCTGAAGGCTCAGCGCTCTCCCATCCCATCTCACTTCAGAAGTGCTCCACAGGTGGGGAGGGACTCAAGACCATGCTTCCCTGGCCACCCAACACGGGGGCTAGTGAGCCACCCACGAGGACAAGAGCGAGGGTTAGAGAAGGTTTGGGGACCTGTTGCCAGGTGAGGGGACTTTCAGCCTCTCAGGAGGCAGCAGGAGTAGAGAGAAGCCTGCTGGAGGGGTCCTGGTCAGGGTAACTGTAATAGGAGGGGAGAAGGGCCATGCTACCACTACCACAGCACCTCTCCTGCTCCCAGCAGGGCTGGGGACTGGACCAGGCCAGGCCCGGTTGCCCACACTGGCCAGGGGCCTGGAATGTCCTGGGACCCAGCCAGGGCTGGTGGGGTGGGAGTGTGTTGCGGAGCCAGTGCCCCTCTCCAGTTACAGGCTAGGCCGCCCTCTGGCTAAGGTACCCTGGGGGCAGACTTCCTGACCTGGAAGGAGGATTAGAGCTTCAAGGGAGAAGCCTCAGGGTAGACCCAGTCCAGGCAGCCCAAGGAAGTGTCCTGAGTGGGCTCATCCCGGCAGCGGCAGGGTTAGACCAACCCAGATGGGCTCGAGGGAGGGAGAGGGAAGGTTAACGGACCTGGTGGGAGAAGCCAGAGCTGGGGGAGCTTCCAGAGCCCTGGGACATTCAGTAAATACACTGCAAATGGGGGCGGGCCACGCACATTTGCACATTCTTTCAAGCCACTGGACTGTTCCACTGGACTGCTCTGGGGAGCTGCTGTCCTAAGGCTTGGGGCTGAGGACCCCCAGGCTATTAACCCCTTATACTTTCCGAAGATTACTCCCCCCCCATCCTTTCCAAGGCCCCAATCCACCTCCTTCCCTTAACTTCCGGGACAGGAAGCTGGCCGCATTCCCAGGAGGGAGGCAGGAGGCCCGCGGAGGGGCGTGGAGTATGTGTTGGGAGGGGGGCCTCCTGTCCAGTCCTCGGGCCCTGGGACAGCTGCTGAGGAAGGAGAGCGGAGCTGGGAGAGCCATGAAGGTAGCGTTCAGGCTCGGGGGGCGGGAGGGGGGGAGCCCAGACCTAGAGCCTGGGGTGGCAAGGCTCAAAAGAGCTAGGAACCTGAGAGAAACAAGCCAGAGAATAGGTGAGTAGGGAACTGTGTCAGGAGCAGAGCAGCTGGGGAGCTCTCAGGAGAAGGGCCCCAAATGCCTCGGGCTGGGGCAGGAGAATGGCTCGCTCCTGTGCAGAGCAGACTCTGACTGGAATTTGACCTTCCAGTGTAGATGGTGGGGGCAGGGGGCCAGTGCACGTTCTCCTTTTCCTATTTCTTCACAACTGGTGAAACTGAGGCAGGAAGCTGGCCCTCAGTCCCATTTTCCCTGACCCTCAGGATGCACTTCACTCCTGAGCTGGCTGGGGTCGCAATTCCCAGCTCCCACTCCCCCCACCAGAAGTCCCCAGAGAGCCTGAGAGTTCAGGCCGGGAGGCTGGCCTGGCTGGGACGCGGTGTTCCCCGCTGGCCCTTGAGCCCTGCCCTGAGACCTAAATTCCCACCCCGCCCCTGCCCCGCCCCACTGGGGGCTGGATCTCAGGATCCCACAGATCCCTGGATAGGGCAGATCCCTGGGCATGGGGCAGCTCCAGAGCAGGGTGGGTTGGGGGCAAAAGATCCTGGGCTGACACTCCCAGCAGGGTAGATCCTGGGAATCTGATCTCCTGGCCTCCCCCACTTCCTCCCCACCCCCACCCGCCCCCACTTCCTGGAGCAGCGACCTGCCCCCTTCCCGCCTGCACTCCCCTCCACTTCCAGGGCTGGGCTTCTCCTCACACCAGCCAGACAGCCTACTCTCCACCCAGGGGAAGTGGCTGCCTCCGCCAGGCCGCTTCCAGGAAGCCCCGGGCCAGGCCCCAGCATTGTTCGGGCCCCACGGCCGGCACCCCAGGCAGCCGGACACCATGAAGTCCAGCGGCCCAGTGGAGAGGCTGCTCAGAGCCCTGGGGAGGAGGGACAGCAGCCGGGCCACCAACAGGGTAGGAGTGCCCATTGGCTGGGCAGAGGAGGGGCAGGGGTGGAGGTGTGGGCAGTGGGGGAGGGGGCCAGGACTCAGGCCAGACCCCCTTCCCAGTTTCGGCTTCCTCAGCCTTCTCCCCTGGTCTCGCATCCCCTTGTTACTCTATCCCTTTGGAGTGGCCAGGGCTGGCTGTGACGTGAGCAGCAGATGTTCGGGTTAGAGCAAAACCTGGTGTCCCTTTCAGCTCGCCTGACACATTCCCTGCCCTAGCCCAGGCCAGCCCTGCACCCAGGCAGGTATATATCATTGTAGGACCTTCCTGGGTACTATCCTGGAACCCCAGAGAGGACGTCCCTAAGCTGAGAAGTTTGAGGGAGATGGGATGGGGGTGGCGAAGGAAGGAAGGGAGGGAGGCAGCCAGGTCTCAGGAGTGCTTTAGACAAGGGGGGGTTGATTTGCTTTCCACTGATATCATCTGTGTGTGCCATTAATGCCAAAATGCACCCAGGTTTCCTAGTGGGTCTGGCAGAGTTGGTCCAGCCCAGAAGAGTTCAAGTTGGGTTTAATCCAGAAGCTTCAGGGACAGCCAAGAGACCAGAGGTGCTGCCTGCATCCCCAGGCTGAGGGGCCTGGAGGCCCCATCACTGCCTTTCCCCACATTTTCTCAGCCTCACCCCAAAAGAAGCATCTCAGGGCAACATGAGACAATACTATGGGGGAGGGAGGCAGGAACTTGAACGCCAGAGGAGGAGAAAAATAGGTAGAAGAGAGAAGAGGCAAAGGAAGCAAATGGTCCCCAGAGGATGGGAGGGATGGGACAAGGTAGGCCTGGGCCATAGGGGACATCCCAGCCTCCTCGCTCACTGCACTCTGGGTGGGGAGGGGCCCAAGAGCATCTGCTCCACCCTCTCCCTCTCCAAAGCTGGAATCCCACTTGAACCTCCTCAAGTGACGGGGCGCTTACTACATCCCGGAGCAGTAAGGCAGCGAAATATTTCCAAGTCATGCCTCCATCTGCCTCTCCCTCTGAGCATTACCGCCCCCTCCTTACACAACTGCTGCCTGCCGCCTGGGTGCACAATGAGTAAACATGTTGTTCCGACAGTAGGGGGAGGAGGGCGTGTCCGCCGCCTGGAGGACTGGGACAGAGGGACCAGGGGAGCAGGCCTGGCTGAGGCCCTCCTGCCGGGTCAGTCTGGGCGCTGTGTGACTGACACCGTACATTCATGTCTGACCCCCTCCCTGCTCACTCTCTACCGAAGCCTCCAGCTGGGGAGGGCAAGATGGGAGGAGAAACAGGTTGCCTTCATAGCGGAGTCAGGGAGCGCTATCCCCCCACACCAGGACGGAAGCTCTAGGGCTTGGGTGGCAGTGACCACAAGGGTATCACACACCAGGGCCACGTGAGGGGCCTAAGTGATCCCTTGGGGAGGAGCTGACCCAGCTAGGGTGACGCAAGGGGCCAGGTTCTACGCACTGTCTAGGACAAGCCCTACAACTGCCCGGAAACAGCTGAGGCCAAGTGCGTTCTACGAGTTTGAGGGCTTTATCGGGATGGAAGAAGAGAGAAACTGTGCAGTGCTCAGGCCCCGGCCCGGTCCTGGAGATGGGCCCGTGGGAACTGACACCTCTGTCTGTCTGTCCCTCCACCTAGCCTAGGAAAGCTGAGCCACATAGCTTCCGGGAGAAGGTTTTCCGGAAGAAACCACCAGTCTGTGCAGTGTGTAAGGTGACCATCGATGGGACAGGCGTCTCGTGCCGAGGTGAGGCGCCCTGCCCTATGCTGTGCCTCTGCGAGCGTCACCCAGCACCACTGGGTTGCACAACCCCAGCAGGCAGGCCCCAGAACAGAACCCGTACTGCGTGTGCTGCCCCTGGGCTGGGCCACGTGGGAGCCAAGAGGAACTGCGTCCCCTCCAAACAGCCCTTGCTCCCCCAGCACCCCAGGAGACCCAGTACTCTAAATCACCTTCCCACCTCACCTGAGACTGGAGGCTTTCCTCCCTTGCTTCCTCTTCACCCGCACCCACCCTAGAACATTACCCCTGGCTCCCTCCTTCCCTGGCCTGGGCAGTAGTGCACCACTGCCATGCGCTTCCCTTGAACTCTGCCCCTGCTCCCCCACTCCAGCCAGCTCAGTACAGCCGGAGTCCTGGAAGTCCCAAGGTCTAGTTCCAGGGCCTGGGGAGATGGGAGAGGGCCACCCCTTCCACTGCCCCAGTGGGCCCCTGCTAACCCCTCTCCTCCCCTCCATCCCCTCTAGTGTGCAAGGTGGCGACACACAGAAAATGTGAAGCAAAGGTGGGTACCTGCTGTGGGGAGGGGGACTGGGGTCCCTTCCTCCTGTGAAACAGGCTTCTCCAACCACACTGGCATCAACCCTCCACCCTTCTCATCATTGGGGAACCCCTGCTGGGTGGGAGAGGGTACTGTACTGGGCCCTTTAAGAACCACCCTACTCCACCCCCTGGAGGGCTGGCCCAGGCAGCGCAGACAGCGCGCGTTTGGCGCATTTGTCTTGGTGCCTTGCCCAGGCCGCAGCTGGCGAGTGGATGGGGGGGTGGGGAAGAGGAGGAGAATGAGGAGGAGGAAGGGTGGGGTGGGTGGGTGTCAGAGCAGGATTTCGGAGACTGGCAGCCGGATGGGCTGTGCCTTCCTTCTGGGGAAGGGTCCTCAGGATGCCTGAGTGGGTCTTGTCCTGGGCCCTGGAAAGGCTGGGCAGAAGGTGCAAGGTGTAGATAGCACCCACTGTCCACTGGGAACCTGAGACAGCCGCATCTCTGGGGAGGTGCCCTGGTCCTCCTCCTGCAGTGTGAGGGGTCCTAGGGCCTTGGAGCTGGCTTTGGGGAGCTGTGTGCCCGGGGGCGGGGTCTCCCAGTGAAAGAGGCCAGTGTCCGTCCCTGGCCGTGGCCTGCCTGCATGGCTCTATATATAACTCCTGCCCTGCAGCTGGATGAATGGGGGTCTGTGTGGGCAGGGGGCTGGAAGCCAAGAGTAACAAGTGGGGGGCCCAGGGGTGGGGGACCGAGAGGCCAGAGGGGAGGCTCCCTTAAATAGAGGAACCTCAGTTGCAGCCTGTGCCCATCTGCTGACAGCCCCTCCACCTTCTTGCTGAAGCTGAGGGGTGGCCCCATCCTTAAGCCCGGGAAAGCCCATTTCACCAGCAACTCAGCTCCTCTCTCCCGTCTCCTTCCAGGTGACTTCGTCCTGTCAGGCCGTGCCTCCCACGGAGCTGGTGAGTATGCTCTGGGATGGGGTGACCGAGGCAAGGAACCTGGCTGCGGCGGTGTCCAGAGATCTGGTGGCCACAGAGAGGGCCCCCAGGAGGTTACCTTGAATGGACTGCTGTGGATAGTGGTCATCCTGAGGCAGTGGGAAAAAATTTGAGCCCTCTGCTCTCGTCCTCTTGGGCCTGCTGGGGGCTAGGACACCCCCCCGCCCAGTACATCCCTCACAGGGACACCGGCTGGTCCTTGCCCCTTCCCTAACCACTCCCTTTTCCTCCCCCATCTCCCTCTAGCGGAGAAACACGGCCCCTGTGAGGCGCATAGAGCACCTGGTAAGGTGATGCTGGAGGAGGGGGGTGGAAGCAGGTAGCTCTGGGACTAAGGACCTAGGTTTCTTCTGAGGCAAAAGTTCATGGAACTCTGGAGTGGGGAGCCCAGAGTGAGGGGCACAAAAGACGTGTGCAAAGTCTCATCTCATCCACCAGGGATCCACCAAGTCTCTGAACTACTCAAAGCAACGCAGCACTCTGCCCAGGTAAGTGAGGGCGCGGGGTGTGGTCCCATATGAGCCCCTTCCGCTGGCCCCACACCTCAGCCCAGAGCAGGGCCCCCCAACAAAGCTCTCCAGGCCAGCCCCGCCCCCCAGCTGGTCCCACCCACTCTCAGGACCCAGGAGACCTCACCTGTAGTCAGCCAAACACCCTTCCTTAACAGCAGCCTCCGGTGCCCGCCCCACCCCCACTCTCCGCCCTGTTCCTAACACAGGCTTCGCCTCCTCCCCAGGAGCTTCAGCCTGGATCCTCTCATGGAGCGCCGCTGGGACTTGGACCTCACCTACGTGACGGAGCGGATCCTGGCCGCCGCCTTCCCCGCGCGGCCCGACGAGCAGCGACACCGGGGCCACCTGCGCGAGCTGGCTCACGTGCTGCAATCCAAGCACCGCGACAAGTACCTGGTGAGGGGCGGGACCTGCCTCAGTCAGCCAACGAGAGGGCTGGGAGGTCCGGATGGGCCAGGCCCCTCCCTGACGTCACGCCGCGGAGGCGGAGCCCCGAGTGGGCGGGGCCCGGGCGCAAACCTGGAACGCCGACTGGGCTGTACGAGCTAGGCTGGGCCTTAGCGACCTACTCATTTTGGAGAAAGACCCGTCCTTAGGGTCACAGCGGGTGATACCACCCCCAAGCATCACCGCGCCTCGCTGCCTGGGGTCACTTCGCCTAACGCCCCCACTTTACTTGCAGCTCTTCAACCTTTCAGAGAAAAGACATGACCTGACCCGCCTAAACCCCAAGGTAGGAGGGGATTAAAGCCATCACCCCCTGCCTCCTCGGTATTAATAGTAGCAATTGCCACCTACTTCACTCTGAAGCACTTTCCCATATGACACGTCACTTGGGACACCCCAAAGCATGGTGCAGCAGGTATCAACCCATTGTCCAGGTGAGGGAAGTGTTGAAGCTGTCATGGACACAGCCAGCAGGCCCCTGACTTTGTCTCCAGGCCCCTACAGCCTGTCCCTCTTCCACCCTCACCCACCTCTTCTTTGGTGGCCACCAGCTCCAGTCCCACTCCTGCACCCCTCAGGTCCAGGACTTTGGCTGGCCTGAGCTGCACGCGCCCCCGCTGGACAAGCTGTGCTCCATCTGCAAAGCCATGGAGACGTGGCTCAGTGCCGACCCGCAGCACGTGGTCGTACTGTACTGCAAGGTGAGCTGGGAGTGCGGGTTCGCAGGGCTGGGGTGCCCTCAGCCAGGGGCCCCAGTAAGCCCTGCATCCCTGTCTCTTTGTCCCTAGGGGAGCAAGGGCAAGCTCGGGGTCATCGTCTCTGCCTACATGCACTACAGCAAAATCTCTGCAGGGTAAGGCTCCCCAGCCCCGAGTGCCCCCTTCCCCAGTGACCCTTCCTCCAGCTGGCCCTTGACGAGCCCATCTCCTCTGAAGCCCACCTCGGTGTTCAGAAGAGCCATTTACTATAAACTTGACCTTTCCACCTCCTTTTTCTCACTTGTACTTCACCACAGTTTTCCTAGGGCTGCTGTAACTAAGTGCCACAAACTAAGTGGCTTAAGACAACAGAAACTTGTTGTCTCAGTTCTGGGAGCTACAAGTCTAAAATCTGAGGTGTCAGCAGGACCACACTCCCACTGAGACTCTGGGTAGAGACCTTCCTGGCCTCTTCCTAGCCTCTTCCTAGCTCTTGGTGGTGGCAGACAATCCTTAGTGTTCCTTGGCTTGCAGATGCATCACTCCAATCTCTGCCTTTGTTGTCACATAGCCTTCTTCCTGTGTGTCTGTGTGTCTGTGTCTCTTCTTCTCTTCTTCTAAGGACACCAATCATATTGGATTAAGGGCACATCCTACTCCAGTATAACATCATAACTAATTACATCTGCAACGACCCTATTTCCAAATAAGGTCACATTCTGAGGTACATATCTTTTGCGGGGACACAATTCAACCCATAACATGGTCTTATTGTCCCATTTTACAGAGGAAGAAACTAAAACTCAGGGAACAATTGCCCGAGGTCCAACAACTAGTAAAGTGACTGTGGGGTTTCTAGTTCTCTTCACCACCACCCTGGGCCTCCTCTAGACTTGGGGGAAATCGCACCTCTCTTCCCTCCCTTGGGGCTTAGGGATGGGAGACCAGGCTGGAGACCAGCCCCTAAGCCCCCACACTGGTCCCACTCTCCCCAGAGCGGACCAGGCGCTGGCTACCCTTACCATGCGGAAGTTCTGTGAGGACAAGGTGGCCTCAGAGCTGCAGCCGTCCCAGCGCCGGTGAGCAGCCTAGGTGGGGATGGGCCAGAGGAGCAGTTCCCTCCGTGGCTACGAAGGCCGAGGTTCTCTCATTCATGCAGCACACCTGCATGGAGCACAGATGCATCTGTGTGCCTGGGATTGTGCCAAGTGCTGAGAATGCGGAACAAGCACAGGGTCCCTGCTCTCGTGGGGCTTATTTACATGCTAGTGGGGTAGACGGCAATAAACCTGTGAATAAAGAGACAAGGTCGTTTTGGATGATGACAGGTGCTATCTATACAAAAAACAAAGCTGAGTCTCGTGATGAACGGAGACTCACAGGACAGTCAGGGCCCTCCGCTATATAACGTGAGGCAGAGATCTGGGGGAAGAGCATTCTAGACAGAGGGAACAGCAAGAACAAAACCTCAGAGGCAGCAAGAAGGATGGAGGTTAGATGCAAGGAAGAAATCTCTGTTGAGCTGGAAGATGGGCGGGAAGCGCCGAGGAGAAGGTGGCTGGGGCGGTGTTCGTAGTTGAGATGACACCAGGGCGTCTCCAGAGGAAGGGGCTTACGTCCTCCTTACATCCCCCCACCAGGTATATCAGCTACTTCAGTGGTCTGCTGTCCGGCTCCATCAGAATGAACAGCAGCCCTCTCTTCCTGCACTACGTGCTCGTGCCCATGCTGCCAGCCTTTGAACCTGGCACGGGTGAGTCTGCCTGGAATGTACTCCAGGGAGTGGGCTGTCCCCCACCCCCTCCACTCAGCACCCCTCACGTGTCTTCTCCTTCGTGCCCCTCCAGGTTTCCAGCCCTTCCTCAAGATCTACCAGTCCATGCAGCTTGTCTACACATCTGGAATCTAGTGAGTGCTCTGTTCCCCGGCCCCTGCTTCCCTGCTCCCTGGGTCCCTGTTTCTCCAGCCTCCCCAGATAGCTGGGCCTCCAGCTCCAGCCACTGCACCCACAAACTAATAGCATCACAGAATCCGTTTTATAGATGCGGAAGCTGATGCTTAAAGGGCTCTCACTAAGGCAGTGCTCAGTCTCCAATCTCCCAGCTCCCTCCTGACTCTTCACAGCCACCCGTGCACCCAAGTGCCCCTGATTCACCTCTGCCCTCTCTCTTCCCCAGTCATGTTGCAGGCCCTGGTCCCCAGCAGCTTTGCATCAGCCTGGAGCCAGCTCTCCTCCTGAAAGGCGATGTCATGGTGAGGGGGCCTTAGCGACAGGGAGAGGCCTGGGGGTGGGGTGAGGGGTGGTGGTGTAGGCTGCCAGCTGCACAGTCTCTGGTGAGCCATCGATTCGAGGCCGATGGGAGGGCAAAGAGGGCATCCTCCTGATGGGGAGGAGGTCACCTTGGGGTTCAGGCAAGGCAGAGCCGTGGCCAGATAGTCCCCAGGGTGGAAGCACTGAGAAGACGTGAGTGGACACGAGGGCCTGAATGCCGGTCTCCCTCCCCTCACCCAGGTGACGTGCTATCACAGGGGGAGCCGGGGGACTGACCGGACCCTCGTGTTCCGAGTCCAGTTCCACACGTGTACCATCCATGGACCACGGCTCACCTTCCCCAAGGACCAGCTGGACGAGGCCTGGACCGGTGAGTTGGAGACAAGTGGCGTTGGGGCTGGAGCCCAGGTGAAGGCGGGCGGGCGGGTGGGTGGGTGCCGGGCTCCTCACGGTCCACTCCCTGCAGACGAGAGGTTCCCCTTCCAAGCCTCGGTGGAGTTCGTCTTCTCCTCCAGCCCAGAGAAGATCAAAGGTGAGAGCCAGGCCTGGCCCCGGCGGGGGCCGGGGGGGGGGTCATCCCTCCCTGCTCCTCACCCCCGGGTGCCCTTCCGTAGGCAGCACCCCACGGAACGAGCCCTCGGTGTCTGTTGACTACAACACGGCAGAGCCTGCTGTGCGCTGGGACTCCTACGAGAACTTCAACCTGCACCACGAGGACAGTGTGGACGGTGTGTGGGGCGTGGGGTGGCAGGAGGTGGAGTTTTGGGGGGCACACTCTTCCCTCCCCAGGCAGACACCCCTCCCGAGAGACACCCCCTGAGCTGGAGTCTCCTGCGCTGTCCCCTGTTAACACACACGCTTTCTCTCTCTCCCCCTTTTGCCTGCTTGCCCTCCCTCCCGGATCCAGACTCCGTCACCCATACCCGGGGACCCCTGGATGGCAGTCCTTACGCCCAGGTGCAGCGGGCCCCCCGCCAGACCCCGCCGGCGCCCTCTCCGGAGCCGCCCCCGCCCCCGCTGCTCTCTGTCAGCAGCGATTCTGGCCATTCATCCACGCTGACCACCGAGCCAGCCGCTGAGTCCCCTGGCCGGCCACCCCCGACAGCTGCTGAGCGACAGGAGCTGGAGCGCCTCCTGGGGGGCTGTGGAGTGGCCACTGGGGGCCGGGGAGCTGGGCGTGAGACGGCCATCCTCGATGATGAAGAGCAGCCCCCGGCGGGTGGAGGCCCCCGCCTTGGAATGTATTCGGGACACAGGCCTGGCCTCAGCCGCCACTGCTCCTGCCGCCAGGGCTACCGGGAGCCCTGTGGGGTCCCCAATGGGGGCTACTACCGGCCAGAGGGGACCCTGGAGAGGAGGCGGCTGGCCTACGGGGCCTACGAGGGGCCCCCACAGGGCTATGCTGAGGCCTCCGTGGAGAAGAGGCGCCTCTGCCGATCGCTGTCCGAGGGGCCGTACCCCTACCCGCCTGAGCTGGGGAAACCGGCCAACGGGGACTTTGGCTACCGCGCCCCAGGCTACCGGGAGGTGGTGATCCTAGAGGACCCTGGGCTGCCTGCCCTGTGCTCATGCCCCGCCTGTGAGGAGAAGCTAGCACTGCCCACGGCAGCCCTCTATGGGCTGCGCCTGGAGAGGGAGGCTGGAGAGGGGTGGGCGAATGAGGCTGGCAAGCCCCTCCTGCACCCGGTGCGACCTGGGCACCCGCTGCCCCTGCTGGTGCCTGCCTGCGGGCACCACCATGCCCCAGTGCCTGACTACAGCTGCCTGAAGCCACCCAAGGCAGGCGAGGAAGGGCATGAGGGCTGCTCCTACGCCATGTGCCCCGAAGGCAGGTATGGGCATCCAGGGTACCCTGCCCTGGTGACATACGGCTATGGAGGAGCGGTTCCCAGTTACTGCCCAGCATATGGCCGGGCGCCTCACAGCTGCGGGTCTCCAGGCGAGGGCAGAAGGTATCCCAGCTCTGGTGCCCACTCCCCCCGGGCTGGCTCCATTTCCCCCGGCAGCCCGCCCTACCCCCAATCCAGGAACCTCAGCTACGAGATCCCTGCAGAGGAGGGAGGGGACAGGTATCCGCTGCCCGGGCACCTGGCCCCAGCAGGACCCTTGGCATCTGCAGGTGAGGGCACTGGGATGGGGAGTGCCCAGGGCAGAGGAGGGCTCTGGAAGATGGTGGGGGAAGGCACAGAGTGAGAAAGAGCTAAGCCAGACAGAAGGGGCTCTTCCTGGCTCACAACCTCTCCTCTCACCTTCCCTGCAGAGTCGCCGGAGCCGGTGTCCTGGAGGGAGGGCCCCAGCGGGCACAGCACCCTGCCTCGGTCTCCCCGAGATGCCCAGTGCAGTGCCTCTTCTGAGCTGTCCGGTCCCTCCACGCCCCTGCACACCAGCAGCCCAGTCCAGGGCAAGGAGAGGTACCCAGAGGGGCTGGGCAGCTCAGGCGCCTCCTTGTCCAGGCAGACCCTGAAGCCTGGGATGGGGGCAGCTCTCACGGGGTTCTGCGGCTCTACTAACCACCCGCCCTCCCACCCCGCAGCGCCCGACGGCAGGACACTAGGTCCCCCACCTTGGCGCCCACTCAGAGACTGAGTCCCGGAGAGGCCTTGCCACCTGCTTCCCAGGGAGGGGCTGAAAAATCTCCAGAGCTGCCAGCAAGAAGTGGGCCTGAGCCTGCGGCCCCTGGTCCCTTCTCCCCAGCCTCCCCGCCCAGCTCACCCAACGACTGGCCTCAGGAGAGGAGCCCAGGGGGCCGCTCGGACAGCGCCAGTCCGAGGGGCCCTGTACCCACCACCCTGCCCGGCCTCCGCCACGCCCCCTGGCAGGGCCTTCAAGACTCCCCGGACAGCCCAGATGGGTCCCCCCTCACCCCTGTGCCTACTCAGATGCCCTGGCTTGTGGCCAGCCCAGAGCCACCTCAGAGCTCACCCGTACCTGCCTTCCCTCTGGCTGCATCTTATGACATCAATGGCCCCACCCAGCCCCCACTTCCCGAGAAGCGCCACCTGCTGGGGCCTGGGCAACAGCCAGGACCCTGGGGCCCAGAGCAGGCATCACCACCAGCCAGAGGCATGAGTCACCATGTCACCTTTGCACCTCTGCTCCCGGATAATGCCCCCCAACCTCCAGGTATAAAGGCCTTCAGGTGGCTGGGGCCACCTCGGGAGAACCCTTTTTCCCAGGGAGGGGCATGGCATGGGGACTGGGGAGCCCTGAGGCCAAGCTCAGTCCCTCCCTGTCCTAGAGCCCCCTATGCAAGAGAGCCAGAGCAACGTCAAGTTTGTCCAGGATACGTCCAAGTTCTGGTATAAGCCACACCTGTCCCGTGACCAAGGTGAGAAGCCAGCCTGCGCCCCCCCCCCTCCCACCGCCCAGGGCTCTGGCTCGGCTTTGGAGCCCATCCTTCCAGTGGGTGTCTCTTCCCCGTCTCAGCGGGCCTCCTCTAGGCCGAGCTTCTCTCTAGCTGGTGATTCTGGGCTTCGGGCCCAAGGAGGTCTAACACTGTCAGCGCTCTGTGCGCTGACTCCCCAGTGGCGTCCCGGGTGCTGTCGCCGCAGCTGTTAGGGCCAGAGGCCTGGGGAACTTGGGCAGCAGAGCGGAGGGGCTCCTTGGGGCTCAGTCGGCCGCTGTGAAGACTTCTCCCACCTCCTCCAGCCATTGCCCTGCTGAAGGACAAGGACCCTGGGACCTTCTTGATCAGGGACAGTCATTCATTCCAAGGAGCCTATGGGCTGGCTCTCAAGGTGGCTACGCCCCCACCCAGCGCCCAGCCCTGGAAAGGTACAGAATGGCCAAACGTGAGGGGAACGGGGAGTGGGGTGTGGGGAGGTACCAGAGGCAGGACAAGGCAGGGTGGACCATGTCGCTTCTTAGTGGGGAGAGGGAGCAAGTGACCTCTCCTGCTCGGGAAAGAATTCCAGCAGGCGAGAAGCAGAACCTGGAATCTGACGAAGCCTTCCTCTCCCCTCCCCTCCCCTCCGCTCAGGGGACCCCTTGGAACAGCTGGTCCGCCACTTTCTCATTGAGACTGGGCCCAAAGGGGTGAAGATCAAGGGCTGCCCCAGCGAGCCCTACTTTGGTGAGAAGCAGAGGCTGGGAAGGCTGCACTGGGCTGGTCCAGGGAGGCCAAGAGGCGTCAGGAGGGAGGAGGTAGACCACCAGGATCTCCGGGTGCCTCGAGAGCCCACTCGCCTCTCCCCTGCAGGCAGCCTGTCGGCCCTGGTCTCCCAGCACTCCATCTCCCCGCTGTCCCTGCCCTGCTGCCTGCGCATTCCCAGCAAAGGTGGGTGTCCGGTCATCTGTCCCCCCACCTCTCCCCACCCACTGCAGCCAAAGGCAGACTCCCCAGGCCCTGGCTTCCCGCCTGCCTGCCTTCCCTCGGGGACGGCAGAGGGTGCTCTCCAGCTCCCAGCACTGCCGCTCCCCGCTGACCCCCGTTTCCCTCAGATCCTCTGGAGGAGGCCCCAGAGGCCCCAGTGCCCACCAACATGAGCACAGCGGCAGACCTCCTGCGTCAGGGCGCCGGTACGGGCCTCTCCCTCTTTCCTCCCCCTGGGCACCAAGGGGGCCGTTGCTGATACATGGGGCACTGAAAGGCCTTGAGGTGGGTGGGTGGGCCCTGGCGGATGCGTCTAACCCATGAGGGCAGGGGGAGCCCTGCATCTGTAGGCACAGTGGGAGAGGGAGTCCTCAGTCTAGGCTCTGCGGGGAGGGGGCTTGTTAGAAAGCAGATTCTCAGGCCTCTTTCCAGCACCTCTGACTGTGGATCTGGGGGAGTCACAGAACCTGCCTTTTTAACAGGTTACCTGTGTGACACGCATCCCCCGAGCAGCGCTAGCTGGGGAAAGTGTGAGAGCTGGTGGGGTGGGGGGACCGAGGGAAGATAGACCTGGGGGCAGGCAGAGCCACTGCTCCCTCCAACCCCCCGCCCCCCCAGCCTGCAGTGTGCTCTACCTGACCTCAGTGGAGACGGAGTCGCTGACAGGCCCCCAGGCGGTGGCGCGGGCCAGCTCCGCAGCTCTGAGCTGCAGCCCCCGCGCCACGCCAGCCATTGTCCACTTCAAGGTCTCAGCCCAGGGCATCACGCTGACAGACAACCAGAGGAAGTGAGTGTGCGTGCCAAGCCCCGGGGGGGCGCAGGCCCTGGGGCCCCGATTTCCGGGTGACTTTCCCCACCCTCCTCCTCACAGGCTCTTCTTTCGCCGCCATTATCCAGTGAACAGCATCACCTTCGCCAGCACTGACCCTCAGGACCGGAGGTGACCCTCTCCCTCCCAGCCCTTTCGCCCCACAGTCCCCAGCTCAGCTCTTCCGTTGGTAGCTATTCCCCGGGTGCATCCCTTCACAGTTCTTCTCCTTCTGCAGATGGACCAACCCGGACGGGACCACCTCCAAGTAAGCCTCCCTGGGAGTGCAGTCGCCCTTCCCTGGCATGGCATGACATGGCACTGGCGTGGCATCGAGACACCTCCTTCCTCCCCAACCCTGGCGTGGCAGTCCCTGTGGAAGGGATGCTGAGCCCTCCCCACCCTGCCTTTGTACCCCCAGGATCTTTGGTTTCGTGGCCAAGAAGCCGGGAAGCCCCTGGGAGAACGTGTGTCACCTCTTTGCAGAGCTTGACCCAGATCAGCCTGCAGGCGCCATTGTCACCTTCATCACCAAAGTTCTGCTGGGCCAGAGAAAATGAAGGAAGGCCACAAGCTCCGAGCCCACGTCAACACTGCGCCCCTCTCAGCACCCCACAGCCCTCACTTCCCCTGGCCTGGACCCAGGAGACCCGGGATCCAGCCCCTCCCCTAGGAACGGGGAGCGGACACCGGCCTGGGACACTGCTCTCCTTCCCCGCCCCCAGCCTGCTAAGCAAAGTGGACGGGCCCATGAGATGACCTTGCATGTGAGCAGATGGCAGAGATGGGTGTGTGAAGGGTGAGGAGGCATCAGCAGTGGAGCCTGGAGGAGATGGGGATGGCCCTACCTGCGCGAGAACATCAGCGCTGGCGGAGACAGGCCCTGCTAGCTCCACCCAGCTGCAGGTCCCAGCATGGCAGGGAGAGGGGAGAGTGTGGGGAGCAAGGCACTCCCTCCTCTGCCTCCCCTCTGAGCAGAGAGATCAGAGTGGGATCACATGAAAAGGGGGCTAAAAAAGAGTCTATTTTTGTCTAATGATAAAGAGTTTCTATAACGTTTAGTCGGAGTTGGAATCATGCCTTGTTTCCAGGAAGGTCAAAGCCTCAGGTCTCCCAGGGGCACACCTGTGCTTCTTGGGGCATCCCAGGCCCAAGCCAGGCCCATGGGACACACACGATCCCCCTCCCTGGCCCCATACTGGTCCACACGTGCCTGGTGAGCAAGTGCCCTCGGCCGCCCCCTCCTCCAGCCCTGTCCCTGGTCCCCTGTACTGGAAAGGATTCCCTTGTCCCGGCCGTACTGATAAATATGGAAACTCCATCTTTATTGGCTGTATAAACATCTCTGGTCTGTACATACATTTCATACATCATAGTGCAGGGCCTGAAGGGAGGGCCAAAGGGGAGGCCCCAGCAGCACAACACCTCGCCCCTCTTCCCAAAGCCCTGCCCACTCTGCCCAAACCAGGGCCACCTGCTCCCGCTCCCTCTCTCTCCCAGAAGTCACTGAGGAGGGGACAGGGGTCAAGGGGCTAGGAGACAGGAGGGCTTGGTGCGGGAGGACACATTAAGTGCTAGAATCAAACACTGAAGCAAAACAGGCAACTGGCACAGGCAGCAAGCAGGGGCGGGGGCAAGGCAGGGTAGGGGAGCATGGGCCCGTGCCCTCGGGCTCTCGCTAGGGCTCTGGGGTCCTGCCCTGACCACGTGGGAGAGACCGGCTCCAGAGTCTCCGCCTGCCTCCCCAGGAACGAGAGACGGGTGCCACAGGTGAGCCAAGGAGGGCAAGGGGGAGACAGGAGCAAAGGCCCCAGTCCCCCGATTTGACAGCCCCCCTCTCACCCCATTAAACACGTCATGGACACCATCTACGTGTGTACAGCTGGGGGAAGCCAGAGACTTGGATTCTCGGGGGGACTGTGGTGCCTGAGCAGGCAGTGAGGGAGGAAGCTGGCTCACAGGGGAAAGAACGGAGACCCTCGAGTAGTCTTCTCGGGACACCAATCAGTGGAAGGAGACAGAGGGCCCAAGAGAGCCCCCCCCTAGCCCAGCCAGGGGGGGATGACAGCGGCAACTGCTTCACACGACGACGAGGACAGGGAACAGGAAAGAAGATGAGAAGAGGAACCCTGTGGTAAACAGAGGAGGGGGTGTCCTGCTCCACCCTTGCCGAGCCTCACGCCCAACAGCAGCTG
The DNA here is from genome assembly GCF_028023285.1 of Balaenoptera ricei. Taxonomy (NCBI): domain Eukaryota; kingdom Metazoa; phylum Chordata; class Mammalia; order Artiodactyla; family Balaenopteridae; genus Balaenoptera; species Balaenoptera ricei. The sequence continues at coordinate 44,811,058 of NC_082648.1, forward strand.
AGACGGGCGCTCACTCCTCTCCCCTCACACGGGCCAGAGTGGGAGGGGCATGCGGGAGCCCACGGCCAAAGCCAGTGGGACCCACCCGTGAAGCAACACCATCCTTTGGGCTGGTTCCTGTCCAGCCAGGAACTCTCGCCCAGGGACTAACAACAGGGGCAGCACCAGGTCAGAAACATGGGCACAGAGGAGCTTGGCAGGGGCCTGATCTGGTAGGGCAGAGGGACAACACACCCCCTGGGGCCTGCTGGGTAAGCAAATCCTCGGGGCGTCAGGAACGGGGTACCTGGCTCTGCAAAGGGCGAGGAGAGGGAGAAGGAGCAGGTCCAGGGGAGAAGGCCTAGCCACTCAAGGGGTGCAGATCCACTTTGACTTTCTCCCCACAGCTCAGCATCCCAATTGTGGGGAAGAAGCCCCCAGAAGGTACGACAGCATCCTTCTTCCCAATGATCTTGCCATTCCGAGTGAAGAAAACCTGGGGGTGAAAGAGAAAAGTGGGATAGGCAGGCTCTAGCCTCTCCTCTGAGGATGCTGGAGCTACGTAGGCCTGAGCCCCATCACTCCCAACTCGCACCACCGTTGGAGAGACAGAGGGCGATGCAGGAGGTGACCACGAGAGGGCGTCCTGAGGCCGGAAACCAGCCTCCCAGCCAGTCTCCCCACTCAGCAGCCCCACGCCCACAGCAGCCAGGGCTTCCCCTCTCCCCTCCCTGGGCTCCGCTTTCGGCACTAACACCAGACCTCACCGAGGCCCAAGACCCCTAGTCCAACCCCAGACCCACCCCACTCACCACCACCTTCTTGCCCTCATGCTCCTGTTCTATCTCTTCCCCATCATCTTCCTCTTCCTCTTCCTCCTCTTCCTCTTCCCCTTCCTGGTGCAGGTACATGACGTTCCGGACATTCCGGACAGCTCGGGCGGTCGGGGACAGGATCACTGTGTCACAGCTGTCATCACTGTCACCTGGGGGCCAGGAAACCTGAGCTCCTGTGGTACTGCCCCCAGCCTCTGCCCGACCAGCCTGGTTGGCCACGGTCACCCCACTCACCCTCACTGTCCAAGATGTAGTCCCGGGGGAACATGATTCCACAGCCCATGATGTCCCCTTTGTAACAGCGTGGCCCAAAAGGGTCCCCCACACCACTGCCATGGAAGATCTTCCCGTCATCTGTCGGAGGGAGGGGAGAGGACACACACCTGAGGGAGGGGCCGACACCCTACAGCCCCTAGAGCGGCCCCTGCTTAAAGTTCAAGTGTCCCTCCCTCCCTCTCTGGCCCTGAGGAAGGGAGGAGAGAGAATGAGGGCACCAGATTAAAGAGAGACACACATCTGTCCCCTCAAGGGGCTAAGGGGGAAACTCCCTCGGGAGCTGGTCAGAGAGCGGGGGCCCTCGGAGGGGAGGGAGAGGCGGGACCAGGAACTCACAGGAACTCACAGCTCCTCCTTTCTAAAGGAAGCCCTAAAGGAAATCAAGCCGATCAAAAAAAAGAAAATGCAGAATCTGCAGGAAGGGTGCAGAGGGAGCCAACTCAGAGGCCTGGAATGTCCAGTTCGGTCCCAGATCTCCCACCCCTGTTCTGCTCCCCTGGCTTTTTGGGCTGGGAGGAAAAACACAGATGAAGAGAAAGCGCTAGCAGCTTGGGATGGGGAGAGCAGAGAGCGGCAGGGGAAAGTCTCTCCGGCCAGATGCTGAAGGCGAGGCCCCTAGTGCGGGGTCAGGGAAATGGATATCCCTGTGCCCCTATACCCCACCCCCCCAGCTTCCCCAGGGCAGCCCCTCACGCACCTGCATGATAAGCCACAGACCCTCTGCTCCAGCCAGGGTGCCTGTTCTTGGGATAATCCTACACCAAGACAAAAAAAGGAAAGCTGTGGTACCACGCACAGAAAAGAGGACGGGAGAGTGGCTTACGAACCCTCGATCTTCTGAAACAAGCTACGACCCAGATGGTTGCTCCCACCCCGGCAGCCTCACCCCTTCAGGCACTGGAGGTTGCAGGGGAAGGTGGGAAGGTGCTTGGCTTTCCCAGCCAGGGCTGCAGGCTGCCCCCCACCCCACATCCAGGCCTCGGTGTGTGTGGTGCGCCGACGACCCTCTCTCAACTCCGAGGTGACTTGGGGTCTGTACCCTTACACGGCAGACACACACGGCCTGTTCTGTCTCGGGTTAGACCTCCCTCTGCAGCCCAGCCCCTTGATCTCCCCAAGAGCTCCCAGCTCCGGCCCAACAGCCCCAGAGCTGAGCAGCTCCACAGGCCAAAAGCCAGCACTGGCGCCCACCTTTCGGGCCAGCCCCAAGGCGATGTAGCATTTCTCTCCAGGGTCCACGATCTCCACTTCGAAGTAGTGGCTACGGGTGCTCAGCGGGTGCCGGGCCTGGGCCAGCCCCACGTCCACGATGCTCTTGCCCTTGCCCAAGTACTCCAGTAGCTGTGGGGGAAGAACCAGGGGTGGGGGGCAGGCTAGCACCCCACCCCTGGAAACCTGGTTCCAGGGCCATCTGGGGACCAGTTTTCCTGGGTCTCACAAAAAGCCCTGGCCGAAAGGGAAGGGATCCTGGAGGCACAAAGTGGGCCTCAGGGTTCCAGGCAGGCATGGGAGAACAGGGATGGGGGCAGGGGCGTGGAGGTGGCAGCACGAGCAAGAGGGCTGAGCCCCTGCTAAAGGCTGCGCCCACCTGCCTACCGAGCCAAAAACCCTCTCCTTGCTGTGGGGAGCCGGCGAGAGCAGCACGGCGATCCGGATGGCCGAGCGCCAGGACCACACAGGGGTCTGTAGACTCTGCCATTACTTCCCTCAATCACCCTGCCAGGAAAGGGCCACCCAGGGGCTCTGAACACAGAGAAGAGGAGAAGCAAAGGCTAGGCTGAGAGGAAGCCTGATGGCTTTCTCAGGGTGCCTCAGGGGGATGGGGAGGATGCAGAGGTTCGGGGCCAACTCCAGACGTCCGGGGGAGGGGAGACGAGCTCAGAAGCCAGTTCTGCCTGGGATGGGACTGATATAATTTCTCAAGGTCTTTGTTTTACTTGGCTTTGAACAGAGCTGTTTGTAGCGGGGTCAGGGAGGTGCTGAGGGGAGCCAGGGAACCGAGGACACCCAGCTCTTCTCCTTCATTTAATGCGAGGGAGGGGAGCAGGCAGAGAGAAGCTAGAAAGGCAGGCCTTCCTGCTCCCAGCCCCTCATGGCTCTTTCCAGCTGGAGCAGGGGTGTGGAGGGGAGATGACTGATGGGCTCTTGGGGCTCTTCGGCCCCACAGTGATCCTGCCTGGGCATGATGGGGCGGCAACCCCCAATCTGGGAGGATTTATTTATCAGTTGTCATGGTGATAGTAGGGCTGTGACTCAACCCCATCCCTCTTTCCCCCACCCTCAGCATCACCTGGGACTCCTTAATCCCTTTTTAATTAACCAAACTGCCCCTCAAGACTTTCTTCTACCCTCCCACCCCTCAGGCCCTGAAGAAAACTCACTCCCTGAGGATCTCCTCCACTTATCCCTGGCAGACGCTGGCCTCTCACCCCACAAAGAACTCCTGCCTGAACAGGAAAGGCATCACGCTCGCCTGCACCAGTGCCGAAGCCTCCGTGTGTCTTCAGCAGAGGCAGGCGCTGTATCCTCACCAACCCCTTCAGGGAGGCAAGAGAGGGACTCGGCCCCCCTCTCAGCCCTGGATCCCCGAAGCCCTGTCACCTCAAGTCCATTCTCCCCTCCTCCCCAGAGAACTGGAGGCGGGGGACAGGGGGCACCAGGAGAAAAGCCAGAGGTGTACGGGAGGCCGCCTAAACTTTCTTCTCTCCTTCCTGCAGCCAGGACCACACATGTTTCGGGGTACACTGGCTCTGTGATATTCATACTCCTAGCCCAAGTCTCCATTATCTCACACTCCTTTCTTCCATCAGAAAGGGGTCCCCTGCAGGTGGTCTTCTGATTTACTGGGTATTATGAAGGCCCACACTGTTTAAATTCGATTTCTGGTCCTCTGTATGTTCTCAGTGTGGCCTGGGTTCCTCCTCTGCATCTCTCCCCACAGGGCCCGGAGGGGTGTGGTATGATGCACATTAACTAACATAGACTCCACCCAATCCGAGCAGCCCCCAGCCCAACCTCTCCACCCTGCATTGCAGAACTGGGTGGGGGATCCCACAGCTGCCCTTGACCCACTCCATCCAACTGGCCTCGGCATAGGAAACACAGTGTTCTCCACTTCCAGAGCCAAGAGACAGCAGATCCAGATCCTGATCCTTGGGAAAAACCCGCCCAACCACTCCCTCTGCCTCAGCCCAGAGGAAGGCAGGCTGCCGGTTTGTCTATGGATAGGGGGGGGATGGTTCCTTAAGCTAAAAGGCCAGGAGGATGAAACACACTAACATGGGGCTCTAAAACCCACTTCCCAGCCCGCAGAGCAGCTCAGAAAGCAGAGCAGCTCAGACAGACTGCTAAATGCCTAGAAGACTAGGGCCATGCACAAGCCACCTCTTCAAGAGAGGAACCACCCGCCCCTTAGGGTGTAAGCCCCTGGATTCATCTGTTCCTCTGGATCCACTCTCCTGCCCCTGGGCAAAGTCCTCCCAAGCCCTGGGAGCCTTCTCAGAGCACTCAGAGGAGCGGGTGGGGGAAAGTCTGGCCTCCCTGATAGATCCTTACTTGAGTGCACTCCTCCCCTCCTTAGACCTGGGCTGGTAGAAACCTAGAGGAGATGAGAGGTTTAGCACCTAGAGTCTGAGTTGCTAGAATCTTGATGCTGGTCCCTCAATCTGTGCCTCAGGTGCCTCTTAGTTTCTACTTTTTTTTTTTTTTTTTTTTTTGGCCACGCCATGCGGCTTGCGGGATCTGAGTTCCCCGACCAGGGATCGAACCCGTGCCCCCTGCAGTGGAAGTGCGGAGTCCTAACCACTGGACCACCAGGGAATTCCCAAGATACCTCTTAGTTTGAAAGAGAATCAAACAGACCTGGGTTCAAATCCTAGCTCCTGTTACTTACTAGTCACTAAACTCAAGCAAGTGACTCTCACTTCTTTAAGCCTCAGATACTTCAGCAGTAAAATAGGGGTACCACTACCTGCATCTCCAAAAATGGGTACGACGAAGTGAAATGAGTGTCAAGGGCTTAGTCTGGAGCCTGACCCCCGGTAGGTGATAAATGCACACGTTAGCCTTTCCCTGACTCAGGACATGGGGGTGATACTGGAATATCCGAAAGTTCCAATGCTCCCTAAACATTAACAGTCGCCCCCCAAAGCTACAACAGACTGGAACTGCCAATCACAAAGAAGGAAAGGATCTTTCACCTCAGCCCTTACCCCCAGCTAGAATGGTCCCTTGGGCTCCCAGGACACTCCTCAGATGACTCCGTCCCAAGGGACCAACTGTCTTCCTCCCAGTGTTTCTCCTCAAACAATACCCCCAATCAACAGGCATGCTCCTTTACATCTTTGGTGGGGGTGGGGAACTCTTTCCTTAAGGCTCTCAAGACCCCCTCCCCACCCCACCTCCCTCCACACACAACGGAAGCCTTGAGAGGCCAAACAGGTCAACTCCACAGAGCGGAGGCTGCAGACCAGAGGTGCAGAGAGCCTCCTGCACCCCGCCCCCTCCCTCCTACCAGTAGCCCTTCTCAGCCTCCTCTCCTGCTGCGGCCCGCCCTCCTCCTCTTGCCAGCAGAGACCCTAATCCCTCTTGACAGGAGCAAGGGAGGACTCAGTGCCCGGAGGGCCTAAAAGCAATTGAAACACGAACCAAGAACAAGCTCCCCACCGGCCAGCTCAGGCCCCAACACGGTCTCCTCCTGGGTTGGGCCCAGGGAGGACCCCTGAGAGGGTGGGGCCTCATTCACCCCACTTTGTGTACCAAAGCTGTTGCCCCGTCACTAAGGAGTTGTTAGAGGAGCTATGAACAGAAATGAGAAACAAAGACAGAATGAGTCTAATCCCCCAGCCCTACCTACTGCCCCCCGCCCTTGACACATTACCTCACTGTGCAAGGCCTGGGGACAGGAATGAGGGGCAGCACCCCATGCCTGAGCAAATGCAACAGCAATTCTTCAGCATCCCGGAGCTCTGGGAAGGGGGCGCTCTTTAGGAGGGGAAAGTGAGGCCACAGGAAGCAGGGAAAGACTTCCCTCTGGAAAGAGCCAGTCTGTCTATATATAGATCCTCAGATCAAACAAACACAACTAAATATTAACAACTCTTGAATCTAGGTAGTGGGGATACAGTGGGTGTTCACTGTGCTATTTTTTCAACTTTCCTGTATGTTTGAAACTTTTCATAATGAATTGTTGGAGGAAAAAAAAGGGTCAGGAGTCGAATTCACTCTTCTGTAATGGGAAGAACCAGTGAGAAGGGAGAAGAGAGGATAATTGAGACTACAAAACTGGGAGAAAGGGCTAGGAGTAAAAGAATTCCAAGGTAGCCAAGTAAACTCACCTAGGAGGCCCCTGGCTAAAGACACTAGACAGGAGAAATCCCCAGGGACGTGGGAATTTAAGCCCAGGAACTCTGGATTCATCTTGTGAGAAGCGAGCAGGAGAGACTGGCTACAGAAGAGTGGGCCTGGGCAGAAGGCAGCAGCATATATCAGACAGTGGAAAAAGCGGGGGTAGGGGTCAAGGAATGAATATCTGGGCTTAGTTCTGCTACTAATTCGCTGTTTGACATTTGATCAAGTCTCTTCACTTTTCTCTGGGACTGTTTTCTCAGCAGTACAAGAGGATATATGGGAATGTGCGGGCAGTCACGACAACTGGGGCGGGGGCGCGGGGCGGAGCTACCAGCATCCTGGGTCTGGGAACCAGGGATGCTAAATGTCCTGCACATCAAGGAACTGTCTCACCTAAGATGCCCACAGTCTCTGCACTGAGAAACCTGGGCAGGATGGCATCAAAGCCTCCTCCAGACCTTTATGGTTCTATGGGGTGTCCTCCTGGGAACATCACCTGGGGCAGGAGAAACAGGCTGCAACAAGAGCAGAGGTCTGAGGTCTCAGGGAAGGTCTCCCCACAGAGGGGGACGTAAAACAGGAAGGGCAGAGAGGAGAAGCAGCTGTGCTGGACATCTTTAGAAACAGGAGGCACAGCCACAGCCTAATGACCTCCCCCAGGCTCCTCCAGGCTGACACCACTCTGACTGCTGGACTGGAAATACAGTGGAGGGTCAGAAGGGACAAAGAGGATGAGGCAAGGAGGCCAGGAGGCAAGAGTGGATGGGGGGCCGAGGGGCTGGCAGAAACTGGGTAAGTCACCCTCATGTGAAAGATGACGTAGCTGGCAAGACTAGAAGAGAAGCCTGCGTCCCTCAAGAGGCTCATGCCCACGTCTGCCCCAGAGGAGCAAGTGCGCAGGGAGCAGTGTGCCTACCCTGCCAGCTGCCCCAGCTGGGGTGCGGGTTTGACAGAAGAGCTACACTCAACAGCTTATGTCCAAGAAAGAAAAAAATTCTTAAATGTGTGGCCTGAGGGCACTGGAGGAAGGGCAGGGAGGAAGGAAGGCTATTTATAAATGTCTACAGGATTCCGCATCAATTAGAAAAGACTGCCTGGGAGGAGCAGGGAGCAGAGTGGGGACAGGTCCAGGCAGGGGAAGGGTGCCAGGAAAAAAACTCTTGAGGAGAGGTCAAGGATGAGAGCTGGAACATCGCCCTGGCTCAGTCCCAAGTTCAACTCTGTAGATGTTGTCAAAATGATGGTGGAAGGGGAAAAGAAAGGAGGGATGAAGGTCAGGGAGTGGGCATCTGAGGCCTCCTGGACCCTAGTGCCAGAAGGGGGTGCAGAGTGCCCGAAGCTGCAGGAGGCCACACTTTCTGCCTTTTTCCTTGTGTTTGACTCACCTTGAACTCCAGAGTGGAGAGCCTTACTCATAATCCACTCCCACCGCCCCCACCCCCGCTGCTTCTGTTTTGCTATCAAAGGCTGAGTTGAAAACAGCCTGGGTTGGGGTGAGAATGCCAGAGGGCGGAGGAAAAGGTTGAGCCAGGAAGGAGCGGGAGGGCAGCAGAGGGACAATTTGAAGTGGAAGGCCCGAGCGGCCCACTAGAGGTCAGGGCCAGACCCCTAACTCAGCATCCATTCACTCCCAACCCAGCATGAGGCACGGAGGGTAGATATGAAGAATTTCCCTCTCTCAAGGTCCATACGCTTCCCAAGAAAGTTTAAAATCTAGGCAGGGGACTAAAGCAGGTATGATGAGATGTATAAAAAGGCCAGCTTTGGAGGATCAAGGACTCTCACTGAATCATTATCTGCCGCTATTCTCATCCTCTATAAAATGTAGGAAGGCAAAAGAGACTATCATTGATGCTTACTCGAAACAGATCTCAAAGAACCTTCCCCAGCATGAGTGGGACTTGTGACCACACCTGCTCCACAATGCAGAGAATGGAAAGCTGGGCTAGCTGGGCTGGGATCAAGCCAAAAGGGTGTTCCAGGCATCCGGCCGCCAAGTCAGCCCAGCCTCGCAAAGGCAGGCGTGCAGGCAGCAGCGTGCATTGTTGGGGGGGAGGGGGGGGGGCCTGAAGGAACCAAAGCAGGCAAAGGAGAGCTACTGGCTACTGCTTGTTCCCAGGGTTAAGCAACTAGGCTGAGCTCTCAAACAAAGAGAAGGCAGGAAAGAGGACCAACGCTAAGGAGAACACAGATCTGGACTCAAGAATCATGTCAGGACACCAGGCTCTCCTGACAAAATTCCCACTTTCCAAAACCCTACAAAAGACCCTGTCTTGGGACTTCCCTGGTGGCGCAGTGGTTGAGAATCTGCCTGCCAATGCAGGGGACACGGGTTCGAGCCCTGGTCCAGGAAGATCCCACATGCCGCGGAGCAACTAAGCCCGTGCGCTGCAACTGCTGAGCCTAGGCTCTAGAGCCCACAAGCCACAACTACTGAGCCTGTGCACCGCAACTACTGAAGCCCTCGCACCTAGAGCCCGTGCTCCGCAACAAGAGAAGCTACCGCAATGAGAAGCCTGTGCACTGCAATGAAGAGTAGCCCCCACTCGCCGCAACTAGAGAAAGCCCGCATGCAGCAATACAATACAGGCAAAAATAAATAAATTAATTAATTAATTAATTTTAAAAAAGACCCTGTCTTCACTCCCTATTCTAAGCAATCCTGACATGCTTCTGTGGACCCCGGGATTCGGCCCAGCCCTACCTGCCCCTTACTTACAGTTCCGCAGACTCTGACGTCGTGCAGCCGGCCCCATTCGTCCTCGTAACTGTCCACCATCATGACACTGTCGTCCTCGCGGCCCAGCTCAGCGTTCAGGTGCAGCCGCACCTCCTCACCCAGGGAGTGCATGCCCACTGCTGGGAACAGCCCATCGGGGGACATGGGCATGATGGTGGAGCCCACCTGCAGCGGAGGGAGGGGGAGGAAGGGAGGGAGCTGCCACCTGGCTCACTGTCCCACAGCTCATCTAATTCTCACACGGGGACTTTTGAGATGATGCAGCCAGTCATCATCACACACGCTGACAGATAGCAAAACAGAGGTACAAAGAAGCAGAAAAAGCTGCTGAGTACTACTAGCTGAGCAAGGTACCCGCGGAGCTAGAAGGCAAACACAAGTCTCTCGACAACCCCTCATACACTTCAGGTACGCATGAGTGTGGACTGGAGCAGGAAAGTGCTGAGCATAGATGCTTAAGGGAGGAAGACCACTAGGAGGGCCGGCGGAGGCCTGAGAAGGCAATTTCCCAGGGTGGGAGATGGGGCTGGGGAGGAGAAGAAAGAGAGCCGGGGTCTCTCCTATTTGCTCTTATCCCATCCCTTCACCATCACTAGTCTCTCTCTGAAGAGGGAAGGAAAGGAGAAGTGAAACAAGGAACACGAAACACAGAAAGGACATATCCCCAAAAGCATTCAAGTCAAAAATCCCAAGAGGACCTCCAGCTTATGCAGCCAGGTCATAATCTCCCCGTCTTTTTTTCTGCTCAAAATCTTCCCCCACATCACCAATTCTGTCCCCCACAGTTTCTGCCCCTCCTCCACTGCACAAACCTGCCCCTCTGCGTCCATCACCTGGGGAATGTCCCAGCTTCCCCTGGGTGTGGGGAGCATCTTCTCCTACATGCAGGAGACCCCAGGAGAATCTGAGGCTGAACTGAAGAAGATGGGAAATAAGCCCGTGGGGCCCTGGGCAAGCCCCAGCCAGCAGACTCTTCCTTATTACTCACACAAATCCCTGGACAGCTTCAAGCCGTTTAAATCCCACTCAGGATGTCCCACTTACCCGCTTCCCATTTTTGGTGAAGAAGATCTGGGCAGTCTGCACATCAAAGGACACTGGCTCAATGCCACAACCAATCCGGTCCCCGGAGTTGCACTTTGACCCAAACTGGCGGCCCTTGGCCCGGCCATTGTACAGCCTGTGGACAGAGCAGCACAGACACAGGACCCGAACCTGGCTTCCCAACCTCTCCCCAGTGCTCCTGCTCCCGATCACTCTGCAACGGCATCTACCTACGTTCTCGGGGGAGCTCCACCATCCCCTTTAAGTCTGCAAACCTCCAAGGGTAGCCAACAGGCCACCTTCCTGTCCCTATCAGAAAGGTCTATGAAAATACCCCAAGACCAGTGAAGGAATAGCCAAAGCCACCCTGAGGTAGTCCATTATATCCAAGATTCCCAAATCCGTAGGAAAGGGGTCGGGTTCCACAAAAGGCAACTCACTTGCCATCATCAGCATGGTAGGCTACAGAGTCAGGCAACCAGCCAGGCTGGTGATCCAAGCTGTAGTACTGAGGGACCAGTCCCACAGCAATGGTACCCCGGACCCCGCTGTCCACAATAGACACCTGGAGGGAGGAGAGCAGGGCACAGTCAGCAGGGAGGGGAGTTAGACATCAAAGCGGGCTGAGGCTCAAAGAGCAAAAGACAGGGGAATCAGAGAAAAAGTCAGGGCACTCAGAGGGAGAACTGGGGAAAGTGGGGGCCCACTTTACCACAATTACTTAGAAAATAATTTCCAAGCTATGGAAAAAGATGGGAGATGGAGTAGATGCTGGGCTTGGGTTAGGGGGTGGGAAAGGACATGGGTCACAGTCTACCTAGGTGAAGGGCAGGAGAGCAGAAGGGACAGGGTGAAAGGACTTTAGGGTGCCTCTCAGATTAGGCACCATGCTATCCTGGGCCCTTTTCCCAGCCAACAGGATAATCCTGATGGAAAATTTAAAGGACCAGTCAAGAATCCAGTAAAAGAACGCCTTGGAGCTTAACCATCTCACCCCCTGCTCTGCCCACCCCCTGCCTTGATCACCTCAAAATAATTGCTGTCCTTCGTCAGGGGTCGAGAAGCCACGTAGCAGCCAACTTCACCAGAGTTTCCATGGTAACTGAAGGAGGAATGAAGGGGGAGTTCCATTAGCAGCCTAGCCCAGGGGTTGGGGGGAGGGCCTCAGCATCCCCAACTCCCACCCTGTGAGGGCCAGCACAGAAGAGAATCCATCAGGCCATACTTCAGGACATCTGCACAAACACCATAACAAGATACTTGAGGTCACCCACCCTACCCGCTGCCTCCAGCCAGGGCCCAGCCCACACCAAACCAATGCAAGCCTGGCTTCTTCACTGCCGGTGGGGAAGAGAATGTGGAGCCTCCCTCAGTTGCCTATTAGGGGTCTCACAACCCTGTCTAACCTCAGTCCCTCATGCTGCAGCTTCGGCCCTTTTCCTCTGGCTCTGTCCTCAGTGGAGCTGGAGAGCGGCTGGTCTCGATCCTCGGGACCAAAGCCCTTCGCAGATTGGAAGACAGTTATTCAGTCCCCACTCCTCAGCTTTCTTGTCTCCAGGCTAGATAGCACTACTTCCTTCCCCCCTTCCAGTGACAACTTTGTGAGAGAATTAGACTCGGATGGAGTCAGGGGAAAGGTTCAAGCCAGAAAATAGAGCGATAACAAACACAAACACACAAACCAAAGGGTTGGAAGGCAGTAAGCAGGATGCACTACAGGACTGTCCTTCCCAAAACAGGAAATCCACTGCCTTTGAATGGCCATTCTTCACCGATCCCAACTCCAGAGATGCAGGCAGGAGACCCAGGCATCGCACAGACTCAATGGAGTCCTTTCAACAAGGCAGTTGGGCAATTCCTGAGACCCGAGCAGCCTCCATCTCTGACATGACTGCTTCCAATGCGGATCAGGACAGAGGGACCCAGAGACACAGGCAGAGGGGGGGTGCGGGGTGAAGAAGCATATACTGCTCCATTCGGAAAGGCCTCCAGGGTTTATAACATACCCCTCCATGTGCAGTGCAGACAGTCCTCTGCCTTTGCAAAAGCCCCTTTTCATCTCTAAGATCTGGCACAGAAAGGAAAATGTGGAAGCACTCCCCGAAACTCACCTCAAAGTGTCTCCATCTACAAGAATGTGCTTGAACCTCTCCTGATATCGGAAAGCCCGGACCTCTCGAATCTCCCGGATCCTCCGGCGCCAATTCAGAAACCGGTAGTGCAGGTTGAGGTCATCCATCTTGTTCATGAGAACAAACCTGCCAGGGGGAGAAGGGGATTGAGGAGGAGGAAGCAAGGCGCTGAGCAAAGTACCTCAGCCTGTTCCACCCAGAATGCGGAGAGGACACTGGACTTGAAGCCAGTTGCCCAGATTGACCTCAACAGTCCCCACCCTCATCCTTTCATTCAGCAAACATTTACTGAGCTCCCACTATGTGCTCCTACTGTCCTAGGTGCTAGGGATACAGCTGTGAACAAGATGGATGGGATGTCTGCTCTCATAGCACTTCCATTCTATTGGGGGAGGCATGACAGGCAATAAACAGACATGACAACGTTAGACAGTGGAGGAAAAAGCAGAGTGCTGTGATAAAGAATAATGGGGTGAACTCTATGAGATGAAAAGGTGACAGGCATGTAACAAGCCCAAGAAAGAGCATCCCAGGCAGAAGGGACAGCCAGGACACAGGTCCTGAGGTGCAAGGCAGCTGGCATGGTAGGAAAATAGAAAGGCCAGGTGGCTAGTGTGTAGGGAGGGAGAATGTACCAGAAGAGGATGGAAGAAAGGTAGGGGCCAGATCAACGCCCTACAGACCGTGTTAAGGAGTGTGAATTTTATTTCAAGTGTGATGGGAAAGCTCTGGAGGGTTTTAAGCAAGAAAATTATATGATTTTAAGGTTTATCACATCGTAAAGATCATTCAGGCGGTTGGTTGGAGACTAAACTGATCCTATAAGGAGCAAGAACAGAAGTGGCAAACAATTAATTAGGAGGCTGTTGCAGCTGTTCCGATGAGAGATGGCATCCCCAAAGATGGTAGCAGTGAAGATGGAGTGGAGTAGGATGACCCAGGTATTTAAACCACTAACAGTGCTAACATATGAATGAATGAATGAATGAATGAATGGACGAATCTTTCCCAAAGCGACAAAAAGGGGAGGTACTTTCTCTTCCCATCCCCCAAACCCTTGGACAAGGGTTCCATCCAGGCCTGACTGTGCCTTGCACACAGCAGGGGCTTAGGAAGCCTCAGCTAGGCTGAATTCAATCCCAATGCGCATATTACACGCTTCTGCAGTAGCTACAAGCCACCGCGTGACCAAAAGGGTAGGCAGCTGTGGGGCAGCCCTAGGATTGGCCTCCTTGGCACTCGGCCAGGGGGCTCGACCCTAGGTCGATGTTGGCGCCCAGACCTCGGGGCATCTGCTTGCCTAGAACCCCACAGCCTTGGCGCCGCCGAGACGCGGCCGCACCGGGCCCCGCCTCCACCTCGGGCACAGCCCGATCACTCAGACAAGACCCGGGGGAAAGGGGCCCTGGCCCGTCAGTGTGACTACGCCCAGTCTCCCCAGGCCCTGCACTGGGCCAAGGAGGGTCCCCAGGGAGGAAGACCAGTGACCAGAGCGCAAGACCCCGCCCCTGACTCCGAAGCCTCTTCCCAGGACCCCAGCCTCCCGCCTCAGGCTCCGTGGAGACCGACCCGAGGCCTCCGGGACCCCGCCCCCGATCCCCGCCTACCGGGGCCGCCGCGTCCTCCTCATCCATAGGCCTCTGAGCTCCGCTCACTAGCTCTTCGGCCACCGCCACCACACACATCCGGGTCCCCGCCCTTCCTACGCTCCCCGAGGCCCGCCCCTTTCCACCCACCCCGGCCAACCTGCAGCGGCTGAGGACGACAGGCACCTGCAGAAGCCAATCGGAGGACGCAGGCCGGGTCGGGCGCGGCCCGGTGAACCCGGTACCTAGTGCCGGGTAAGGGGCTGCTAAATGCGGGTGTCGAGAGGGTGGGAGGTGGCGACGTGGCAGCGCGGACGCCGCACTGGGCGCCCTGGGCGCTGACTGGCCGGTCAAGGGGCGGCTCCCTCCGGGCGGGGTGGGCGGGGAAGGTCGCTGCGCACCCACAAATACTGAGACTATTCCCTGAGCGCTCGTTCCGTGTCGGACGTGAGGCTAAGAGCTTTGTAGGAATGTCCTTTTAATCCGCTCAACAACCTTATGAAATGAGTCTTATTAAATCCTTTTTGTAGATGCAGAGCCTGAGGCTGGCCTCCACAGCTCGTGCGCCTGTTACCATATGCTTTGTATTCTCCCGAGCTCCATTTCATGTTACCTTTCCTTCATTCTAGGCAGGGCATTCCCTTCCCGGAGGAGAGAACTTAAGATGCAAAAAGCAGTGGCATGAAACGGCACGCTGTTCAGGAACAGAGGGGTTGGTGTGACATAAGGAAAGTTAGGCTGGGGCCATAATGTGAAGGGAAGAAAGATACTGACGTTTATTGAGCACCTACTAAAGGGTGATTATTGCCATTCTGGGGAGGATTTCCCCGTTTCCTCCCATCACCGAATTTCTCTATTCCAGATAGGAAGGTTTTCCCTCCTCTGTATTCTTATACCATGTCGTTTGCACCTCATTTATAGCACTTATTACAGTCTTACTTTTATTATTAAAGTAACTTGTGTTTGTAGATCTGTCTCTGCTGGACTGTGAGCTCCTTCAGACCCCTGAGAGCTATCCTATTCTTATCATAAATAGGTGCTCTACAAATGTTGAATGAAACGGAAGCCATCCTCTCCTATACCATAAACAGTGGCCACTTGGCATAATGGAGATAAGGTGTCAGAAATAGGTGTAGACCAGACATTAGGAAATCTGGATTAGAACCCCAGATCTGTGACTGACATTTACTTGTCATGTTTCCTTAGGCTCCTTAATCTGGGACAGTTATTCAGTCTTTCCTGAAGAGTAGATGCCAATTATCTTGTTTAATATCCCTCAGTTTCATTTTATCTGATATTTACTCATTATTAGATTGAGGTTATGCATTACCAACTTCATCCAGATCTGTGATTAATTTTGAGATAATTTTTTTCTTTTTTTTTTGCATATGGACGTCCAGTTGTTCCAGCAGCATTTGTTAAAAAGACTGTCCTTTCTCTACTGAATTCCTTTGCACCTTTGTCAAACATCTATTGAACAAGTAAAAAAGAAAAAAAAAAAGTGTTTAAAGAAAAGGAAAAAAATCAATTTACTGTATTTTTCTGGATCTATTTCTAGACTCTCTCTGTTCCACTGATCTGTTTTTCTATCTTTATGTTTTGATTACTATAGCTTTATAATGAGCCTTGAAATCAGGTAGTATAAGTCCTTCAATTTTGTACTTTTTAAAAGTTGGTTTGAGTTATTCCAGATCCTTTGCTTTTCTATATGAGACAATCAGCTTGCCAATTGCTACAAAAAAGCCTTCTGGGATTTTAATTGGGATTACATTGACTCTATTGATCAATTTTGGGAGAACTGACATTTTAACAATATGGAGTCTTCCAATCCATGAGGATTGTACTGAAGTCTCTTACTCTGATCCAGTACCACAGGGTTCATTCTAGCCTTCCTCCCTACTTCTCTCTGACAGTGAGAAACCCAATATCCATTACTTATTTGCTCAACCCCAGTACATATTAAGCAGTTGCAAAAATTTTAACCCATAAGCCCATGAGAAACAAATTTATCAACCAGAGTACAGTGTTTATGTAGAGTGTAGAGTATGCCATTACATTTATCTTTAGCCTTACAGTTTCCAGTCATAACACTGTTTTCCAAATTACTTAGGTCAGCACCTTTTTTTTCCCTCACCCCCTCAGTGTATTTTTGTCATACGTATATAATACATTTAGATTCACCTGTTACAGTCTGCATTCTATCCTGGAATACCCTACCATCTCGATTGGTTTTTTAGGTGTTTATTAAGTGTGTGTTGGATGGACAGATATTAATTCTAAGCTCCTTGGGAGAACAATTCCTCCCTATTTATGTCCATATAAGGTAGTTACATCCACATAAATAAATGCTCTATCAGTCTACTGAATATATTTTTATTCATGTAATTACCAAGAAAAGCAAAACTCAGACCCCCAGTTATGATTTCTTTTCCACTAATGATTCCCAGCTCCCAACCATCTGGCTGACTCCAGCCCAGTCTAGAAAACTGCTCTGCTCCCTTCCCAGTTCTCCTTTCTCTGATATCACTGGGACACTGGGAATCTAGACAGAACAAATCATGCACACACATCCACATGCATGCCTCTTTCCCCTCATCTCTGTTACACAAAGATGTGCTTTCCTATCTGAGATGCCCTCCTCCCTCTTCTCCTAAACTCTTTTTTTTTTTTTTTTTTCAGCCTTGCCATGAGGCATGTGGGATCCTAGTTCCCCGACCAGGGATTGAACCCGGGGCCCACAGCGATGATAGCACCAGGTCCTAACCACAGGACTGCCAGGGAAGTCCCCTAAACTCTACTTTAAAGCCCTATTCTCGGGACTTCCCTGGTGGCGCAGTGGTCAAGAATCTACCTGCCAATGCAGGGACACGGGTTCCATCCCTGGTCTGGGAAGATCCCACGTGCCCTGGTCCTGGAAGATCCCACATGCTGCGGAGCAACTAAGCCCGTGCGCCACAACTACTGAGCCCATGCGCCGCAAATACTGAAGCCCACGCGCCACAACTACTGAAGCCCACGCGCCTAGAGCCCATGCTCCGCAACAAGAGAAGCCACCGCAAGGAGAAGCCCTCGCACCACAACGAAGAGTAGCCCCCGCGCGCCGCAACTAGAGAAAGCCCACACTAAGCAACAAAGACCCAACGCAGCCAAAAATATAAATAAATAAATAAATAAATAATAAAAATAAATTAAAAAAAAAATAAAGCCCTATTCTCCGGGAAATCCTCTTTGGTTTATCCTGGGGCCAGGTTTCCCTCTCTTATTGAACTCTGACCACACTCTGGCCTCTCAGTCTCTTTGGCCTTTACTTGGAGAACAAGGGGGAGAAATAGGAAAAGAGAGAGGAGGGGCTAAAGGAGTTGGAGAGCCACAAGACCCTCTGGGGTGGGTGGCCTGGGCTAGCTCAGAAGTAGAGGAGCACCGGTGGAGCCTCCAGAAGAGTTACAATGCGCCCACTTCACCTCTCAAGGCCCTCCCCCAGGACTGCCTTTGCTCCCACCCAAAACAACAACTTTTACCTGTATCAATTCCTAACTCCTTATATGAGCTGAGAGCTGGGGGGTCCAGAGGTGAAGAAGGTATGGGGCTCCTGTTCTCAAAACACTCAGAATCTGAGACTTCCCTGGTGGCGCAGTGGTTAAGAATCCGCCTGCCAGTGCAGGGGACATGGGTTCGATCCCTGGCCCGGGAAGGTCCCACATGCCGCGGAGCAGCTAAGCCGGTGAGCCACAACTACTGAGCCTGAGCTCTAGAGCCCATGCGCCTAGGGCCGGTGCTCCGCAGCAAGAGAAGCCACCGCAATGAGAAGCCCTCGCAACGCAACGAAGAGTAGCCCCCGCTCGCCACAACTAGAGAGAAAGCCCGTGCACAGCAACCAAGACCCAACGCAGCCATAAATTAATTAATTAAAAAAAAAACCCAACACTCATAATCTAACTGGAAAAATAAGACAAGAAAAGATGAGCAAAAATTTAAGATAGCAACACAACAATGTGTATGAATTCAAAGAAAGGCAGACAGCTGGCTGAGCAGGTGGGGATGAGGTGGCAGAATTTGGTTTGTGGTGAGAGGAATGGGGGGTGGGGAGAATTTCATCCTTATGAGCTAAAAATTTGGAGTCCAGGGGAAGAAATTACCTCTGAGCACAACACCTTCCCTTCCCCTAATCTCAGTTCAGACTCAGAGATGAGAAACTGCCAAGAGGTTTTGGGGAAGGTGATCCCACCAGATGGCTGAACCAGAGTGTGCTTCCAGGGCCAGCTGTCCACAGGGTCATGATTGGCATATGAGAGCATGGGTCCTTGCGGGGAGAGGGGTCATGGAGTACCACCAAAGGCCTTTGAGGAGGAGAGAGTCACAGGAGCAAGACCAATTGTGTGTGTGGGACAGATGGCAGAAACCAGAGGCTGGAGACCAGCGGAGGTTATCGTAACAGTTCCCATCAGACCCACACCAGACAGGCCATGTCATGATGTGGTCATTGAGCCTCCTCTTTGGTGCTTTCTGTCTGTGGACTGTGCCACCACTTGTCTTTCCTCAGACTCAAAGCTCAAAAGGATCCAGGCAGGCTCCCTCCTTTACCCCTGGTTCTCAAAAGAAAGTCAGCACCTGGGGGTGCTGTGGATTTGGAGGGCTGGGCTGGGTGTGAGAGATGCAGAGCATAAGGGAGCAGGACGACAGAGTGTAACCTGCAAGAGCAGAAGGAAGTCCTGTCAAAGTTTATTTATAAAAAGGCTAGGGCTTCCCTGGTGGCGCAGTGGTTGAGAATCTGCCTGCCAATGCAGGGGACACGGGTTCGAGCCCTGGTCTGGGAAGATCCCACATGCCGCGGAGCAACTGCGCCCGTGAGCCACAATTACTGAGCCTGCGCGTCTGGAGGCTGTGCTCCACAACGAGAGAGGCCGCGACAGTGAGAGGCCCGCGCACCGCGATGAAGAGTGGCCCCCTCTTGCTGCAACTAGAGAAAGCCCTCACACAGAAACAAAGACCCAACACAGCCATAAATAAATTAAAAAAATAAAAAATTAAAAAAAAAAAAAAGCCTAAGTAACAGCCCAAGCTGTTTAGTCTTTTCACAGCCCTGACAGAAGCTTTCCGCAAGCTCTTCTCTCCACAGAGGCCAGACAGAGTCCCAGAGGTTTGTTTGCACCTTGGCCCACACTCCATCCTGGGCACTCACCATGAGCTTCCTACCTCTGCTCTGGGTGCTGAGGTGAAGGGCATCCTAAAGGGAGGAAAAGCAGAGTTCGAGAGTCTCAGACTTCGAGAAAGAGCCTGGTTAGACCCCAGCACTGACAGCACAGCTCGCCGCTCTGGACATCCATGCTGGAGGCATGGGGACGAGGGAAGAGCAGTGCTGGGGTGGCGGGTGGGACTGGGCTGTGCAGTGGCTGTACTTAGACTGCATGGAGGAACCAAGCTGGGCAGCGGGTAGCAGTAAACAGGGGAAATCTGTAAGTGTGGCGGTGGTGATGTGGGAGGGGGAAGGGGGAATTTGGGAAGGCAGCGGTGGATGTGAGAGGCTAGCAGAGTATTGGGCGTCTCTGCAATGTAACCTACCAAAGAATACAAACTTCTTTAAAAAGCCACACTGGGATCCTGCAGGGAGTATGGCCATCTCTTCCGCATCTCAACTTTCCACAGACCTTTCCATCTTACTCAGAAGCAGCAAGATGGAGCTGAGGAGAAAAGCCCTAGCTAGAACCAAGTGCAGGGCGAAATAAATCGTGATAAGGACGGAGGGACAGGATGGAGCTCGCTACCCTGGGGTCAGAGCTTGGAGGAGGAGGTCCCAGAGCCTCCCAGAGGAGAGCCTCCAGAGAGGGGAGAGCTGCTCCTCCCACTCCCCCAGCACCCCCTCCTCCCTGTCTGCCCAATCTGCGTCACAGTCTCAGGGCTACTGGAAGACGCTGCTCGCCAAATGCTGGTCCTAGGGTCCCAGGGTAGCCCTAGGGGGCGGGCTGGGAGTAGAGTTCTTTTTATTTTGTATTTATCTGAAAGTTCAGGAAGCCCTTGCTTACATTCTTGCTTGGAGGCCCAGAATTTAAACTTAGTCACTGCCCAGAGCCGTTGTTTTAGGAAAGAATGAGATGGCCGGTGTTGCGTAACCCAGAGCTGGGTGGGTGTGGGTTGCAGAAGGAAATGGTCCTTCTTCCTCCCTCTAGGAAGGAAGGCTCAGCCAGGAGTTCTCAGATGGGCGGGGCACTGCCTGGAGAAGGGCGGCCAGGGGTGGGGAGGGGGGATAGACAGACCAGCGTGTGAAAGCCTGGGGAGCAGGCAGACTGAAACACTCAGACCAGTCACCATCCAACCCCCCTGGGTAGAGCACAGCCTGAATAATCCAGAAAACCCAAAGGGTGGTACTGGGTGGGTGTGGAGTGGAGGACAGATTCTGGGAAAGGAGAGGAATGGAGGGGTGGGCTGACCTGGATGAAGGGCAGGGTGGGTTGGGGATCTGCTCTCTGGCCGCTGTCCCTAAGAGCACCCAGAGTATGGGTTCCTCTAATCCTCCCCCCCCCCCCCCCCCGCCACCATAATTTCAGCTGGCCAGTCCCCCGTCCCTACCTCCCAGGTGTTCAGCCAGTTCTGCGGGCACGCTCCGCCCCCTGCAATCCCTCCAGACTCCCATGGCCCCAACACAATGCTAGGATTTCTGACAGTTCATTCAGGGTGTGCCTCCTCCTCCCCCCACCTCACCCCTTGCTTCCCCCAACCCCTTCTATCATCTTACCCAAGTCTGGCCCCCAGTACCCGCCTTCCCCTCAGTCACATCTCAGGGAGACCTTCTCTTGCTCCTGCCTCAGCTTTGCTCTTCCTCTCCTCGCCCCTGGTTTACTCTCCTCCATCAGCAGTCGGTTCTCCCAAGACCCCACTCTCCGTCGTCTCCGCCTTTTCTCTCTTTTCGCCCGCATTCCTCTCATGACCCCCACACCATCCCTTCTCCGTCCACTTAAGTCCGCCATCTTCTCACTCCCCATCGGAGTCCCTCCGTCTCCTTCATCCGCCACACATGTACCCGAACTGGATTTCAGGTTTCCCCTTCATCCCTACTGCCGCTTCCACCCCTCCTGCTTCCACCCCTTCCCACCCTCCAGGGCCTCCAGCCAGCTGTCCAGCTCCCAAAATCCGGGCGAGATTCCCGGGAACAAAGCAAGAAAAATCAGAGTAATTTGGGAAGTAAACAGAAACCGGGAGGAGGGAGGAGGTAGAGAAGAGTGGGGAGGACCCAGGTGGAGGGGGGGCCTCTCCAGTCCCACCCAGTTTAGGGAATGCCCCTGCCTTCTCCACCGCCCCCCCCCCTTCACCTGGCTCTTAAAGGGCCTGGCCCCTGCCGGCGGCTACTTAAGGCAGAGGGGCGGCGACGGGCAGCAGCTGCGCTACGACTGCTCTGGGAGGAGTGGACGGGGCAAAAATCTTGACCATGACCCCCCACAGGCTGTTGCCGCCACTGCTGCTAACTCTGCTGCTCGCTGCCCGCCCAGGAGGCGCCTTGGCAAGGTGCCCAGGCTGCGGGCAGGGGGTGCAGGCGGGTTGTCCAGGGGGCTGCGTGGAGGAGGAGGATGGAGGGCCGCCGGCGGAGGGCTGTTCGGAAGCTGGGGGCTGTCTCAGGAGGGAGGGGCAGCAGTGCGGGGTCTACACTCCAAACTGCGCCCCAGGACTGCAGTGCCAGCCGCCGGAGAAAGACGAGGCGCCTTTGCGGGCGCTGCTGCTGGGCCGGGGCCGCTGCGGCCGGGCGCGCGCGCCCTCGGGTGAGTCCGCGCCCCGCCCCTGCCCCGCCCACGTGAGCCCCGCAACTCTGACGGCAGGGTCCGGGAGGGATGCGCACGGGCAACCCTGCTATTAGGGTCCTGAGATTGATGCTTCCTCCTCCCCAACCCTGGTGGGGATACATTTTCGAGGCTGAAGGGGCCAGTGCGGGGAGCTCCTAGGAGTCTGGAGTACGGCTGGGGGCCCTAGGGATGAAGCAGGGAGATGTCTGAGCCCGCAACCCTTTTTTTGCCCCCTCGACCTATTTTCTCTTGAGGGGAAAGGGAGGGATGGAAGGGTTTAGGGACGTGCTGTATGCAACAGAGGCCCAGCTCATTCAGCCCTAGACACCCAAGCTGCAGAAAGGACCCAGGCATTGTTACCAGCTTCCACTTGGAGAAAGAGGGAAGAGAACTCCAGACTCCCAAATCCTGCACACACTGAGAAATATCTCCTCTTAATATCAGGGTGTCCAAAGCACCCGAACATGGGGTGGAGAATAGAAGATGGCTCAAATCCAGAGCAGTTTCAGACTAGACTAGGGTCAGATGTCTGGCGCTGGCCCTCCCCACTCCCCACCCGGAGCGGGGGATAGAGGTGGGAAAAGAAGGAGTCTGCCAAATCAGGGTTATGATTTAAAGCTTCTCAGAACCCTCCACCCACCCCACCCCACCCCACCCTAACCCAGAGAGGAGAATAGAAGGCTGAGTCATTGGGTGGGTGGGACAGAAGTGAGTCAGAACCTGAAAGATGGGGGGCAGCAGGGAGATGGGAAGAGGAGGAAATACAAACGGCCCCCACCCCAGGGGCATCTGAGCTCCCAGTTTTTTCCGCAGGGAAGGATGGGAAATCAACTTGGAGTTTCTTTCAGTCCTAAATGCCTGGGTCCAGGCTGCTAGGGGTCTTCCTGGAAAGAGGTGGTCTGGATGGGTCAGAGGAGGCAGCTGGGAGCATGGTTGTGGTAGGATGCTGAATAGACGGAATGAGGGGCAAGGTCTGAGGAGTGTGGAGAAAGAGGGATCCGACTCAGGATTGCAGAGGAAACGGTTCTTGGCTTTTGAGTAGTAGGCAGATGGGAGCAACTTCAGGACTCATAATATCTCATTTTGCAGCTGGGGCAAATTCCAAACAGTGCCCGCTCCCCTCCCTGTCTTTTCTTTGCCCTGACACCCTGACTTTCCCTTCCCACCCTGAGCTTTCCCCAAACTCCCCAGTACAACGTGTGAAACTTTCTCCAGAGCCAGGGGCAGCCTGAAGGTTGGAAGCCACTCATTCCTGCACCTTTGCAGCCTGCCCACCTTCCACCTCCTGGTTAAGGGCTGAATCACACATGCTCCTGGGACCACTGGGGTTGAGCTGGGCTGAGTCTCAGGGGACCAGAAGGGAGAGGCCCCCACTGCAGTGCCCCCAAAGTAACCATGTCTCAGCCCTGGGAGGGGTGGGCTGAGTCACAGCAGGGTCACAGCGGGGACACACATTCCACTTGGGTCCCTGCTGACCCTCCTCTCACCGCCATTGCTCTTCTGCCCCATCTCCCTGCCTTGGTGCACCCCCTGCTGGCCTCTGGTGGAACAGCCCGGTCTTTTCACCCAAAGCCCCAGGCTTCTCAATCAATGAACGTATTGATTTTTGCTTTCCAAAGTGCTTCTCCTTTATAAGCCTTAAAACTAGTCTGCGGGGGACTTCCCTGGTGGTCCAGTGGGTAAGACTCCGTGCTCTAAACGCGGGGGGCCTGGCTTCGATCCCTGGTCTGGGAACTAGATCCCGCATGCATGCAGCAACTAAGAGTTCGCACGCTGCAACTGAGAGTCCGTATGCCACAACTAAGAAGCCCACATGATGCAACTAAAGATCCCGCATGATGCAACTAAGACCTGGTGCAGCCAAAATAAATAAATAAATATTTTTTAAAAAAACTAGTCTGGGGATATTATCATGAAAGGTAATACTACCATTTGTCAGAGAAAGAAACTGAGGCCAGGAGAAGGTAACAGTGGAGCCAAACTGTAAACCCCCTCGCTACTCTGAAAGCTCCTCTCATTTCCACTCGGCTCTGGCCTTTGACATCTGGTTGATTTCCGGCCTCTTCTTCCCCATTCCTCTTGTGGCTGTAGGGGAGAATCCTAAGGAGAGTAAGCCCCAAGCAGGGACAACTCGCCAGCAGGACATGAACCGCAGAGACCAACAGAGGAATCCGGGGACCTCTACCACTTCTGCCCGGCCCAATCCTGGGGGCGTCCAAGACACTGAGATGGTGCGTTTGAGGCGGGCAGGGAACAGGAGGGGTGGGGAGTCCTGGAGATTCCCATCGGAGACTGCTCCCTTGGGCTTGGCGAAGTCTTCCATCCCAGTCCTGGGAGCCTGGCTGGTGGGGCCAGCAGACTCTGCAGCAGAGCTATCCCTTCCTCCAGGGCCCCTGCCGCAGACATCTGGACTCAGTGCTGCAGCAACTCCAGACCGAGATCTACCGCGGGGCTCACACCCTCTACGTGCCTAATTGTGACCATCGGGGCTTCTACCGGAAGCGGCAGGTGAGGCCATTCCTCTCCTCCCTTGGTCTATCAGTACGAGGGTCCTACCAGCAATTGGGTAGGGGGGCTTACAAAGTTGCATAAATAAGACACTTGCCCTGCCCTTAGGGCTCTCCCAACTTTAGAGCCCACACAAACATAGAGAATAACCAACCACAGCTATGGGAGAGCAGTTAGACTATCTAAGCAATGCCTGACTCAGAGGTTCACAAACATGAGGAGCATCAGAATCACCCTGGTGTGAACACAGGTGGCTGAGCCCCGCCCACAGAGCCTGAAAATTTGCATTTCTAATGCGGCCTCTAGTGATGCTGATGCTGTTGGTTTGGAAACCACACTCTGAGAACCACTGTTCTGGCCTAGAAGAACAGGCACAATTTGGTGGGTGGAGAAGAGAAGCCATGCAAGGGAACCCAGCGGGCCTCGCTGTCCTGAGAACACTCAGATGTTTCCACAGACTCAGACTCAGGAGTCGACAGCCCGGGCCCCAACCCACGGGGCCCCTCCCATCTCTCCTGGGCCACACCTCTGATCCTTGTGCCTCTCTCCCCAGTGCCGGTCCTCCCAGGGGCAGCGCCGAGGTCCCTGCTGGTGTGTGGATCGCATGGGCCAGCCCCTGCCCGGGTCCCCAGATGGCGATGGAAGCTCCCCTTGCCCCACCGGGAGCAGTGGCTAAGGCTGGGTGGGAGGCTGCATGGCCACTGGCAGGAGCGTGGGGCTGTCATCTTGGGTTATTTGTTGAGTGCTGAGTAACTCAGGGGCCCAGAGCCCCACACTCCACCTGCAGGCCCTGCCCCATTGTCAACCTCACACATGGAAAGATTGTTGGTGTTGGCTTGGGGTGTTAATAAAGCTGTGTTGGGGGTCTCTGGCCTACGTCTCTGTGTCACCTCTTACATTGTGGAGTCCCTGGCCCTCCTCTCTACCCCTGTCCAGCCTCTTATAGCAGCTCTCTTCTCCTGTGGACTACCATCTGTCCTTCCCGCCACACTTGGAATGTCAGAGACAGCCACTGGTAGAGGTTTCATGGCCTCAAGCCTCACCCAACTGCCCACCAGGGAGTGGAAGGCAGCAGGTGGGGGCAGGGAGACACTGAGGTCGTGGCCTTGGTCTGAAGTTGTGACCTTGTTTCTAACACTGATCTTTGGACACAAAGGGAGAGGAACGATTAATAGTTAATCCCCACCAGGAACCCAACAAAGAGGAATTCTCAAGGCACTTACCCTTCTGTTACTTCTTACTAAAAAGGGAAGGAAATTATTATTTATTGCACTCTTGCCATGGGCTATGCCCTGGACCATGTGCTTTTACCTGGACTACCTCATTTTATGCTTACAATAACCTTATGAGGTAGGGACTTTTGCCCCTGTTTTTCAGAGGAAGAAACTGTAGCTTAAACTATTAGGGTCATTTGCCTGAAATTCCACAGCCGGTAAATGATTGAGGGAGGATTTAAATCTGGTTCTTCCATAAGTGACAATGCCTGGCATTCCTCAGGTGCTGATTAAGTGTTTGTTTTGCCTCTTTTCTGCCTACCTGCTAACCTAAGCAGGTGTAGGGAAGAGGTGGTGTTCAGGGCCCCCAGCACCTAGCCTTCTACTGGAGGGGCCACAGTACGGCAGTCGTCACAGGTACCAACCTCACAGAATAGTAATCACATGCACAGAAAGCTTTGTTGACAAGGTTCTTTCACGCACCTTATCATGGTCTACGGGAGCTGAGTGCCCTGATACCTGAAGATGTTTCTGACTCCTTCCCGACCTTCAGCCTACTGAGAAAGAGATTGGGAAGCAGCCATACCAGATGATAAGCCTCAGAGGAGCAAAGTCCCCCTCCCCGTGACATGTATGGGTGCAGAGCTCCCATTCCTGTGGGAGGGAGCTGGGCATCTGGGTGGTGGTTGGGCTATCTGTTCAAGGGTTGTGTCCATCCCTGTGACAGCCAGTAGAGCAGAGCCTGTAGCTGAGATGGTACTGCCTTCCGGAAGGGGATCATGGATCGGATAACTTATAACCCCTCCTCCTGAAAGGACTTTAGTCTTTGGAGCTGTCAGAGGAGCTGAGTGAGATAAGAGCTCTGCCAGGCAAGCCTGAAGGAAGGGAGGGAACACTTACCAGCTGCCGCTGCCCAGTCAAGACACACATCATGGAGCCAAGGGCGGCCCAACTGCGGAGGAGAGAAGGGCTAGGAGGAGAGCAGGAGGACCGGCCCTCCAGAGAAGGGGAGCCCCACTTTGGGAATGCAGAATGCCCAGGTGGGGCTGGAGGTGGGGTGCACTGTCGAGAGGGGGTTCCTGCTGTCTACCTTCAATCCTTCCTGCTGTCCTGGGAGGCCAGTGAAGGCAGATTCCAGCCTCTGCCCCCTAACTACCCAGCTGGGGAAGGGAGGAGAAAAGAGCTATTCAGTACCTTGCCTTATCTTTCTGACTCTTTTACCCCAGATGGTTATTAGAGTAGCTTCCTGTTCCCTGGGTACCCTGTTTCCAGGAAGGTCATCAGGCTCCCTGCTTGCCAGTGACCTCCTCACCCCCTGCAAAAATAACTTCCCCTTCTGATTGCTCCCCGCCCCCCCCCCCATGATACTAGATATTGACTGGTTGGGGGTGGGGAGGCTGCTGAGCACACAGAAAGCACTTCCTGGTCAGAGGATGCCTCTGGGTCTGCACTAGGCAGCAGAACCCCAACTCCTCCCCTTTGACCCTTTATCCTAGGAAACAATGAGACACATAGAGGCCCAGATTTGCTACAATGGACCCGACATATGCAGGTGAGGGAGGTCAGAGGTCAAAATGGACAGGTCCTGGAGTAGAGGGAGGGAGGGGTGAGGACTGGCTTGATGATAAAGACAATTTGTTCTCGGGTTCAAACCCCTCAGGTCAGAGCTACGAGTTAAGACAGAGGGGTTTGAAACACAGGTCATCAGGACAGGGGCCAAAGGTCAGCCAGTGAACAGTCTTCTGTTCGTGGGGCTAGAGGTCAGGAGAGGGAAGGCTGGGGTCAGGGAGAAGAGAGTAGGATCAGAGATGACAAGGTGGTTGAGGTTCAGACCCGGAGTCTGAAAGTATCTTTCCTGGATCCTCACTGCTGCCCTGGGAAACCAGAGGGAGTTAAACTGGGGGTGGAAACCTCTGGGCAGGAGCCATGCTTGTTCATCTTTCCATCCCTAGCACTTAGCAATGTGCCTGGCATGGAGGGAGGCTCAGTAAATGTTTGGTGAGTGGGAGGATGGCTGACTGGATGGAGGGACCGCGGGCCCTGCCCTGCTTTGTCCTGTAGGCTGTGAAGACGCAGTTGCTGGAACAAGCACAAGGCCAGCTGACGGAGCTGCTGGATCAGGCCATGTGCGAGGCTATTCAAGCCTACCCGCCACAAGACAGACCAGTGCCCTCCATCCCTCCAGATTCCTTGCGCAAGTAAGAGTCTGAGGAGCCAGGGGGCTGGGGAGTGGCTGCGCAGCCTCCTGCATCGTAAGGATTATGAGCCACAGATGCTATCCCATGTGCCCTTTGCCAGCACTGATGTAACTCCAACTTCAGTCTTCCCTCTTCTCCCCTTATCGCCTCTGCCTTCCTGACCTCCTCTGCTGGGCTTTGCTCTGCCCTGGCCCTCCCTGACCTTCCACCTGGTCCTGCCCGCTGGCCCTAACCCTGACCTTCCCCTACTACTGCCCTCGGCTCCCAAATATTGACATCCCGCAAGGCCCTACCCTCTGCCTACTGCCTTCTTCCTTTGGGTCCTGGCCCAGAACAACTGTCTCAATTCAGGACCCGGGAGCCATCCCTGGGGAAACGGAAAGTTTTCATCAACCGCAAGTCCCTGCTTGAGTAAGTCAAGGGTGAGGACGGGATGAGAAGAAAAGAAAGAGCTTTGTCTGGGGGGTCCAGGGCACCTCATTTGTCATCCTCAGGCTCTAGGTGGTTTGGGGGAGGACTTGGAGAAGGTTTCTAAGGTTCTGTTTCTCTGTCTGCCTTGGGTGTGATTGTGGAAGAAAGGCCACCAGGATGAGAATTGTCTGGGCTGGAAAGAGCTTTGGACAGAAGTCCTAGCCATATTGCAGCCCGTAGCTGCAAGTTCCCAATCACTAGGTCCCATCCCCACTTGTGTACAGTGCCTGAGCTAGTCTGCATGACCTTGAGGACTCTCCCACTGACACTCGGGCCCCTGTCCTTCCAGCGAGCTGATGGAGGTGCAGCATTTCCGCACCATCTACCACATGTTTATCGCCGGCCTGTGTGTCTTCATCATCAGCACCCTGGCCATCGACTTCATTGATGAGGGCAGGTAGGCCCCCCTCCCGCTCGGGATAGGCCCACAGGTAAGATCAGACCACCTGGGTTCCCGGTGTTCCACTTGCCACCGGCCTGAGAGAGCACGGGCCCGTTTGATTGTTAGACACACATCAACATTGCTTTCCAACCACCTTCCCACCCAAAAAGCCCTCTTAGCACAGCCTTGGATGGCCTTTGGTCTGTTTTCCCAGAGTTAGCCCTCTGGAACACTACTCCCCCACTCAAATCCTTCTCAATTGGACCCTTGTCCTGAGGCAAACATACATGTATGTGCACACACAAGCATGGATCTCACCCCACTGCTCTCACACAGTCCTTTCCAAGGCAGTGGTGTTCGGTTCAAGTAACCTCCAGTGAGCCCCTCCTAAGTACAAGCCCTGGGGGGCAGAGTGATGAGGGGCCAACCCCAGCCCTCTCTGTGAGGCACTCCCAATCTTGTGGGGAAGACAAGATCTTGTGCACACAAGTGCCTTGGTGGATCGCTTCCCCCAAAAAGCAGCTCCCCACTCTGGGGATGAGCCTCAGGGAGCTGTAGAGCCCTGGGGGTCTGGACTTGCATGACCCCACCTCACCCTACATATGGCTTAGGAAGCAGTAAAAGGAAGAGGACCAAGGATCTGCAGGTTCAGCAACAGCACTTCCTTTTGGCAAACTTGTTGTTCATCCTTATAATTAAGGATCAAATCTCAGGAAAAGTTTCAAATATATGTAAGATGGCTCGTTCTCCATCACCCCCCTCCATCCCAGACCACTCCCCAGGGGTAACATTTTTAATGGTTTTGAGAGCTTCCCTCCAGAGCATTTCGATGCATCCACTTCCAGATGTATATAAGAACCAAGGGAATGTATTTTATGGGGGTTTACATTAATAAGATACTGTACCTATTGTTTCCTTTTCACTCCCTAATGACCCATATTAGAGATCTTTCCATGTTGGTCCATTGATTTTAATGACCGCAGAGTCTGGAAGTGCCAGCTTTTGTTCATTTAGTTCTTTACTAATGGACGTTTGGGTCGCTTCTAATTTTCTAATTTTTCACCATTACAAACCATACGCTCTTTTTTGGCTGCACAGCGAGGCTTGTAGGATCTTAGTTCCCTGACCCTAGGGATCGAACCCGGGCCACGGCAGTGAAATCACTGAGTCCTAACCACTGGACCTCCAGGGAATTCCCCAAACCATATACTCTTTTTTTTTTTTTTAAGTATTTATTTATTTATTTATTTGGCTGCGCCGGGTCTTTGTTGTGGCATGCAGGATTTTTAGTTGTGGCATGTGGGATCTAGTTCCCTGACCAGGGATCAAACCCGGGCCCCCTGCATTAGGAGCTTGGAGTCTTAGCCACTGGACCACCAGGGAAGTCCCCAAACCGTATACTCTTTTTTTAAATTAATTAATTTATTTAGCTAATAATAAATTAGCTAAATTTATTTAGCTAATAATAAATTATTAATAAATTATAATAATTATTATTAATTAATTTATTTGTTTTATTTATTAATTTATTTTTTAATTAATTAATTTATTTGGCTGCATTTGATCTTAGTTGCAGCACACGGGCTCTCTAGTTGCCCTGCAGCACGTGGGATCTTAGTTCCCTGACCAGGGATCAAACCCACATCCCCTGCATTGGTAGGTGGATTCGTAACCACTGGACCACCAGGGAAGTTCCAAACTGTATATTCGTTTTTTTTTTTTTTTAATAAATTTATTTATTTTATTTACTTATTTTTGGCTGCGTTGGGTCTTCGTTGCTGTGCGCGGGCTTTCTCTAGGTGAGGCAAGCGGAGACTACTCTTTGTTGCGGTGCGTGTGCTTCTCATTGCGGTGGCTTCTCTTGTTGTGGAGCATGGGCTCTAGGCACGCGGGCTTCTGTAGTTGTGGCTCGCGGGCTCCAGAGCGCAGGCTCAGTCGTTGTGGCGCACGGGCTTAGTTGCTCCGCGGCATGTGGGATCCTCCCGGACCAGGGATCGAACCCATGTCCCCTGCATTGGCAGGCAGATTCTTAAGCACTGTACCACCAGAGAAGTCCCCAGACCGTATACTCTTAACCTAAGCAAACAAAACACTCAACAACCTGCTTTCTATTAATTCAAGTCTACAGCTCCAGACACCCCAAAAGTACAAAACTAACAAAAATCAAAGTTAAACTCTAGGCACCTCATACCCTAACACCGGTGGCACGGGATGTACTGAACCCTTCTGCAGTGCCACAGAGGGCTCTAAAGGTAATTTGGAAGCAAAGCCATCCCATGATTGAGTCTCCTCGGGCAATGCCTTGTTGCTAGAAGTCCTGGGCAACAGAGGTGCCATCTTGAACACTTTCAGAGATCGGGAGCTCACAACCTTGGCAAGATGCCTCAGTTTATCTTCCAAGAGCTCTGACTGCAGAGGAAGGGGACAAGGATGGGCCTCACACTTGTCTACTTTGTCTCTCCTTCCCCACTCCCAGGCTGATGCTGGAGTTTGACCTACTGATCTTCAGCTTCGGACAGCTGCCCTTGGCGCTGGTAACGTGGGTCCCCATGTTCCTGTCCACTCTGCTGGTGCCCTACCAGGCCCTGCGGCTGTGGGCGAGGCCCCAGTCCAGAGTGGCCTGGACGCTGGGGGTGGGCCTGGGCTTCATGCTGCTGGCCGGCCACACAGCAGTGCTCAGCATCCTTCCGGTCCATGTAGCAGTGGAGTATCAGCTCCCGCCAGCCTCCCGCTGTGTCCTAGTCTTTGAGCAGGTAGGTGATGGGCGGGACCAATGGTGGGCGGGGCCCCTGGGAAGGAGGGCATTGGATACTGTATTGGTGGGGGCGGAGCTAGTTACCAGGGGCAGAGTCCTTTGCGAGGGATTTGAGACAAACAGCAGGCTCCAAGGAAATGTAAACGAACCGGACCCTGCTACGCAAGTATAATCGATTGGGTTGGCCAGCTGGAGACTCTGCCCTTTCCGGTACCCCTTTATCCTCGATTCATCCCAGCAGCCGTCTGTGTTAGGCTATAAGACAGTCCAACAAAAAGATAAAGTATGGGCTTTGACTGTACAAAGTTTACAATCTGCCTGCCCCTCTCCCGTAAAAGAGACACAGAGAGGTTAAGTGATCTGCTCAAAGTCCCACAGCACCTTAACCTCTTTTCCATTCCATCTCAGGTCAGGCTCCTGATGAAAAGCTACTCCTTCCTGAGAGAGATTGTGCCTGGGACACTTCGGGCCAGAGGAGGTGAGGCCTTCAGCAGGCGCTGCTGTGAACTCAGTCCTCTTGGCTGGTTGCATGAAGCCACTAGCTGCAGGATCCTCATAAAAGCTCCAACCTCCTAAGGCCATCTTGCCCACGGGTCACAGCTCCGGCCCCCAGGTGGGCTCTGTGGGCCTTAGTCATTAGGCATTCTCTTAGGTCCCACCTCTGAGACCCCTCCCCTGCTGCCCAGGACTTCTGGCTCATTCTTATTAAGACCCAGGGTATGAGAGCCTTCCATTAGGTAGTCAAAACAGGAGAGAGAAGTGGATGGTGCAACTTGTGGGTGCCAAATGAAGCTCTGGCCACAGCAGGTCCTGTGCCAGAAGATGGGGGTGCCATTCCCAGCATCCCACCCAGCTGTGTCCTCTCTCCCTTCCCTCTTCACTGATGGACCCCTCTTACTCCTCCCCAGGTGAGGGGATCCGGGCCCCCAGTTTCTCCAGCTACCTCTATTTCCTCTTCTGCCCCACACTCATCTACAGGGAGACTTACCCCAGGTAAGACCCTGCACGCCCTTCCCCAAATGCCCAGGCCCGTCAGGGATCTAGCCCTTCTACTCTCCTCTCCCTGAGGTCTTTAGCCTCATCCCAGACACTGGCCACTTTCTCAGGCAGCACCCCATAATAAAAATGGGAAGTAAGGAGCAGGTATATTACCCCTTCTCCTTGCCCCAGCTCATGGTGACACAAGGGTGACTAACTGTCCTGGTTCGCCCAGGACTGCCCCAGTTTTAGCACTGAAATTCTTACATCCTGGGAAACCTCTCAGTCTGGAGCAAACTCCAGATGGTTGGTCACCTTAGTGGACACTCAAGCTAAAAATCCACTTGTCGTCTCTGTTATAGAAGGTCCAAAGTGTTCTAGACCCCCACCTCCCCAGATAATCCTCCCAGGCCTGAGCAATTGAGGGAGCTGTGGAGAGAGGGCCCCAGGTGCTGGGCCCCGGCCCAGGCAGGAACAAGATAAAAGGATGAGAAACATATTATCCCCATTGCTGCTGCAGGACACCCAGCGTCAGGTGGAATTATGTGGCCAAGAACTTTGCCCAGGTCAGAAGACGGGGTCAAAGGGTGGACTACCCGTGACTCATGGTGGCTGAGGGGACATTTCTGGGAGTGAAGTAAGGGAGGCCTGGGGGAGAGGTCAGAGGGTGGCACTAAGGAAAGAGGAGGCAGTTGCTGGGCCAGAGTCTGATTCCAGAAGGAGGGGCAGCAACCAGTGATTCCTTTCAAAGTTATGCGTCCTCCACCCCCTCCCCAGGCCCTGGGCTGCGTGCTCTATGCCTGTTTCATCCTGGGCCGCCTCTGTGTTCCTGTCTTTGCCAACATGAGCAGGGAGCCCTTCAGCACCCGTGCCCTGGTGCTCTCCATCATGCACGCCACCTTGCCAGGTATGCCCACCAGAGGCAGGGCTGCAGAAGGCTGCACCCTGGGGAAGGCTTAGCAGGGAACCCCTCCCTCCGCTCACTCTTAGTTTCAACACCTTTTCCCCCTGACTCTCCCTTATCTGCCCCCTCCTATGGTTGCTCATCGTCAGGGTCTCACTTCAGATTGCCACCTACTCCCTACCTTTCAACCACTCTATGAACTCCCAACGGGCAGAGGTTTTGACATTCATCTCTGTATCCCCAACATGTGGCATGGGCTTCATGAGCAAATGGAATGAATGAATGAGTGCATGAACTAGTGAATGATTAACAAATGATCGGTAGGGGTTGGGGCCCTGGTTGCTGGGTGAGGGCTTCCTGGGGGGACCCCTGGAGCTTCATGGGGGATCAGGGGGGCCAGGCTGACTTGCAGCCCCTTGTCTCCACTTACCAGGCATTTTCATGCTGCTGCTCATCTTCTTTGCCTTCCTTCACTGCTGGCTCAACGCCTTCGCAGAGATGCTACGATTTGGAGACAGAATGTTCTATCGGGTGGGGCCTGGACCTGGGCTACTTGGGAGCTGGATGCAGGGAGGGCCAGGGAAGGATGTGGGGAGGATGGTGGCTATGTTGGCTGTCACCTTGTTACCGAACCAGGTGCATTTGACCAATTCGCAGTAAGCCAGACACTAAGACACCAAGATTTACAGCAGAGAGAGGGTTTATTCACAAGGCAGCCAAGTGAGGAGAAGGGAGAACAATCTCATATTCGCCTCCCCAAAGGCCAGGGGCTTGAGATATTTATGGGATAAAGAAGCAAGATGATCTTAGGTATGGGGAAAAGTGATTGGAGGTAGAGAAAAGGTGAGGTAATCGGTGTTCTGCACAGGTGTATCTGAGTTACATGCTTCTTCATGGGATGCATGTTAAAAAATGGAGGCATTTAGCATGATCTGAGGGTGGAGTTTTTGGCCCTCTGATGTCAAAAGGTCATTCATCCGACACCTGTGCAAGCCCAGTTTTAGGGTCAGTGGTCCCAACCAGTCTTAGCCCGCTTGAACTAGACAAGAGCCAACTCCAAGTTCCTGGAAAACTTATGCCCCCTGTTACTATAGTGACCCATACATCAGAGGTGTTATCTATACGGGGCAGTTAAGGAGTCAAAAAAAAAAAAAAAATTTAAGGCTTAGTCAGTGAAGGCAGGTTACAAGCAGAAGGGTTTTTTTAACAAGCTGTTCCCTTACCTGCTGTTCTGTAAGACGAGCTCAGGAATTTCCATTAGTCACCAGTTTCTCTTAACCCTGTGGGGCAGGATTTCAACATCAGCTGTGCTGTCAATCTTCCACAGTGAGAAATGTGCTCCTCTGGGTATGGTTGTTTTGTCACCCCTCTACCCCCTGACCAGCCAGGGCTAACTGCTCTTGTGGGGATGCTAATTTGGAATCTTCTTCTCCTGAAAGGGAGAGTAGGAGGGAGGGCAAGGACCCCAGATGCTGAAGAGGGAGTTGGGAGGATGCTTGCTGTCTCTCTCCTGCTGGGAGCCAGCCCTTGTGGAGAACACTGGGACAGGGGGCAGGAAGCAGGGGAGAGAAGCTGGGGCCTGGGCAGAGACAGGGCCCTGATGCTCACCTCCTCTCCCCCCCTGAACCTCCCCCCCCCCAGGACTGGTGGAACTCGACATCCTTCTCCAACTACTACCGCACTTGGAACGTGGTGGTCCACGACTGGCTGTACAGCTACGTATATCAGGATGGGCTGTGGGTATGGGCTCTGCACACTCCATCAGCTCCCAAAGTTAATGGAACCTCTCTGGGGTATCCTCTCCTTCCCTTTCTCTGCACCATTCCTCTTTTCCAGACCTAGGGGCCCCTTTGACTTTCACCTGTCCCCATTCTACCCAACCCAATGGGCAGAAAGTCCTTCTTATGATCTAACTGCCTTCCTTCCTTGTCCTCAACTACACCTCCTCCACAGGGCATTTCTCCCCTCCTTAGCCTTCTAAGGAACATGCATATAGCAATTTTCAGTTACCAAGAATTTGCACATACTACATAATCTGCCCTGTAACCCTGAGAAGTAAGTATTATTATATCCCCTTTTGAAAGTTGCATCTAAGGCCCAATGGACTAATAAAATGCTCTTAAATAGGACATGTCAGCCCTTCTGATCGCAAATCCCATATTCTTTCCGCTGTACTACACAACCTCTGGCTTCCTTAAGGAGGGGGCTCTTTGTGGAGGGGGCTTAGGGAGACTCACTCCACCCTCCTCCCCCCGGCTCCTGCCAGCTCCTTGGTGGCCGGGCCCGAGGGGCAGCCATGCTGGGCGTGTTCCTGGTCTCTGCAGTGGTCCACGAGTACATCTTCTGCTTCGTCCTGGGATTCTTCTACCCTGTCATGCTGTTGCTCTTCCTTGTCATTGGAGGTGAGCTTGGCCTCTTTATGCCCCTGGAGAGGGAGACATCCAGAGGGAAGAGACCTGGAGTCCCGCTCCTGGAGATTCCAGACTGATGGGAGAGGCCATGTACCCAAGACAGAGGGGGAAATGTGTGTGCCTTCTGGGGGAAGGCATGAGAGTTGTGTGTGAGAGTTGGTGGGGGGTGGGGGACGGACTTGGGAGCAGGGAGGGAGGCAGCAAAGGGGTATCCTGGGGGATGTGGGAAAAGACTTCTGGCTGGAGAGGAGCATCTGAGCAGGGCACACATACAGGAAGACAAAGGGGAGAAAACTGGTGTGAGGTTGGGAGGTTTAGTAAGAGATCCAGGATACTGAAGTGTAGACTGAGGAATCCTGGTTTTACATGAGCCACTTGAG
This sequence comes from Balaenoptera ricei, assembly GCF_028023285.1. NCBI lineage: Eukaryota > Metazoa > Chordata > Mammalia > Artiodactyla > Balaenopteridae > Balaenoptera > Balaenoptera ricei. The sequence goes on from NC_082648.1 coordinate 44,846,970, forward strand.
ACCTCTGTGAGCTTCTGGAGCTGGGTTCAAGAGCTTCCTCAATGGTGCCTTCCTGTTCCAACTCTTCCCCGTGCCCTGAGATAGGAAGGCAGCCAGGAAGATTAGATACAGGTATCTGGAGCTGAGGTGACAACATTTCCTCCTGCATCAGGGCCACTGAACTTCATGATGCATGACCGGCGCACGGGCCCAGCGTGGAACGTGCTCATGTGGACCATGCTCTTTCTGGGCCAGGGTATCCAGGTCAGCCTGTACTGCCAGGAGTGGTATGCACGGCGCCACTGCCCCCTGCCCCAGGTAAGGGGCCATGACCCTCGCTCAGCTCCCCACCCAGGAGGACCTGCCTCCCCTTCAAAAGAGCCAGCCCCCTATTGTTGCCCAATTCCACAGCCACGGTCAGGAGCCAGGGCCCGGTTTGGGGGTGAGGGACGGGGTCCCGTGTCTTAGATGCACAGGGTGGGCACTGGGAGGGACCTTATTCACAACTCACCTTTCTCTGGCACAGACAACCTTCTGGGGGCTGGTGACACCTCGATCTTGGTCCTGCCATACCTAGAGGTCAGGGCACGCTCACTGCCCAGATGACACCACCAAGTCCTCTGCCTGCAAAGCCTGGGACCAGGGCTCCTCTCTGAATTCCCAGACCTAGCTCTGAGTCAAGGGGGCCTGCCATACCTGACCCCACCAGAGAACTCCAAGGACTGAGATCTGTGGACCTGTGGGCAGGTGAGCACAGACTCAGAATGGTGGTGGCTCTTGAGCCCCCAGCCCCGTGGGTTGGGCAAAGGGCCCCCTCTCACTCCATGGCTGTTCAGACTGGGGGAGACACGAAGGACCTTACAGATTTGGTGAAGGTGGGGTGACTTAAAGCAACTCGGGCCATCAAGGTCTGAGAGGTGTTTGTTTCTTTCTTTGTGCTCTTTCCAATACAATAATAAACTCTTTGTATCGCTTTTTATTCATTCGTTTATTCATTCATTCATCATTTGTTGAAGACCCATTTAAAAAAAATTATTAATTGAAGTATAGTTGATTTACAGTGTTGTGTTAATTTCTGCTGTACAGCAAAGTGATTTCGTTATACATATATATGCATTCTTTTTTATATTCTTTTCCATTATGGTTTATCCCAGGACACTGAATATAGTTCCCTGTGCTATACAGTAGGACCTTGTTGTTTATCCATTCTATATGTAATAGTTTCATCTATTAACCCCAAACTCCCAGTCCATCCCTCCCCCACCCCCCCTCCCCCTTGGCAACCACAAGTCTGTTCTCTATGTGAAGACCCACTTTTTTTTTTTTTTTAATCATCTTTATTGAAGTATAATTGCCTTACAATGGTGTGTTAGCTTCTGCTTTATAACAAAGTGAATCAGTTATACATATACAATATGTTCCCATATCTCTTCCCTCTTGCATCTCCCTCCCTCCCACCCTCCCCAAGACCCACTTTTGACAGGCATGACTGAAGACAGGCAAAGTCTGCAGAGGCAAGACTTTGTGATGGGAGGGGCTGAGGGTCTTGGGTGACATCCTCCTTTACCTATTCTATGCCACCCCATCTCCCCAAAACTCAGCTTCACCCCCTCTTCCACCTCTACTCCTTCAGATCACATTTCCCCAACCCTTGAATCCTGCTCCTGGCAACCTCCAGCACATCCTGAGAGGGCACATGGCTGGCCTCCTTTCCTTCAGAGGACCCAGGAGAGGAGCCTCCTGTACAGACCTTAGCCAAATCTTTTAACTTCGTGAACCTCAGCTTCCACAGCTATAAAATGGACATTTAGGCAGTTCGCTGGTGGTCTAGGCGTTAGGATTCAGCGCTTTCACTGCTGTGGTCCAGGTTCAGTCCCTAGTAGGGGAACTGAGATGCCGCAAGCCACGGGTTGCGGCCAAAAAAAAAAAAAGGACACTTAGGTGCTTTGTGACCACCTAGAGGGGTGGGATAGGGAGGGTGGGAGGGAGACGCAAGAGGGAAGAGATATGGGGATATATGTATATGTATAGCTGATTCACTTTGTTATAAAGCAGAAACTAACACACCATTGTAAAGCAATTATACTCCAATAAAGATGTTAAAAAAAAAAAAAAAGGACATTTAAGTTAGAAGTGTCTTGACTCTATGGGGACATACTGTTCCCTCATGCCCCTTTCCAGTCTACTCCTCAGCCAAAGGCAACTACTTTCTGATTTCTACCCTCATATATTAGTTTTGCTTCTTCTACAACTTCACAGGAATAGAGCTCTACAGTATGTGCTCCTGTAGGGATGTAGTCTTGCTTTGCTGAATATAGTTCTTAAGATTATTCCATGTTTTGGATGTATCAATTGTTTGTACTTTCTTCCTGCTCAGCAGTATTCCATTTATGAATATACCACAATTTGTTTATCCATTTACCTGTTGATGGACATTTGAATTGGGGTTGCTATGAATAAGGCTGCTCTGAAGATTCACGTACAAATCATTTTGTGGGTAAATTTTTTCATTTCTTTTGGGTAAATGCCAAGAAACAGAATAGCTGGATCATAGAGGTGATACATGCTTGACTTTATAAAAAGGTGCAAAACTTTTTTCCAATGTGGTTATATCGTTTTACATTGCCACCAGCAGTGTATGAGAATTCTAGTTGGGCACAGGACTTCTCACCAATGTTTGATTTTGCTAGTTCATTTTTATTTTGGTCATTCTAGTGGAGTGTAATTATAATTTACATTTCTCTGATAATCAATGGCATTGAACACTTTTCCATGTGTTTATTGACCGCTCATGTATCTTCCTTTATGAACAATCTATTTAATTCTTCTGCCCATTTAATTTTTTAAATTTTATTTTATTTATTTATTTTTGGCTGCATTGGGTCTTCGTTGCTGTGCACGGGCTTTCTCTCGTTGTGGTGAGCGGGGGTACTCTTCGTTGCGGTGCACGGGCTTCTCATTGCAGTGGCTTCTCTTGTTGCGGAGCACGGGCTCTAGGCACATGGGCTTCAGTAGTCGTGGCTCGCGGGCTCTAGAGCACAGGCTCAGTAATTGTGGCACACGGGCTTAGTTGCTCCAAGGCATGTGGGATCTTCCCGGACCAGGGCTCGAACCCGTGTCCCCTGCATTGGCAGGCGGATTCTTAACCGCTGCGCCACCAGGGAAGCCCAATCGCCATAAACATTTAACAGTATAATATTTTGCCAGGTTTGTTGCTCACTGCTTGTTCTTTCTCCTTTTCATCTTCCTCTATCTTGACTTCTCTGTTCTCTAACCAAAATTTTCTTGAGTAGTTTCCTCAGGTGAGATATGGGATTGATATACTCTCTGAATCCTTTATATCTCCATATATCTTTCTTTCGTGCTAACAGGTGAATGCTTCCTCAGCTGGGTATGAGATTCCGGGGTAGCCATCCTTTTCTCTCAGTATTCCTACTGTTAACTTCCAGTGTTGCAGATGAAAAGTCCTGTGTCAATCTGATTCTTTTCGCTTTGTAAATAACTTGCTTTTTCTTTCTAGACACTTGAAAATATCTTTCTTTAATCTTGGAATTCAGGAGTTCCATGCTTAGATGTATGTCTTCTCTTTTTGTATCTTCCTATGCCCCTTCAGTCTGCAAGCTCAGAACTTTCTTCAGGTCGGCAAAATATTCTATTTTTAAAGTATAGCCTCTCCTCCATTTATGCCTTTTCTTTCTTTTGGAACTAAAATATTTGAATGTTAGGATTACTGGGTCTCTTCTCCAAATCTCATATTTTCCTCATTATTTCCATCTCTTCATATTATTTGCTCTGTGCTTTGAAATATTTTTCCACTTCTTCTTCCAAGCCACTAATTTGAGTCCTGCCAGTGACCAGACTTCTTTCTTTCAGTAAATAGGCTGATTTTTTTGTTGTTGTTGAAAATAATGTTTTTTTGGTTCCAGAAGGTATTTTTGGGGTACAGTACTTGAATCTCTTTAGCTGCTCCTAATATTTTCTTAAGTTGTCACATACCTCTTCAGTGGTTCCTGTGCTGTCCCATAGGCAGGAACACCAGCTATAATGACCTCATCCCTGTAGGGCCAAGGCCCTCTGAGTCATGTTCTTCCAGTATCCCTACAGTCCTGACCTCTGCTCAGGGGCTCTCCAGAGCTGGTCTCCAGGCTCCTGTGTGGTGAGAATGAGGCAGCTCCTCACCTGTCTCCACACCAGGCCTTCCCCATACTAATGCCAAGTCCAAGCCTTCACTTCTATACCCTGATGCCACTGGTCCCAGCTGCAATATGGCTAAGAAGAAGCACATGTTTGGAGATGGAAGTAAAAAATCCCCTTAGAACAGTGGTTCTCAAATTTGAGCATGCATTAGAATCATCTCCAGGGCTTGTGAATATGGATGGTTGAACCCCACCCCAGGAGTTTCTGATTCATGAGGTCTGGGGTAGGGCCTGAGAATTACTAACCAGTTCCCAGAGAATGCTGTTGCTGCTGATCTGGGAACCACACTCTGAGAACCACTGCGTTAGAATACACCAAACCAAGCCCTCCTCCTTCATCTTCTTCAAAATTTTACCTTTTTTTCTCCGGTAAGGAAATTAATCCAATAGCAGGGAGATATCATCTCCTTATTTTATATTGGGTTCTTCAATTTGTTCATGATACGGAGGCCTGTACACAGCTGGTCTCCATCCAGACCCCCTCCTCCACCAAAGCTCTCACAGGCCCTTCAAGACCCTGACTCCCAGTCTGAGAAGGGCACCCAGGTAAGGATGCCTTGAAGCTGGGCTGAAGTGGAATAGAGGTGTCAGGGGAAAGGCGTCCTGAGCCTGTGCAAAGGAGGACCCCTTTCCCCTGGCGGCACCCTTGTTTTACCCTTGTACCCAGAGGGCAGCATCGGAGCTGCCCGGCACTCCCTCCACGACCCCCTGGGGTCAGTGGGGACTCGGGGTGGAAGCGCCTGGAGTGGGGATGAACGTGGGAGGCAATGAGGGCTCTCTGGCCACCCTCCTGCCCAGTGGGGCTCTGCTCCCGGGCTAGGGCTAGGAACCCCGTCTTCCTGTCTGGAGTCTCCTTGCCCTGCCCCACCTGTGTCCCCAAACTCTGTGCCCACTCCCTTGCTTCAATCACACTCTCTTTACCCCTTTGATTCGGTCCTCTGTTTTCTCCAAATTTCCCTGCCTGTCCAGGAACCCCCGTATAGCACCCACTCCACTCTTCTGTGGTCCCCTAATTTGCGCTGGCCCAGTGGTCTATGAGCTCCATAACACCTTCACATCAAAGGCCAGTCTCTCTCACCATCTCAAACACTTAGTCCGTTTGATGAGTTCTGGGCACCACCCTGTCCTTTTCCCTATCAAATTTCTCCCATTGGCATCCAGATATGCTCCTCTACTACAATCATCTCTTCACCCCACATTCTCATCAAGCTGTCTCACTTCTCAGCTTTCTGTCATAGCCAAACTTCTGGAAAGAGTTGTCTGAGCTCCCTCTTGCTGGCTTCTCACACCCATGGGTCTCCATATTTTAGTATGGGTTGCTTACTCCAGTTCCCGTCCCTTACTGCCATTTCCTCTGCACCAAACGTATCCGCTCTAATACATGACAAACCTATACATATTCTTGAAATATACGGTGTTGTACTGCACCTTTTTAATTTATATAAAGTAATTTATGCCATAATTCTCATCCCATTTCATCCATCGTTTTAAAAGATGTACAACGGTGTTACAGGTAAAGTTAGTTAATTTCTGCTGATAGTTCATTCCATCATATGCATGCACCACATTTTATATATGTCTTTTGGACATTTAATAGTGGATATTTAGCATGGGCTTGAGGAGACAGGGGTTCTCTGTGGGATTTCCTAGGAACTTGTTCTTAAGACATATTTAATTTCATTAAGAACAGCCAGATGTTCTCCAGAATAGCTAGACTTAGAGCCATTTACATGTTCACCATCATTCCATGAGGTTTCCTCCATTTTAAAAGCAGGAGGTATCTAACTTAACGTTGCATATAAATAGCCAGTTGTTCCACCACCATTTGTTGAAAAGACTGTACTTTCTCCACTGAATTGCCTTTGCAACTTGGTTAAAAACCAATTCATCGTATATGTATGGATCTATTTACGGACTCTCATTTCTGTTCCATTTATCTATAATTATGCTAATACCACACTGTTTTTTTTTTTTTAAAGGAAGTGGGAAGGAGAAAGGATTTTTTAAAATTAATTAATTTATTAATTAATTAATTTATTTATGGCTGCATTGGGTCTTCGTTGCTGCGCGCGGGCTTTCTCTGGTTGCGATGCGCAGGCTTCTCACTGCGGTGGCTTCTCTTATTGCGGAGCACAGGCTCTAGGCGGGGGGGCTTCAGTAGTTGTGGCACATGCACTCAGCAGTTGTGGAGCATGGGCTTAGTTGCTCCGAGGCATATGGGATCTTCCCGGACCAGGGATTGAACCCGTGTCCCCTGCATTGGCAGGTGGATTCTTAACCACTGCGCCATCAGGGAAGTCCCACTCTGTCTTGATTACTGCTTTTTATTAAGTCTTGAAATCAGGTAGTATAAGTCTTCCTATTTTTTCTTTTTCAAAGTTGGTTTTGGCTATTCTAGATCACTTGCGTTTCCACATGAATTTTAGAATCAACTGTTAATTTCTACAAAAATCATACTGGGATTTTGATTGAGATTACATTGACTTTCTAGATCAGTTTGGGGAGAACTGACATCTCAGCAATATTGTGTCTTTCAATCCATAAACATGGTATACCTCTCCATTTAAGTCTTGTTTAATTTCTCTTAGCAATGTTTCTAGTTTTCAGTGTATAGAATTTGCACATCGTTCGTCAGAGTTGTCTCTAAACATTTCATTTTCTGATGATATTGTAAATGATATTGTCTTTTAATTTCAACTTCCAATAGTTTGTTGCTAGTATATAGAAATACAACTGGTTTCTGCATTTTATATCTTGTGTCTTATAACCTCGCTAAACTAGTCCTAGTAACATTTTTGTAGCTTCATCAGAATGTTCTAAACAGATGATTATATCACCTGCAAATAAAGACAATTTTACTTTTTCCTTTTCAATCATTATTTCTTTTATTTATTTTTCTTGCCTTATTGCCTGGGTAGAACCTCTAGTACAACTTTAAATAGAATGAGTGAGTGTGGACATCTTTGCCTTGTTCCTGATTTAGAGGGAAAGGTGTGTATAGATACATATATACATATATATGAGCTATTTTATCAGTTTTATTCAAATATAATTCACATACCATTCAATGTATCCACATTAAAAGGGTACAAGTTAGGGCTTCCCTGGTGGCGCAGTGGTTGAGAATCCGCCTGCCAATGCAGGGGACACAGGTTCGATCCCTGGTCCGGGAAGATCCCACATGCCACAGAGCAACTAAGCCCGTGCGCCACAACTATTGAGCCGGTGCTCTAGAGCCCGTGAGCCACAACTACTGAGCCCACGTGCCTCAACTACTGAAGCCCACGTGCCTAGAGCCTGTGCTCCACAACAAGAGAAGCCACTGCAATGAGAAGCCCGCGCACTGCAACGAAGAGTAGCCCCTGCTCGCCGCAACTAGCGAAAGCCCGCGCGCAAGAACGAAGACCCAACACAGCCAAAAATAAATAAATAAAAATAAATAAATTTATTTTTTAAAAAAAAGGGTACAAGTTAATAGTTTTAGTATATTCACAGATTTGTGCAACGATCTCCAGAATTCATTAATTTCAGTACATTTTCATCACTGTCTCAAAAAATCTTGTACCCATTCCCCCAATCCCTCCAGCTTTGGGCACCTGTTTTCTAAAGTGACTGTACCAGGGCTTCCCTGGTGGCGCAGTGGTTGAGAATCTGCCTGCCAATGCAGGGGACACGGGTTCGAGCCCTGCTCCAGGAAGATCCCACATGCCGCGGAGCAACTAAGCCCCTGCGCCACAACTACTGAGCCTGCGCTCTAGAGCCCGCGAGCCACAACTACTGAGCCCACGTGCCACAACTACTGAAGCCTGTGCACCTAGATCCTGTGCTCTGCAACAAGAGAAGCCACCGCAATGAGAAGCCCGCACACCACAACGAAGAATAGCCCCCGCTCGCCGCAGCTAGAGAAAGCCCGCGTGCAGCAACGAAGATCCAATGCAGCCAAAAAAAAAAAAAAAAATTATAAAGGGCTTCCCCGGTGGCGCAGTGGTTGGGAATCTGCCTGCTAATGCGGGGGACATGGGTTCGAGCCCTGGTCTGGGAAGATCCCACATGCCGCAGAGCAGCTGGGCCCGTGAGCCACAATTACTGAGCCTGCGCGTCTGGAGCCTGTGCTCCGCAACAAGAGAGGCCGCGATAGTGAGAGGCCCGCGCACCGCGATGAAGAGTGGCCCCCGCTTGCCACAACTAGAGAAAGCCCTCGCACAGAAACGGAGACCCAACACAGCCATAAATTAATTAATTAATTAATTAATTTAAAAAAATTATAAAAAAATAAAAAATAAAAAAAATAAAGTGACTGCACTAGGTTACAACCCCACCAGAAGTGTATGAGGTTCCAATTCCTCCATACCCTCACCAACACTTGCTATTTCTCTTTTTAATTATAGCCATCTTATTGGGTATGAAGTGGTATCTTGTTGTGGTTTTTATTTGCATTTCCCTGATAATGATGTTGAGCATTTTGTCAGTTGCTTATTGGCCATTTATATATCTTCTCTGGAGAAATGTCTATTCAGATCCCTTGCCCATTTTTTAACTGGGTTATTTGTCTTTTATTACTGAGTTGCAAGAGTTCTTCATCTACTCTAGATATAAGTCCCTTATCAGATATATGATTTGCAAATATCTTCTTCCATTCTTTAGGTTTTCTTTTCACCTCCTCGATGCACAAACTTTAAAGCACAAAAGTTTTAAATTTTGATGAGATTCAATTTATCTATTTTTTTCTTTGGTTGCTTGTGCTTTGGTGTCATTCGTAAGAAGGCTTTGCCTGACCCAACCTCACAAAGATTTACTCCTCTATTTTGTTCCAAGAGTTTTATAGTTTTAGCTCTTACATTTGGTTCCATGATCTATTATGAGTTAATTTTTGTGTATAATGTGACAAGGGGGTTCGACTTTGCATGAGGCTATCCAGTTGTCCCAGCATCATTTGTTGAAAAGACTATTCTTTCCTCTAATGAATTGTCTTGGCATCCTTGTTGAAAATCAATTAAGTGGAAATGTGAGCGTTTACTTCTGGATTCTCAATCTATTCCGTTGACCTGCATGTGTATCCTGTAAACCACATTGTCTTGATTACTATAGCTTTGCAGTAATCAAAGCTTCCATTGTAATCAAAGTTCCATTCAGGACATGGTACTGTCTCAGCATTGATGTGTGACAGTATGTAGCAGAAGGGAACAGCACCACAACACCTCCAGTTGACAGTAAAAACATTTAAACCTCTGAGCCAACTTTAAAATGTATGTGATTATAAGAAAAAACTAAAAATACCATGCTACAAACTAAGGAAATGTGCAAGCTCATTATGCTGGCACCAGAGAATTTGCTAAAAATGAACTTCAGGAATTTTTCAAAACTAGGCCATCAGACTACTGGATTCCTCTAACATGTGGAAACTGGATCTCAAGAGCCAAAAAAGTATCAGTCTAGAAAAGAAAGAACAGAATTATTGCATTTGGGGTATAAAATTAAAGAGATGCTGGCTTGTACAAACAAAAGATATTCCTCTTTTTTTTTTTTTAAGATTTAGTTATTTAATTTATTTATTTTTGGCTGCGTTGGGTCTTCGTTGCTGCACACGGGCTTTCTCTAGTTGCGGTGAGCGGGGGCTACTCTTCGTTGTGGTGCGCGGGCTTCTCATTGCGGTGGCTTCTCTTGTTGTGGAGCATGGGCTCTAGGCACGCGAGCTTCAGTAGTTGCGGCACGTGGGCTCAGTAGTTGTGGCTCGCAGGCTCTAGAGCGCAGGCTCATTAGTTTTGGCGCACAGGCTTAGTTGCTCCGTGGCATGTGGGATCTTCCTGGACCAGGGCTCGAACCCGTGTCCCCTGCATTGGCAGGCAGATTCTTAACCACTGGACCACCAGGGAAGTCCCAGATATTCCTCTTTAGAATAAAATACATCTTCTGCTTAAGAGACAGACACTTTTGTGACCTTGTCAAGAACCTGAGCTTTGCCCAGCCTCAGCTGCCTTATTTGTAAAATACGGCTTTAAAAAATCTACCTAAAGGCCAAGGTTGTACAGATGAGTACCTGTTCTGTCCTTTTAATTGCAAGACCAAAAATTCTATGAAACTTGGAATGCTAATGCTAAACCAGGGTCTGCAAGGGCATTGCCATCTTCATACAGTACCCAATCTGCAAGGTTCTCCACTTAACATTAAAAAAAACTCTCTAAAAAAAGAGATGAATCAACTAAGCATCCCAACTCTGTACCTCACCCCCCACCTACCATCCTAGTTTATCAACCTATTCTCTCTGCTGCCCCTGTGCTAGCTCTCAGGGGAACCGCATTTCCCCCTTTAGAACTCTGGCTTTTTGTTTCCCTCAGCACAGTTATGATGGGTTAGGAGATCCAAAAGGATGTTAGTTTAAATTTTTAAATTACGTGAATAGGGAATTCCCTGGTGGCACAGTGGTTAAGGATTCACCTGCCAATGCAGGGGACACGGGTTTGAGCCCTGGTCTGGGAAGATCCCGCATGCCGCAGAGCAACTACGCCCGTGCGCCACAACTACTGAGCCTGCACTCTAGAGCCCGCGAGCCACAACTACTGAGCCCACGTGCCACAACTACTGAAGCCCGCACTCTTAGAGCCTGTGCTCCACAACAAGAGAAGCCACCACAATGAGAAGCTTGTGCACTGCAACGAAGAGTAGCCCCCCTCGCCACAACTAGAGAAAAGCCCACGTGCAGCACCAAAGACCCGACGCAGCCAAAAATAAATAAATAAATAAATAAAGTACATGAATATATCCAGTACCAATGAACATACCTGGTGCCTAGATTGTGGTTTCTAAATGCCGTTCTCCAGTAAAAGGAATCAGGGCTCCTTGCTGATTGCAAGACTGGGCAGAGAAGGGACAAGATTTTTGCTGTGCCAGGAGGAAAGGCAGTGTTTTAAAAAAAAAACAAAAAGTCATGTTTAAAGGACATGGGAGCCAGATTAAAGCAGCTCTCTATGGTCAAAACTGGGACAATCTGAGCATTAAAAATAAGTAAGGTTAGAAATGGATTATAAGTTACTTAATAAAACAAGGGTCTGGGACATCCCTGGTGGTCCAGTGGTTAAGACTCCGCGCTCCCAATGCAGGGGGCCTGGGTTGGATCCCTGGTTGGGGAACTAAGATCCCACATACCGCAACTAAGCCCACGCGCCGCAACTAGAGAAGCCCGCGCACCCCAACGAAGACCCACCGCAGCCAAAAATGAAGGGTCCATATTGAAAAAAATATATGACTAAATGAATAAGGAGAAAGGAGGGCTCTTCTTTATAGTCAAATGCCAAATTATAAAAGTGGAGGGAATGTTGGAGTTAGAAAACCACCATTTGGCAATCATTATGATAAAAGTTGGTTTGGCAAGCATTGTGAATGGATACTAAGTCTAGATGGGGAAAATATGAAGAGGAACAGGATATCTGCAAAATCTCAAAATGTCTCCTCACAGATTATTAGCTGCAAAGGGCACAATAGTAACCATGCCTTGCAGAAGCCAGACACCACCCTGACCACTTTTGACTTTGATCAAAGTTACATCACCAGTAAGGAGCAGATGGACATTGTGGCCCTCGTGATGTGCTTCTCTGAAAAGGACACACGTGACAAGTCATATTGCAGCTTAGAATGCTAACCTGCATCCAGTCGTGAGGAAGCATCAGGAAAAAACAAACTGATGAACATTCTATAATATAACTGGCTTGTATTCTTTTAAAATGTCAATGTTAATGATACAGAAAGGCTGGAAACAACATGATCCTGGACTGGGGTCTTGTACTGGAAGGGGGAAATGCCATAAAGAGCATTGTTGGGACAATCAACAACTTTGGAATATAGACTTTATTTTATCTATCATCTATTTATTTATTTATTTAGGCTGTGCCGGGTCTTAGTTGCAGCATGAGGGCTCTTTGTTGTGGCACGGGCTTCTCTCTAGTTGTGGTATGTGGATTTTCTCTCTCTAGTTGTGGCGTGCAGGCTCCAGAGGGCATGGGCTCTGTAGTTTGTGGCACGCGGGCTCTCTCGTTGAGGCGTGGGAGCTCAGTAGTTGTGGCGCATGGGCTTGGTTGCCCCGCAGCATGTGGGATCTTAGTTCCCCGACCAGGGATCGAACCCGCGTCCCTTGCATTGGAAGGCGGATTCATTACCACTGGACCACCAGGGAAGTCCCTGGAATATGGACTTTAGATGAAAGTATGGTGTCAGTGTTAAATTTCCTGAATTCGATCATCATATCATGGTTAAAATAATATTCTTGTCCTTGGGAAATATGCACTAGAGTATTAAGAAATAAAGAGGCATATTGTTTATAACCGACTCTCAAACGGTTCTGAAAAAAATAAGTTATAGTACATACATAATGATAAAGAAAATTTGTCAAAATGTGAAAATTGATAAATTCAGGTAAAGAGTATATAGACGTTCTTGCAACTTTCCTCTAAGTTTCAAATTATTTCAAAATAAAAAGATTTTTTAAAGGTATATAAAGAGGAGAAATAGCCAGCTTAGGACCTAGGGCGCATAAGAACAGTTCCAAGTGTCCAAATTCTGACTTTACTGTAGTTTGCACCCTTCCATCCACTCTCCTAAAAAGACTCTTACCCCAACCTTGCCATATCCAAGGTGCCCCACCCAGCTTTTAGCTTCCCAGCCCTTGGCCTACCACCCTGTGAAGTCACCATTTTCCTTCCCCAGTCATGGGGAGGCTAGCCTCTTGAATACTTTGACCCCTTTAAACAAAAGAGAAAACCCACTCAAACATTGTAATTCACCCAGGTGTTCCCAACGACCTTGTTTTCTGTTTGATGGTAATACGATTTCTCCAGGCCAAGGGCAAGATGGGTGACCAAACCTGTGAATGCCTTCATTCTTCCCGCAAGCAACAGATCCACAGCATACGGTTAATAAAATGGCCCTGATACCACACACTATGAATTATGTACACCTGTCAACAGAAGCAGACTAGACCCATGGTTAAGAGCCAGAGGAAGATGGTCTGAATTTGGCTTTGACCCACCACTTAAAAGATGTGTGACTGAGAGCAAGTCAACTAGTACCTGGAGCTCATTAACCATTCACTTAACATTACCCACCTTGTAAGTACCAGACTCCACTTTCGGAAGCAATGATACAAAATCTCTGCTCCCAGAGCTTACATTCTAGCTGAGTGAGACCAGGGGAGGCAGGTGTAGGGGAAGTAAGTAAGTAAGTAAGTAAGTAAATAAATAAATAAATAAAATACAGTGTATGCCAGATGCTTATACATGCCATGGAGAAAAACAAGGCAGATGTAACAACAGAGGGTGAAAATGTAATTTTAGATCAACAATTCAAGGAAGGCTTCAATAAGTCGGTGACATCTGAACAAAAATCTAAAGGCAATGAGGGAGCGAATCATGTAGATGGGTGAACACCCAGGCCAAAGGGGCAGCAGGTGCAAAGGGCCTACAGCAGGGACAGGCCTCAGTTGAGGGATGATTGCTTTAGTCTTAGGTGGGCTCTTGGAAGGCAAGAAAAGGAATTACGCACAGCAGGAGCTCAGTAAATGTTGATGGGAGAGAAGAAGGAAGAGAGAGACTACCATATTGTATCCAGAGATTTTAAGATTGAATTTTGGGAATGGAGGAAAAGAAGAATCCGTTTCATAAAGCTGGAGAAAAATAGATGATTCACTGATTTTATGTCCTGTCTTTCTAGCCTTCTCTTTTTTTTTTTATTTTAATTAATTTATTTATTTAGTTTCGGCTGCGTTGGGTCTTCATTGCTGCGCACAGGCTTTGTCTAGTTGCGGCAAGTGGGGACTACTCTTCGTTGTGGTGCATGGGCTTCTCATTGTGGTGGCTTCTCTTGTGGAGCACGGGATCTAGGTGTGTGGGATTCAGTAGTTGTGGCGCGTGAGCTCAGTAGTTCTGGCGCACGGGCTTAGCTGCTCTGTGGCATGTGGGATCTTCCCGGACCAGGGATCGAACCCTTGTCTCCTGCATTGGCAGGCGGATTCTTAACCACTGCGCCACCAGGGAAGTCCTCTAGCCTTCTCTTAAACATACTTCAGAGATGGAGATGATTCAAGGAATTTGAAGATTTTCATTTTTGTTTGGCTTTCTGGCTTTGCTTTGAGCTGAAAAATAAGGACTTTTTTAGTTTGCTTTTACTATGTTTAAGACATTTTTCAGATAAATAGAACTCTTTAAGATTAGGGCTTGGAGCTCAAATTATTAGTACTCTTAAAACAAATTTATTATTTGGAAGAAATTAGAGACCATTTATTGCAAGAATAACAAGTTTATAGGGAAATTATTAGTAATTTATGAATAGAAAATCTTTTTTCCCCCAAATGGTCAAGAGAATTGGGTTTGAGATTTGGATGTTCTTTTGCTATGGTTTGTACGGTCTGTATTTGCTTCTTCAAATAACTTTGGATGACTTTTACATGACCACGTTATTGTTTTCATAAATGGTATTTTTAGGAATTGGAAATAACAGAAAGTTCTGGTAGACTTGCCACTTGTCCTAAATAACTTGTGTAGCTAAATGCCTCTTTCCCAAAAAGTGACTGAGAAGCAACATCAGGCCAGGATTTTAAGTGTTAAATGGATATTTTTATGTAAGACAGTAGCAATAACAGAAGACATAACAGTGGTTGGTTCCGTTGCTGGGCTTTTTTTTTTTTTTCAACTTGCTTTCTGTTGTTTAAATTACAGAGGGAACATTCTTACTTTTTTGGTGTGTGCGAAGATTTTTCAAGAGTGATAAGTGGACAAGGTTCTGGTCTCAAGATACAACCAGTGCCCGTTTTGTTTTCAGTGTCATTAAAGTATAATTAACTTTATTTAAAAAATTAATTAATTTATTTATTTGGCTGCACCAGGTCTCAGTTGCGGCAGGCGGGCTCCGTAGTTGCGGCTCACCAGCTCTGTAGTTGTGGCAATGTGGGCTCCTTAGTTGTGGCATGTGAACTCTTAGTTGCAGCACGCATGTGGGATCTAGTTCCCAGGCCTGGGACCGAACCTGGGCCCCCTGCATTGGGAGCACAGAGTCTTATCCACTGCACCACCAGGGAAGTCCCAAAGTACAGTTAATTTTAGAGTAACTCCGCTTTTGGTCTTCCCCCTCCCACTCAAGATTTTTGGGAAAATTTTTTCCTATTTTTAGCCTCTCTTATACCTTTACTTTTTTGCAAATTTGCGTTCTCCAATATTTTGTTGAAAGATAACAAACTTCACGATATACCAAAATAATACAGCTGAAAATTTAACTTTATTATTTTCCTATTTAAAAGTAATAGAGGGGGGCTTCCCTGGTGGCGCAGTGGTTAAGAGTCTGCCTGCCAAAGCAGGGAACACGGGTTTGAGCCCTGGTCCAGGAATATCCCAAATGCCGTGGAGCAACTAAGCCCGTGCGCCACAATTACTGAGCCTGTGATCTAGAGCCCACGAGCCACAACTACTGAGTCCGTGTGCCACAACTACTGAAGCCCACGCGCCTAGAGCCCATGCTCCACAACAAGAGAAGCCACCGCAATGAGGAGCCCAAGCACCGCGACAAAGAGGGGCCCCCGCTCCCTGCAACTAGAGAAAGCCCACACACAGCAACGAAGACCCAATGCAGCCAAAAATAAATAAATTTATAAAAAAAAAAGCAACAGATACTCCTTATATCATAAAAGGGGAGCACAAAAGGTATAAAGAAGTTAATTTTCAAATTGCCTATAATCCCATCCCAGAGAAAACTATTAACATTTTGGCATATTTCATCTCATCAGTCTTTTCCTATGTATTTTTGAATGCAGCTCAGATATTACCATATATAAAGTCTTATATCCAGCTTTTTCAACATTATATTAAAATTATTTTTCTCTTATCTATAAAAATCCTCTTTGTAAACATAATTTTAATGGCAGAGTAATATTCCATCATATGGATATACTATCATTTATTTAAACATTCTCTTAATATCAAATACTTAAAGGAGAGTTAGTGGGTCAAAGCACATAAAAATTAAGACGGCTTTGTTTCCTGGAGAGGTTGTTCTTGAGAACACGGGGAGGGGATACAGGGAGATGGTAAGGGTTGGGGGAGGGGTCCAGGCCAGCAGTGAGAAGGAGCGGCTCAGAGGTCCTGGCCCAGCCGTTCCAGTTCATTCAGCAGGAAGTCCATATCTGCCTGCGTCAGCACAGGGTTGGCCACGACCATGCGGAAGAAGTTGCCCCGGGTACCGTGGGGCTGGTAGCCAATCATCATGGAGCCCTTCCTCACCATGCGCTCCTTGAGGACTGGGGCCACCTGTGGGAGGAGTGGAGCGACCTTCCAGCTGCAGCCTGGGGTCAGGTGAGGGGGTGGGCTCCCCGACTTGCACCTCCCTCCACCCAGACACCTTCCAGAGACAGCAACTCACGGCTCGGATCCTGACGTGGCCCCAGTTTACCCTTGCCACCATATCCAGCCCACTGGACCTTCTCTACCTCCTGCATTCTTTCACAACTCACCATTCTCCACGTTACCACATGGGCCATTTTCTGCTAAAACCTGACTTTTCACTGAATCTCAACACTGCTTTTTCAGTCTAACTTCAAGCCTTCATCATCCTCGACACCTTCTTCTCCCCTCTCTGAATTCCTATAACATTTTTGATCTGTACCCTGTGATCTAATACAGTGGTCCCCAAACCTTTTGGCACCAGGGACCGGTTTCGTGGAAGACAATTTTTCCACGGACCGGTGGAGGGGGGTGGTTTGGGATGATTCAAGGGCATTACATTTATTGTGCACTTTATTTCTATTATCATTACATTGCAATATATAATGAAATAATTACACAACTCACGATAATGCAGAATCAGTGGGAGCCCTGAGCTTGTTTTCACTTGCCATTCACTGATAGGGTTTTGATATGAGTCTGCAAGCATTGATTTATTATGGTCTCTGCACAGTCAAACCTCTCTGCTAATGATAATCTGTATTAGCAGCCGCTCTCCAGCCCTCGCATCACCGCCTCAGCTCCACCTCAGATCATCAGGCACTAGATTCTCATAAGGAGCACGCAACCTAGATCCCTAGATGCATCACATGCACAATTCACAGCAGGGTTCGAGCTCCTATGAGAATCTAATGCCACCGCTGATCTAACAGGAAGCGGAGCTCAGGTGGTAATGTGAGCAATGGGGAGAGGCTGTAAATACAGATGAAGCTTCACTCGCTCGCCCATTGCTCACCTCTGGCTGTGCGGCCCAGTTCCTGACAGGCCATGGACCGGTACTGGTCCGTGGCCCGGGGGTTGGGGACCCCTGATCTAATATGTAATTTCCAAGACTGCCTTGAACACACTGGTTTCAAATAGGTAACGCTTGTTTTCTGAAATAACTCCTTAAGGGTAAGAACATTCTCGTCCTTTCATATCATCTGCAGCACCTAGTACCGATCTATCCTTAGCGACCAGGACATACCTCCTGGCCTGACAGGGTTGTTCTGTCCCCAGCATTAGTGAGCAAAACTTCCAAGATCTTTCTGCCTCACATCTCTGTCCTGAGCCTGAGCTCCCAGCAGAATGCCCCACACCATGGATCTATGTACTGTACACTGGTGACTTCTCTTGTAATGCCCCTCTCCGTCTTCTTCTTACTTTCCAGAAGCATACCTTATCTCCCATTCCCAGGCTCACAGAAATGAGGACAAGTGGGTGTCGTCTTCCCATTCATGGTCCCCACCTCGGGAGCAAGAGACTAGCCAAGGGAACTGCCATGCCACTCACAGCCAGCAGGGGGCAGAAACACACCAGCTGCATCGGATCCCTAATGGGTTAACCAGAGCAGGGAGGAGACTGCCTACCTTAGCCAGCCTTTCACCGTAATCCGGACTCCCCTTCTTCTCCTGCAGACTGGGGGGCACGTACCAGAAACACACGTTGACAAATTCAGGCTGGGAGGAATGAGGAAGAGGAAGGTGTGAGCTGAGGAAGGGGGACCGTTCCCCTCTCACTGCCCCTCTTCCCCAACCAGGGCTCTGCTGGGGAAGAGGGGCAGTGAGAGGGGAACGGTGGGGGGGCGGGGGATGCAAAAGAGCACAAGGTCGGTCGTACCTCCATGACCAACTCAAAAGCTTCCCGCTTCTTCAATTCCTCCACCAGGTACCTGTGAACACAGAGTGAGACATCATGGGTGGAGGAGGAAAGGCAGAGATACAGAAACAAAAGCAACCCAGAGAGTGAGCCAAAAGACACTAAGAGCAGGAAAGGGGTGCAGGGCTGGAGCCCGGGGAGGGGAAACGGGACCGCCCCCACTCCTACCGGGCAAGGGCAAAGGCCTGGTCCACACGCCGCTCCAGCCCCTGCCCGCCCTGTGCCTTCCACATGAGCCACAGCTTCAGACAGTCCACGCGACGGCCACACTGCACCACCTTGTCTCCAGTGTCCAGAGCCACATCGTAGAACTTGTCCTGCTGGAACAGGTAGCTGGCCTGGGACCCGTGGCAGCGCTTGAGCAGGTTCTGTGGAGGGTGAGGAGACAGTCAGACCCACCCTCCCCGCCGAGGTTTCCTCCAGAGCTGCACTGGGCCATTTCTTAGCTCAGTCCACATGCTTCTTTCCCTGGAACCAGGCGGCACTGATGGGACGGCTGCCAGCTGACTGAAACCCTCTCTCTGGGTTTTCTTCCAACACTCAAGAGTTCTTCCCAAATGACCCAGGATCCCTCCGATTACAACTTAAGCTGGGAACTTTTTCCTTTGCATTACGACAGGGGAATGAGGGAGCCCACTACAGGGGATTAGGGTGGTCACAGATATTCAGCTTCAGATGGCATGGTAAGGAGAACATGGTAAGGCCAGGAGCTCCCCTCAGGTGGGATAGAAAAGAAGACAGAGGTCCAGGGTGGGAAGTGGCACCAGGGCTGGGGAGGGGCAGACCCACCGAGGTGTCCCGGAGAAGAAGAGCTGAGCACTGCAGGCCTGCGGAGAGGAGCTTATGGGGATTCCAGGCCACGGAGTCAGCCCTGGGGTGCACACAGCAAAGCAGGGTCAGCTGGCTCCCCCTCAAGCTGCCCAACCAGAGCCCCCACCTTTCCAGATCTCCAGTAAAAGGGGCTTCGGTCTCACCCCAGCCCAGCAGAAGAATTTCCAGGTCTGACGTCTGACCTCCCAGCCCCAATCAACCACCTCTCCAATCTCCCTC
The DNA here is from genome assembly GCF_028023285.1 of Balaenoptera ricei. Lineage (NCBI taxonomy): Eukaryota > Metazoa > Chordata > Mammalia > Artiodactyla > Balaenopteridae > Balaenoptera > Balaenoptera ricei. Next base: position 44,866,309 of record NC_082648.1, read on the forward strand.
CTACCAGCCTCCTTCCCCTACTCCCATCTGAGCGCCCTAGTCCAAAACTACTCTCTGGATCAAGGATTTGAAGGGTGAGATTCAGGGCGTAGGGGGCTGTATGCACCTCTGGATCCCATTCAGGAGATGTCTATGTGTCTGTGACAGCAGGACGCTCCCACCCCAGGCGGCCTGTGGAGCGAAAGGAACAATGTGGGCCTTGGCCTTGGCCTCAGTTCAGCCCACCCCATCCTCAGGCCTGAGTACCACTCACGTCCACGTGCAGCCACAGCCCATGACGCTGGCACACGTCTGCAACTGCCTCCAGAGGGTCAAAGGCCCCCAGCACGGTAGTGCCAGAGGTGGCACTGACCAGGAATGGCACAGCACCCTGTGGCAAAAATGCAGAGGGAGAAAGAGGCTGTGAAGTCATCTCAAGAGCTACCAAGAGCCTGGTGCTGAGATCCAGCTCTATAAACTTCACATGCCTGACCTGGGCCCTTGCAACCTTACAACGTGTTACTGTCCCCTTTAATTTGCAAGTGAGGACACTGAGATTCAGAGGAGTTAAGAAACCTGCCCCCAAGCTGAAACTCCAGAGATGGAATTCAAACCTAGGTCTGTCTGATGGTCTATTTCCAAAGTTCATACTCTTTCAAAAAAGTTGAATGTCTTACTGGAAGATCAAAATGCTATTTTAAATATCCTAATAGTACAAAAGTTGATGAAGAAATTGAATTAGTATTCAAAAAACTACTACAAAGAAAAGCACAGGCCCAGATGGCTTCACTGACGAGTTGTACAAAACATTTAAAAAAGAATTGATACCAGCTAGGGCTTCCCTGGTGGCGCAGTGGTTAACAGTCCGCCTGCCAATGCAGGGGACATGGGTTCAAGCCCTGGTCCGGGAAGATCCCACATGCCGCGGAGCAACTAAGCCCGTGTGCCACAACTATTAAGCTTGCGCTCTAGAGCCCGCGAGCCACAACTACTGAGCCCACGTGCCACAACTACTGAAGCCCGCATGCCTAGAGCCCATGCTCCGCAAGAAGAGAAGCCACCGCAATGAGAAGCCCGCACCGCAGCGAAGAGTAGACCCCGCTCGCCACAACTAGAGAAAGCCCGCGTGCAGCAACAAAGACCCAACACAGCTAAAAATAAATAAATTAAAAATAAATTAAAAAAAAAAAGAAAAGAATTGATACCAGCTCTTCATCCGCTTCCAAAAAAAAAAAAAAGAGGAAGGAACACTTCTGAATTCATCCTATGAAGTGAGTATTACCCTGATACCAAAACCAGACAATATATCAAAAGAAAACTACAGAATATATCTCTTCTAAATATAGACATAAAAATCTACAAAACACTAGCAAAACAAAATCAGCAACATATAAAAATAATTATACACCATGACAAAGTGGGATTTGTCCCAAGAGTGCAAGCTTGGTTTAACATCCAAAAATCAATTAATGTAATACATCTTATCAATAGAATAAAGGAAAAAACCCACATTTCAATGTGGTTTATTGATCATCTCAGTAGACACAGAAAAACATTTGACAAAATCCAACACTCCTTCATGATATAAACACTCAAAAAACTAGGATTTGAAGGGAACTTCCTTAACCTGATAAAGGGCAACTACAAAAAAAACCCACAGCTAACATCATACTCAACGGCAAAAGACTGAACGCCTTCCCCCTAAGATCAGGAACAAGACAAGGATGTTCACGCTCCTCATTTCTATTCAACATTGTGTTGAGGTTCTAGCAGGGCAATTAGGTAAAAAAAAATAAGAGCCACCCAGATTGGAAAGGAAAAAAGCAAAATTATCTGTATTTACAGATAACATTATATTATACCGAGTAAATCCTAAGGAATCCAGTAAAAAATACTATTAGAGGGCTTCCCTGGTGGCGCAGTGGTTGAGAGTCTGCCTGCTAGTGCGGAGGACACGGGTTCGAGCCCTGGTCTGGGAAGATCCCACATGCCGCGGAGCAAATGGGCCTGTGAGCCACGATTACTGAGCCTGCGCGTCTGGAGCCTGTGCTCCGCAACAAGAGAGGCCGCGATAGTGAGGGGCCCGTGCACCGCGATGAAGAGTGGTCCCCGCTTGCCGCAACTAGAGGGAGCCCTCGCACAGAAACGAAGACCCGACACAGCCATAAATAAATAAATTAATTAAAAAAAAATACTATTAGAATTAATAAATGAGTTCAGCAAGTTCACAGGGTACAAGATCAATATTCAAAAATCAGTTGTATTTCTACACATTAGCAGTGAACAATCCCAAAATGGAATTAAGAAAACAATTTCATTTATAAGAACATCAAAAAGAATAAAATACTTAGGAATAAATTCAACAAAAGAAGTGCAAAACATATACTCCGAAAACTACAAAGCACTATTGAAAGAAATCAAAGAAGACCTAAATAAATGGAGGCATTCCATGTTCATGGATCTACAGATTGAACATATCCCTATCAAAATTCCAGTTGGCTTCTTTGCAGAAATTGACAAGCTGATCCTAAAATTCAAATGGAAATTTAAGGGACCCAGAAAGCCAAAACCATCCTGAAAAGGAACAAAGTTGGAGGACTCACACATCTGATTTCAAAATTTACTACAAAGCTATATTAAGACAACGTGGTCTATAGGATAGACATGCAGATCAATGGAATAGACCGAGAGTCCAGAAATAAATCCTCACACTTACACTCAATGGATTTTAACAAGGATGCCAAGACAATTCATTGCGGAAAGAACAGTCTTCTCAAAAACTGATGCTGCAACCATTTGCATGTGGAGATATATATATATTTTTTAAATTTATACTTAAATACATAGTTGAGGTATTTTCAGGTTAACATATATATTCCCATCTTATTCTTTTAAATGGCTACATACTACTCCAATAATAACAATAACAACAATGGCAGCTAATATTTATATACTGCTTCACTCTTCTAAGTGCTTTACACATAATTCATTTAAGCCTTACAACAACCCCATAAGTTCTATATTATGCTCATTTTACAAAGGAAGAAACTGATACAGATACATCATAATTTATCTATTGATGGATATTTAAAATTTTTTTTTAAATTTTACACTTCGCTCCAGTGCACACAATTCTAAGCACTTGTGATGATGATTTATAGACTAATCCTAGCAGCAGAACTCAGAGTCAGTGGATAGATACATTTTAAAATGGTATAGGACTTCCCTGGTGGTCCAGTGGCTAAGACTCCGTGCTCCCAAAGCAGGGGGCTCGGGTTCGATCCTTGGTCAGGGAACTAGATCCCACATGCCACAACTAAGAGTTCACATGGGACTTCCCTGGTGGCGCAGTGGTTAAGAATCCGCCCGCCAATGCGGGGGACATGGGTTCGAGCCCTGGTCCGGGAAGATTCCACATGCCGCGGAGCAACTAAGCCCATGCGCCACAACTACTGAGCCTGCGCTCTAGAGCCCGCAAGGGGGAACCCCGTGCCACAACTACTGAAGACCACGCGCCTAGAGCCTGTGCTCCACAACAAGAGAAGCCACCACAATGAGAAGCCCACACACCTCAAAGAAAAGTAGCCCCCTCTCGACGCAACTAGAGAAAAGCCCGCACGCAGCAACGAAGACCCAATGCAGCCAAAAATAAATAAATAAATTTATTCAAAAAAAAAAAAAAGAGTTCACATGCCGCAACTAAAAGATTCCGCATGCCACAACTAAGACCCGGAGCAGCCAAATAAATAAATAAATATTTGTAAATAAACAAATAAATAAATAAGTAAATAAAAATGGTATAGATAGTGCTGAAACGCCCTCCAAGACGGCTGCAGCAGCTCCCATGTCCACCAGCGCGGAGGGGCGTGCAGGGGCCTCCACATCTCCCATTGCTCCAAGTCTGCATTGCTCACCACTGGCCCGCACATCTTCCTGAACTTCTCCCTGCACAGACCCTGCCAGCTCACAGAAACCTTCTGTGCTACACCTCAGGTCCCCAACATCCTCCCTGCGGTGCCCCTTGGGACTCCACTCAGTGAATCAGTCCTGCCCCTGCCCTGGGATCCGATCCTGCCCATAGGTCTCAGCAGGACTACAGTGTCCTTGCTCCCCAGGGATCACTTCAACCCACCAGGGAAATGGGCACAGAGATCAAGGAGAGGGATGAGGGGAGCCTTGAGTAGGGACAGGCCAAAGAACCCTCCAAGAAAGGAACAGAAGGGTCCTGTTCCACTGCCTCATCACCCCTCACTCACTCACCTCAGCCTCGGCCAGACCGATCTGCCTCTCCAGATCCTCAGGGATCATTTTCCCTCTGGAAAAGAAAACTTAGTGGGTAGGGGAGTAATAGGTTCTCTAGGCTGGGCAGCAGAACTGTCGAGAGCAGGGTAATGTGCGGTTAGCAATGCAGAGGCCACAGTGTTGATTTTTCCCTAAGAGGGGTAAACAGATCTCAGGGGACAGGGCAGAGACTCTAGCAGGCACTGGTAGACAGCAGAGGCAATTCGGCGGGAACAGGGCAGGGAGAGAAGTCCACCGGGGTGTGCGCCAGAGGCCAGAGCCTCTGGCAATGAGAAGGCACACTGTGCCAGGCTGGGTCTGAGACACGCAGACGGAAGGACCTTCACCTCTCATCTGCCTTGACCATTCGGACACTGTCGGTGCCAAGTCCCAGAAAAGCAGCTCCTTTCTTGACGGAGTAATGACACTGTGGAGGAAGGCAGAGGGCAGGGAGGGTGGGGAGGAGAGAGACTGGTCAAACAGATGAGACCCTGTAGACCAGGGCTTCTGAAACACTCATGGGCCTACAAATCACCAGTGTGTCTGGTTAAAATGCAGATTCATATTCAGTAGGTCTGGGCTGGGGCCCGAGATTCTGCATGTCTAACAAGCTCCCAGGTGATACTGATGCTGCTGGTCCGTGGCCCATACTCTTAGCAGAAAGGGTGTGGACTGTGTACACTGCACTGGATGCCCCTCTGCTACCCCCACACAGGAGGCAAGGTGAACGGGGAGCGTTTACACAGCCCCCTTGGTTGGAAGGAAGCACATCCGCCTGGGGGCAGGCTGGTCTCCGAAGAGATGGGTCTGAGCAGACAGAGGACCTGACAGGTCTCGGACTCAGCTGGCTGGAGATTAGAATCGGGGAGCCCAGGGTAGGCCTGTGCCTCTTCCCACCTCCTTTGATGTGAAAAGGGCCAGGGGCGGCAGTGCTCGGAGGCCCCTCTGTTTGCAATCCGGGTAGCGCTGATAGCGGGCCAGGTTCACAGCATACATGTTGGAGATGGAGCCACCTGTCACAGGGAAGGGGTGGTGGCAAGAGGGAGGGGCAGTGGGTCAAAACTGGAGCTTGGCTCTCTTGACCTCTCCACCCAGAAGAACTGATCAAAGAAGCACGAGTGATTGGTTACCAGGCCACGAGTTCCGAGGGCTCGACAAATGGCACGCTGGTAACCCAGAACAGCGGGATCTGCAGATCCCCTGACTCCCCCTCCTTATCCTGGGCTGATCCCAGGATCCACCACCCCACCCCACCCCCCGCCAGGACAGCAGGCACCGATCCCATGTATTATCTGGCAAACACGAGGATACAGGGGACTGGGCAGCTTCTCTCTGGTTTGGCCCGAGTCCAGCTGGAGAAGAAACAAAGAAGAATCACCCCTCCCTGCCAGCTTAGAGCAAGAGAACAGTGGGGAAGGAGGAACCCTTGAAAAGGCCAAAGAAAGGCCGCCCTCCTGTTTACATACCAGGGCAGAAGACGCCATCCCCAGAGCTCCAGCCCACCAGGGCCCGGAGTTTCTTCAGCACCTCTTCTTCCATGAGGACAAACACGGGGGCGATCTCATATGTGTACCTGCCAGGAGAGGGAATGATGAGAATGGGAAAGAGACAGGGAGAGAGGAGGTGGAGAGAGTGAGTGAGAGGAGGGTCCAAAGAGAGGACTGAGTTGGTGAAAAAGAACCAGGGAGGAAAAGGTGAGAAAAAACTGGAGCCAGGAGACATGGGAAAGCTTGGGAAAGGAAGCCCAAAGGGTACGAGGGGAAAGACTCTGCCAGCAGAGATTCCCAGAAAAGACAGGGGGGCAAGCACCATTCTCCTCTCCCACCCACAGAGTGTGTCTCCCGCAAACCCAAATCCTTTCGGGGTGGTGGAAGGGGGCCCTGGGATGGCTCACTGGCTGGTGTTGAGGCTCTCAGTGACAATGCGCCCGGCCAGGGCATGAGGATCCAACCCTGAGAAGAGCTGGTTGAAGAAACGAGGGTGACCTGGAGAAGGGGGACGGGGGCTCAGAGTGGAGCTGAGTACGAATTCTAGACACGCCTCCCCGCAGGACCCAGGACCCACAGGTCTTCACACTGTAGCGGATCACAGCCCGGCAGCGCTCCAGGATCTGCTCCTGTGACTCCCCCTCATTCCGCAGCTCCAAATCCAGAAGCTGCTTCAGCTCCTCCGGCTCCTTCCACTCGCAGACCTAGGAGGAGAAGCGGGAGATTCTGGGGGCACTGAGGCACCCCACTGACTGGCTGCCCAAACCACATCTCAGCAGACAGAAGACACCACCAAGCTGCACTTACAGCAAGTTAGGAATATTTTCCAAGCAACACATGAACAAGGGTAAATAAACACAGTCTGGCCCAGTATGTAATCCCTGAGGCACACAGTGAGAGTGATGAATTCTGGGGAGAAGTCTGGACAGAGGAGGAAAGTTCTCAGCCAGGTTTGATGGGCAGGAGGAGGAGGGAGAAAAGACCCACCTTCTCGGAGGCACTGGTCCCTTTCCGAATGACCTCATCCACCACAATCCCAAACACATCCTGGAGCAAGGCTTCTGCAGCCACGGCGTCCCCATCAAGGGAGAGGAGTGGTTTAGAGTCAGCCATCAGGAGAAAATCTGTGAGCAGAGCAGGAGTTATTCCCTACTCAGCCTGTGGACCCCACCTGGACCTAACCAGCAGGAACTTCAACTCCGTAATGGGCCTAAGGCCTAGCCCCAGCCTTCACTGTACAGATAAGGGCAAGTGAGAGTGTCCAGGGAGAGAGCCAGCAGAAACAGGTGGGAAAGAAAAAGGCAGTTAGTGCTGAGCAGGTAGAATCCAGTGGCCACTGCTCACCAAAGGCAAAGGTGAGAAGCTTACCTTTCTGCTCAGGTCTTTGTCCAGGTGAGCTGGAAGCAGGGGACACAATTGGCTTTTTAGAGTGTTAGGACTAGGGCAGCAGAGGGAGCAAGGTATAGGCAGCAGTCACATGACCATGACATCATTCTCATGACCCTTGCCCAAAAGATTTGGGATAGGGCCAGCAGGTTGAGAGAAGTTTCCTGAATAACCATTAGCTGACATGAAGAAGGGGGGAGATGAGATGTAAGGCAAAAACACATGCCACTTTCACTTAGGCTGGAGAAGAGCAGAGAAATGGTTTAGGCAGGCCTCAGAGGCCAATCTCTTTGCATCCCAGCCCCCAGAGTCTTCTCAGAACTGTCCTGATTTCTACAGCCCTCTTCTCCAAAGAGCAGGAAGAAAAGGAGGCCACACTGAGGAGGCAGATTGTTAAGCAAGTATAATCCTGTGCCTTGCAGGTTGAGAGTGCTCAAGAAACAGGGAGTGGCTGTTTGAAATGACCACCAACTGTGTTCACACCAGGGTGCCGGGGTCGGGGTCGGGGTTGGGGGGGGAGGGTGGACACTGACGCACGTGCAACAGTTACAGCCCAGGGCACTGGCTAGATACTGATCCCAAGCGCTATTCAGGAGAAGAGATGGATGAAGGCTGAAGACTGGGGAGGATCTGCAGTGGGACTGGGGCTGCAACTTGAAAGCGGGCAGGAGAAACAGGACTGGAGAAAGGGAGGAAGAGAGGCATTCAGGGACAGGGGGGAATGCCATGAGCTTACAACGGGAATGAGTATGGCTGATTCTCAGGTCAGTGAAGGTGCCTGGCTGGCTGGAGAGAAGGTCTGCAAGGACGACATGGGAGCAAAGGCAGGGTGGGCAGAGCTGCACAAGATTATGGAGAGCCTTGAGTGCCAGCCAGGCCAAGAATCTAGATTTTATCCTGCAGAAAATGGAAAGCCACTGAAAGATTCTGTGGCAAGGATTAATGTGATGAAAACAACGCTCTCAGGAGACCAGTGTATAGCAGATGGATGCAGAAGAATGAACAGGCCATTGCTGTAAACCAGGAAAGAGGTGAGCCACACGTGAATAAGGGTGGTGTCGCTAGGGACGGACAGGCAGAGGAACACGCAGGCTTAACCACTTGCTGGATTATACTCAATTCAGCACTTACGGAATCTACATTGGAGGGGAAGGAAGGGCCAAGGACGACCCTGGGGTTTCAAGCCTGGGTGACTGGAAAAATAATGGTGCCCCTAAAAGAAATAGGGATGCGGAAAGTGGAGGCTGGATGGAAAGTAAGATTGTTATTTCTTGGAAATACTCATCTAAGTGGAAGTGTCCAGGGCTACAAATACGCATATGGGAGGAAGTCAGGTCCAGAGCTCTGCTGAGATGCAGGAATGAGAAGCAGACTCGAGAGGTGGGCCACAGCTGAAGCCTTGTGATGGGCTCCATTCCCCAGGGGAGAGAACGCTCACAGAGATGGCCAGGGAGAGAGGGGCAAACACCAAGGCCTGGGGAACCTGCCAAATGAGGGGATAAGAGGATCCAGAAAACATGGAAAGGAAGGAATCTTCCTCTGGTATAATCCACTGTCAGCAGCCACTGGACCCCAAGCTAGTTGAAAACACAGGTCCAAGGGACCCTAGTGGTCCTATCCTTAAACTTCTCCTCAGTAGATTGGTTTTTGGGAAACTAGGGGAGCTGGCTCAGCCTTGAGAATAAGACTCAATCCTTCATCAGTGTTCACTCTGGCTCCCCTGATAGGTGGCAGCAGTGGGGCGTTTTAGGTGGAAAGGCTAGAAGGAGAGAGGCTAATAAAAACAGGCACCATGGAAGTACTTACCACATGCCTCATTCTGTACTTAACATGCATTATTCTCATCTTCACAACCACTGAAGTTAAGTTTATGACCCACATTTAAAGATGAGGGAACAGATTTCAGAGACACTATGTATGTAACGTGTCCAGGTCATGCAGCCAGTATGTGGCTGAGCTGGGTCTGGACAAGGGTGTGCGGGGCTCTGAAGACCCCGCCCCTAATCACCAGGCTCCACCGCCTCATGCGGGGCACCCTCAGCCACTGAGCTTGCTGTGGCACAAAGGCTTCTGGGCCAGGAGGGAGTACACCTCAGGGCCTCAGTTTCTGTAAAATAAGGGATTTAAAGAGAGAACCTCCAAGGTATCTGTGGGTGTTCATCAGCTCAGGCTGTTGGATACGGCAAGCAGGCCAGGGGAGTGGAAAACAGGCTGCAAGGAGGGAACGACTGGTGAAGAAAGAGAGACCCCAGGCTGGAGGAAGGCTTTTCCCAAAGCTCTGAAGAGAGGTCTGCAAGGAAGATATGGCTCTGTCCACCCGGCCCCTTCTGTATCCATCCCACCAAAGTCACCACTCAGAAATGAAGGGTGGGGACTTCCCTGGTGGCGCAGTGGTTAAGAATCTGCCTGTCAATGCAGGGGACACGGGTTCGAGCCCTGGTCTGGGAAGATTCCACATGCCGTGGAGCAACTAAGCCCGCGAGCCACAACTACTGAGCCCGCGTGCCACAACTACTGAAGCCCGCGTGCCTAGAGCCCGTGCTCCACAACAAGAGAAGCCACTGCAATGAGAAGCCCATGCACCACAACGAAGAGTAGCCCCGCTCGCCGCAACTAGACAAAGCCCGCGCACAGCAACGAAGACCCAGTGCAGCCAAAAATAAATAAATAAAATAAATTAAAAAAAAAAAAAAAAAGAAAGAAATGAAAGGTATAGATGAGGGCTCTGAACACCCCCAGTTTCCTCCGGGGTAAACAGGGAGGTGAGGCATCCCTACCCTCACGCCCCATACAGAATCCTGTCCTGGGGACCTGAGAGAGTTTTCCTTTTTCAAAGCAAGAAGGACATTAACCCCCAAGATAGAATGATAAAGCAAAGAAACATGAATAAACTTAGGAACAGCACTTTCGCCCCTGGCTGAGAAGATGCTGGAATGACCAAGTAGGGTTTGTTTAAAAATTGACAAGTTTTGTATGGACACCAAGGGGGGGAAGTGGCGGGGGGTGGGTGGTGTGATGAACTGGGAGATTGGGATTGACATATATACACTAATACGTATAAAATAGATAACTAATAAGAACCTGCTGTATAAAAAAATAAAATAAAATTCAAAAATTCAAAAAAAAAATTGACAAGTTTTTCTGACTTCATGGGATCTTTAGTTCATAAACTCCTCCAGCCATCAACTCCCTTGTATCTTTCTTTCCTTCACTTACACAACCTAGATTGTATGGTCTGTTGTTTCAACCACTCTTTGTCCAAAATCCTCAACTCCCTGGCCCTAATGTCCTTCCACCAAATCCACCTGGCAAAACCCCAATCCAACTGGCCAGTCCTTTTCTTACCAAATCCACCAGGACTGCTGAATTCTGCTAGTGAAAACCACCTAACCATTCAAATTGGTTTTGCTATAAATTCATGGTCTCTGTGCTCATTCCAATAAAACACACCAGATTAAATGCATATGTTTACTACTACTCTTTCCTGAAACCCCACTAAAATTATATCAGTGGAATTTTAAATCCAGAAGAATAAAGCAGATGAGAGACAAGAGGTGAGAGATGTGAATAACTGTAGAAGATAGAAGGCAGAGGAGAAGTGGTAAGTGGTTCAGCAAATGCAGAAAGTTAAAGCCAGTCTGTCTGCAGAGGGTTATGCCAACAGGATATAAGCTGGTTCTTAGGGCAGAAGCCCAGAAAGGCTCAGGAATTTACAACAGTAGCTACCTTGGAATCCAGGAGGAGGAAGCACAGCTAAAAACGTGGAAATTAGATGAAAATTTATATAAGGAACATTTAGGCCCTCACTCTTCTCCCCCTGCCCATTCAGCAAGGCAACTCCCCTCTCCTCCACCTAATTCCAAAGAAGCAGGAAGTCTGTTTTCTAGAGAAACTGAAATGGAGCGGCTGGGACTTAGGGATGCCAAGCACAGCAGAAGGTGAGGAGGAGGCACTGTACTGAATACAAGAGGATTAGCAGGAAGTATCCAGTCAAGTCCTTTCTCCCAATCAGTGTTCAGAACCAGTGGCCTGGGGTAAACCTTCCAGGGCCAGGAGACTGGAGGATTCCTCTCTGGAGAAACTGACCTCAATAGCCCTAGAGAAAAGATCTGACACTCTTATTTCAGTCCTCACCCAATCACCTAGTCAGTGACGCCCACAAGTCAATAAATACATCCTTTCTATGCACTTGGGCCTTCCAATATGCCTTAGTGCCTCACTCTTAAATGTGAGCAGACAGACAGCCAGGGACTACCCGACACTTGAGGAAAGCCCCTAATGTGAACCACAGAGGTAAAAACAGACAAACTGAAAAAAGGTATTTGGTAGAAGAGGAGAAATGCAGGGAGCAGAAGAAAGCTTCAAAAATTCAGGAAGATACTGCATCCATAACAAAAAAAAAGGGGGGGGGGGTTGCTCTCAAAAAGGAACACTCATAGAACAATGAGAAGCTCTAGGGTTTTAAAAATATGACAACTGAAATGACAGTCAAGAAAATCACACAGAAAGATAAAAATATAAAGAGATGGACAACAAAACAGAAAAGAACTATAGAAGATCAATCCAAAAGGCCCAAGAGTCAACTAATAGAAGTTTCAGAAACAGAAGGGAAAAAAGGAGGAAAGAAATTAAAAAAAAAAAAAAAAGCTTTATAGAATAGGATAGATTAAATGGATCCACTGAATGACCAACAGGAAGACAGATGATAATATTGTTTCAGAACAATGGAGGATCCAAAGACTTCCAGAGACAAAACCCAAACCAGGTCACAGACAAAGGACAGAGAATCAGACCACATCACATTTCGCCCAACACAGGAGAGAGGTGAAGGGAATTCCCAGGACTGTGATGAAGGTAGTAACCATCTTCAGAGACAAAAAGCAGCAATGACTCAGCTCAACTGGACACACAACACTGCCTGGCAATATTACTATTCTTCTATTGTCGGCTCTATCTCCAATTCTCTGGAGCAATTATTTCAAAAATTTCCCACACCTCTCAAATTATTGACCTATCAACCTTCTCCCTGTTTCCCTCTCATTTCAAATTTCTTATAGAAAATAAAAACCATCCCAACTCACTCAATTTTTTGTCACCTGCACTCTGGATCCCTCTCTGCCTTACTTCAGTATTTATTCAGTATCTGGTATATATGGGCCAAGCACTTTGGTGACCACTAGAGGTCACAATGGAGAGCAAAAGACCACAGCCCTGTCCTCATGAGGTTCACAGTCTAAAGCACAGGTCACAAACTGGAAGACGGAGGGCCAACTGCATAGACATGGTTTTGTTTGGCTTGCATAGTACATTTTAAAACTTTAAAAAATAATTGTCAATACCGAAACTTCCAGCTTCTTGTGAAAAAAATCAGAAGATCTCGGGCTTCCCTGGTGGCGCAGTGGTTGAGAATCTGCCTGCCAATGCAGGGGACACGGGTTCGAGCCCTGGTCTGGGAAGATCCCACATGCCTCAGAGCAACTAGGCCCGTGAGCCACAATTACTGAGCCTGCGCGTCTGGAGCCTGTGCTCCGCAACAAGAGAGGGCGCGATAATGAGAGGCCCGCGCACCGCGATGAAGAGTGGCCCCCACTTGCCCCAACTAGAGAAAGCCCTCGCACAGAAACGAAGACCCAACACAGCCATAAATTAATTAATTAATTAATTAATTAAAAAAAAAAATCAGAAGATCTAGCAACACGGGGCCTGAATTTTAAGGAGCAACAATCATGTGTAGTTGGAGTTCCCCCTTTATTATTATTATAGTTGTGCATCCATTGTGTTTTCTTTTCAAATTTTTGATTAAGCAACATATTCAGGTAGTTCAAAAACAAAATATATGAAAATACTAATAGTGAAAAGTCTAATTTCCACCCTATTCCATATGCCCCATTCCAGGTAACTATTTTTATTAGTGTCTCAGATAATCTTTCAGAGTTTTTAATGCAAATACTAACAAATGTAAATATGTATTATTTTCTCCTTTTTCACATAAAAGCACATAATCACTGTTGTGCACCTTGCTTTTTTTCAGTTAACAGTATATGAGTGATCATACCAGAACATATAGAACTTCCTCATTCTTTTTTTTTAATATAACAGCTTTATTGAGATAATTTACATACTCTAAAGCATATCCTTTTAAATTGTACAATTCAGTCCCACCTGCGGTACCAAAAAAATTTTTAAATAAAAAATAAATTGTACAATTCATCGGTTGTTCATATAGTAACAAAATTGTGCAACCATCATCACTAATTCCAGAACATTTTCATCCTCACAAAAAGAAACTCCCCATTCTCCCCTCCCCCCGCCACTGACAACCACTAATCTATTTTCTGCCTCTAAAGATCTGCCTATTCTGGACACTTCACATAAATGGAAACAAACAGTATGTTATCTTCTGCGACTGGCTTCTTTTACTTAGCATAATGTTTTCAAGGTTCATCCATGTTGTAGCATGTATCAGAACTACATTCCCTTTTATGATCAGATAATATTCCATTGTATGGATATACCACATTTTAAGTATTCATCAATTGATGGACATTTAGGTTGCTTCCACTATTAAGCTATTGTGAATAATGCTGCTATGAACATTAATATACAATTTTTTGTGTGGACATGTTTTCAATTCTCCTGGGTACATACCTGATAGTGGAATTACTAGCTCATATAGTAACTTTACATTTGACTTTTTTTTTTTTTTTTGGTTGCACCAGGCCTTAATTGCAGCTCACAGGCTCCTTAGTTGCAGCAGGAGGCCTCCTTAGTTGTGGCATGCGAACCCTTAGTTGCGGCATGCATGTGGGATCTAGTTCCCTGACCAGGGATCGAACCCGGGCCCCCTGCATTGGGAGCGAGGAGTCTTAACCACTGCACCACCAGGGAAGTCCCACATTTAACTCTTTGAGGAACTGCCGAACTGCTTTCCAAAGTGACTACACTATTTTACATTCCCATGAGGGTTCCCATTTCTCCACATCCTTGACAGACTTGTTATTGTCTGTCTTTCTGATTACAGCCATCTGCATTTGTAACTTTGATAAGGATTGCCAACATCCATAGAGGTGACACCAGTGTATGAAAGCGCCTGTGTTCTCAGCCTCAGTAAAAGAGTATGCTGTCAAACTTCTGAATCTTTTTAATTCGAGGAGTAAAAAAATATCTTAGTATAGCTTTATTTTGGTTAAACTCCTGTATTAGTCAGTTTTGCTGTGGTTAACTAATGACTTCAAAACCCCACTGTCTTGGGACTTCCCTGGCGGTCCAGTGGTTAAGACTCTGCGCTTACACTGCAGTGGGCGAGGGTTCCATCTCTGGTTGGGGAACTAAGATCCTGCAAGCCGTGCACGGTTGGGGGTCAGGGGGGACCACTGCCTTACAATAGAGATTTATTTCTCTTTCATTGTTTATGTTGGTGGTAGGGCTGGCTATAGCTCTGATTCATGTGCCTTTATTCCAAGACCCAGGCTGAAGGAATAGCCCCTACTTGGGACACAGTGTTCTCACAGCAGAGAAAACCATGCACCAACTCCTAAAACTTCTGCTCAGACCTAGCATATGGCACATCTGGTCAGATCCAGTTGACCAAAGCAAGCCCTGGGGCAGTGGGGTGAGGATGTATATTCCTCCCACAAGGGGGCACTGCAAAGTGCATGGCAATGGATGACGACTGGGTGACAATCCTCAGAAGAGGACTGGCCACAGGCCCTTAGAATTTTGCATTCTGTTTCACCTCAGTCCACACTAGTCCACCTCACTCAGCTGCTTTACCTGCCTGGCCCTGTAGACATCTGAGTTGGACCCATTGGTCTAAAGGCTTCCTCTCCTTCTCCTTCAGGGATACCTCTTGATTACCCCCGGCCCCCCCCCCCCCATTTCTCCAACTCTCCTTCCCACTTCCTCTTTCTCACAGCATTTTTAATTGTCTAAACCTCTCACAACACATTCCCACTCCAGCCACTTCCTCTTCTCAGCCAACCTTCTTAAAAGAGTAGTGCCCACTCCATCTTCATTTCCTCTCCTCTCACACTTTCCTGAGCCCACCACCATGTAGCTTGCACCTTCAATGCCACCAAGAACATCCCTGCCTCCAAATCCAATGGACACATATCATCTTTATCCTACTTGACCCCTCTGGAGCCAACACACATTTGCCATCCCATCTTGAAACATTTTCTTTCACTGGCTTCCATATGACTACCCCTGACCATTTCTTAGTTCCCTTTGCCTTTTCACCTTCCTCTGGCCCTCCCTCAGGGTTCTATCCCAGGGCCTTTTTCATCTGTGTTCTGCACCTCTCCCTGGACAATCTACTCTGTTCCCAGGGCTACATGCTGGTGACTCCTCCATCCCAGACCTCTCTCCCCAGCCAAGATCCATGATGCCACCTGCCTAATTTGGAAGTCTCACAGGACTTCACACTCAACAGGTCCAAAAGTGGACTCATTATGAGTCTTTTTCTTGAGGCTCTTTTTCTTGAGTTCCCTGGTTAGGTGAATGGTACCATCTTCTGAAACCTAGATTCTAACTGAGCTCCTGCCTCCTCGTCCTTGGCTGATTTTTTTCCTTTTTATTTAATCTTCAAATGTTATATCTTTCTCTCTCATTCAAAACATCAGCAGAACACTAAAACCTGGATAAAGCTTTTTCTTCTGGGTTATGTTGTAAAATTCTTTTCCTTAAAAGCACTTTAAAGGGAAGTGGTAACTTTACAGTGGAGAAACCTGGTGGACACCACCTTACCCAAGTGATCAAGGCTAACATCACCAGTAATGGGATGGATGGACCCATGGGCCTCCTGACGTGAGGCATGGAAAAATGGCAAAAATGCACAACCTGAATTTAAACATGAGGAAACAGAGGTATCTAAATTGAGGATCATTCTACAAAACAATGTAGCCTGTAATCTTCAAAAATGTCAATATCATGAAAATTAAAGAAAGACTGAGGAACTGTTCCAGATTGAAGGAAGCTAGAGACATTACAACCAAAAGGAATATGTGATCTTAAATAGGCTCTTGGATAAGGACGAAAAAAACCTGCTGTGAAGAAAGTTACTGTAAGAACTGGTGGACTCTGATATGAAAGGCCTCATAAGTATTAGAATTCTTCTGTCAGTGCTACATTTCCTGAACTTGATCATTACATTGTAGTTATATAAAAGAATGTTCTTATTCTTAGGAAACATGCTAAATCATTTAGCAGCAAAGGAGCACTGTATATGCACTTTCAGTTCAGAAAACAATACTGTGTGTATGTACCTACAAGCATTTTTAATTTATTTATTTTATTTATCTTATTTTTGGCTGCATTGGGTCTTTGCTGCTGTGCGCGGGCTTTCTCTAGTTGCGGCAAGCGGGGGCTACTCTTCATTGCTGTGGCTTCTCTTGTTGCGGAGCACGGGCTCTAGGCACGCAGGCTCAGTAGTTGTGGCATGTGGACTCTAGAGCACAGGCTCAGTAGTTGTGGCGCACGGACTTATTGCTCCGCGGCATGTGAGATCTTCCCAGACCAGGGCTCGAACCCGTGTCCCCTGCATTGGCAGGTGGATTCTTAACCCTTACAAGCATTAAAAAAAAAAAAAAAAAAACAGCTTTATTGAGATACGATTCACAAACCACAAAACTCACCCTTTTAAAGTGTACAATTCAGTGGTTTTTAGTATATTCACAAAGTTGTGCATGGATCACACTGTCCAGAACATTTTCATCATCCCAAAAAGAAACCCCATACCTGTTAGCAGTCACTCCCCATGCATTTTTTTAAAAACTGGAAAAGATGGAAAAAGTCTTCAAAATACTAACTGCGGTTATTTCTCGGTATTAGGATTATAGATGATTTTCATTTTCTTATTTACACATTTCTATATTTTTATAATTTTATATGATAATTCCATTGACTTATGTAATTAAAATAAAGATTATTTTTAAGCAACATAAAAGATTAAGGAGGAATGAAGGGGCAACAAGAATTCCAAACTATACAAATTGCCAGGCTCAAGGAATGACCCCATTACACCATGTGGTTTCCCAACTCCTCAATCAACTCTCATCTAAAAGGTCTACCAGGTGACAAAGGTAGCTACATACTGCTCATTTCTACTATGCAGCCCAATTGGCTCTCAGAGAGAGGAACGAGTTCAGGTAGTTCAACAAACACTGACTATCTAATGTCTGGCACTGCCCCAGGTGGTGTGTCTGCCTTGTTTGCTCCAGCTAACAGGCCAGGAGGGAGGCCAGCACATAAAATAAAGGCATGCTCGCTCACTAAAGAAAGGGAGGGCTGTTTAACTCTGCTCAATTGGCCCAGGGCAGCCTTCAAAGAGAAAACATTCCGACTCTCCTTAAGGCGATAGAGAGCTGGTACAGGAAAAGACTAATCGGTAATCATTATGATACTACCTGAAAAAGTGATGGGGTGGGCCTGAGGGGAGAGTGTACCAAAGAAGGTGGGGAAGGTCGCCCAGGAGGAGGCCTGCCTGAGGGCAAAGGGATTAGGGCAGTTGCTTCTTAAAGCACTTTCAGCCAGGCTTATTGTTAGAAAGTGAAAACACTGACCTCCTAGCTGTCTACCTATTAACAAACCCCACCAACTCAACACCCACGTTAATAGTGGCTCCAATTCTTATGTGTACAGCGTTTTCCCCTCTTCTAGACTGTAAATTCCTGGGAAGAGAGGTCTAAGTCTTATCCTTCTTTAAGTAAAGCACCAAATACAAAATAGGCATTCAGAAAAATGTTAGTTTTCATCTTTCCCACTCTCCTCTCCCTTCCCCCAAGGTCTTGCACAAACTTGAATAAACTATTTCCAGGTACTGAAAAATGATGTTGCACTACACTTACATTGATATGCATAAACCAAAAATCAGTATTAAAGATAACTTAGAAGATTTGCAAAGGGTTTTTTTTTCTTCGTAAAGCCTTCTCACCTATGATCTCATTTGAGCCTCACAGTAGTGCTAGAAATTAGCCTGAAAAAGTATTTATTCACCCTCATTTTCAAGTCAAGGGCTCTTGAGCCAAAAAAAGTGAGATTAATTTGTCCAAGATTACAAAGGTGACATGGGAGGAAGCCTAGATCGCTGATTTTCTGGCATCTAGGCTAGTACCTCTCCCATTACATTATTGGTACCTTTTAAGTCTGGCATTTCTCCTACTCACCACACACACAAAGAAACTGCAGGGACTTCCCTGGTGGCGCGGTGGTTAAGAATCCGCCTGCCAATGCAGGGAACATGGGTTCGAGCCCTGGTCCGGGAAGATCCCACATGCCACGGAGCAGCTAAGCCCGTGCGCCACAACTACTGAGCCTGCGCTCTAGAGCCTGCGAGCCACAACTACTGAGCCTGCGCTCTACAGCCCACGAGCCACAACTACTGAGCCTGCATGCTGCAACTACTGAAGCCCGCACTCCTAGAGCCTGTGCTCCACAACGAGAAGCCACCGCAATGAGAAGCCCGCGCACCACAACAAAGAACAGCCCCCACTCACCACAACTAGAGAAAGCCCGCGCGCAGCAAGACCCAACGCAGCCAAAAATTAATTAATTTAAAAATAAATAAATAAAATAAAAATTAAAAAAAAATAAACTGCAGCTGAGATAAAGACATAAAACTGAAAACATACAACCATAAAAATACCAGAAGTGGGCTTCCCTGGTGGCACAGTGGTTAAGAATTTGCCTGCCAATGCAAGACACATGGGTTCGAGCCCTGGCCCAGGAAGATCCCACATGCCACAGAGCAACTAAGCCTGTGCGCCACAACTACTGAGCCTGAGCTCTAGAGCCTGCAAGCCACAACTACTGAGCCCACGTGCCACAACTACTGAAGCCTGCACGCCTAGAGCCCATGCTCTGCAATAAGAGAAGCCACCGCAATAAGAAGCCCGTGCACTGCAACAAAGAGTAGCCCCCACTTGCTGCAACTAGAGAAAGCCTGCACACAGCAGCAAAGACCCAACACAGCCATAAATAAATAAATAAATAAATAAATAAATTAAAAAAAAAAAAAATACCAGAAGTAAGTACAGGGAAAAATTTCTATAATCATGAAGTAGCATATCACAAAAACCCAAAAGCCGCAGGCAGATCTGACTACGTAAAACTTTTAAAACTCTGTGTAAAGAAAGACACCATTAAAGTGGTTAGGGACTTCCCTGGTGGTCCAGTGGCTAAGACTCTGTGCTCCCAATGCAGGGGGCTGGGGTTCAATCCCTGGTCAGGGAACTAGATCTCGCATACCGCAACTAAAGATCCCGCACGCGGCAACGAAGATCCCATGTGCCACAACTATGACCCAATGCAGCTACATAAATAAATTTTTTAAAAAATAAATAAAGTGGTTAAAGATGATTTATGGCTTTATTTCCCCTCCCCCACCATTATTTTACCTACTCATTGCTTTCCAAAAATGGTTTTTGCTTTCCTTGCAATTTTTCCTTTCCATGCAGATTTAAAAGTCAGCTTAAGTTCCATGCAAAGTCCTGTTTTAATAAGAATTTAACCTAAAGTAAAAACTGTGTCTCTGCAATATTAAGTCTTCCTATTCACGGAAATGGTAAAACTTTCCATCTAATCAAGCCTTTTGGGAATTCTCTGGCAGTCCAGTGGTTAGGACTCAGTGCTTTCACTGCCTTGGCCCAGGTTCGATCCCCGGTCGGGGAACTAAGATCCCGCAAGCCACGTGGTGCAGCCAAAAATAATAATCGGCCCTTTTTTTCTTCCACTAAAATAATCTGATTTTCTTAATGCATAATTTGCAATTTCCTGTTAAATTATGCCTATAATGTAACATTTTTATTGTGAATGAGACCTTTCTATGACATTTTTATGGTTGATTATTGTTCTCATATCTTATTTATATAATTTTTGTTTGTTAATTGTATATCTGGCGATGCTGCTGAACTCACTGGTTTTAGTATTTTGTCAACTGATTCTCTTTGCGGATGGATATATCATGTGAAAATAATGAGTATAAAAATATGAAAATAATAATGACTTTTGGGTGGCCAGTACCTCTAATAGAATATTAGTTTTGATTGTAAACATTCCTGTCTTGTTACTATTTTCACAGGAATGTTTCAAATATTTTCCCATAAAGCATAACTTTCACTCTAAAAACAGTTCAAAGATAAATGAAAAACGAAGAGAAAATATTTTAAAAGTATATGACAAATGAAAAGTTAATATAACATAGAGATTACTATCAATCAATACGAAATAGACAAATGATCTTTTTTTCCTTAACAGGCAAAAGATGTGAACAGGCAGTTTACAAAAACAATTAAAATGGTCAAAAAGCAACAAGAGATGCTCAACTTCACTATTAACGACATGCAACTTAAAATAATGAAATTACTATTTTTCACCTATCAACTTGGCAACTGTACAAAAATTCATAGCATCCAGTATTGCCAAGGTTGTAGGAAACGGGGACGTTCACACATGGCTCTGAGTGTGTAAATTGTCACAAACTTCTGAAATTCAATTTCACAGAATCTATTAAAATTTAAAATGCACATATCCTACCTACGAATCTATCTAGAAAAACAAAAAGATAACTATATAAGGATGTTCATTACAGCATGGTTTATAAGACAAAAAAGCTATTAGTAACCTAAATGTTCATCAGGATGGGTCTAGACAAATTAAAATAGTTGGAATACTATGCAACAATTTTTAAAATGTGAAATGACTTAGAAAATGTCTAAAATACACTTGTGTGGTCCATTGTAGGTGCTCAAAAATATGTTTTGGATGAAATAACAAATTTATGAACATAGAAAAAAGCCTGGAGGTATATACACCAAACTTGTAAAAGTGACTACCTTTTACATGGAGCATGGAATAGTAAATGGCAACATATTTTTTGCCTTTTAATTCTTTTCTGCCGTGTGGACTTATTAAAATAAGCATGAGCTAATTTTTTTTAAATTAAAGCTTTATTTCTGATGATCTCGCTCCATTTTATCTGGTCTATGATCATCTTAAGAGCACAAGGATTTGCTGTCAATTACTCAAAAAATGGAGCGCTCAGGGAAATGAAATCTGTGTACAAAAAGTGGCTGGCAATTCTTGTCTTCTTTCATAAATATTTTTTTTTCTTTTGGCAGCTCCGTTAATTCTCCTAAACTCACAATCTGACACACCTAAATAGAATCGACATTTCCTTCCATCAAGTGAACTAAATGCATTGCCCATCTTTAGCAGCACCCCTCCCTAAAGTTGGGAATAGAATTTAAAGAAAGGCTCAAGTTTTCCTAATGTAGCCGGTCCCACGGGCCACCCTGCATCGCTAAGTCTCCAAAGAGATTACATTCTCCTACTGAGGGGAGTCCTATGGCTTTTTCCAGGCGAGGAGGCCAAGGTTAGATGCATGGACGGTCTGGAATAAAGGCGGAAGCTATATAAGAAAATCAGAGGCTTCGGGGTGCGCAGACCATGTCAGGGAATCCGTTCTCAGATTGGAGTCGAGTGTACTCGGCAGGAGCGTGCAAAAAAAGTTAACTCCCCTCCCAGGTGACGCGGCGGCCCTCAGAATCTGCAGATCTGGGCCTGATGGAAAGGTCGGGTAAAGATGACCTCGACCGAATTACGTGAAAAAGCCTAGTACAAAGTATTCTGGCTTTATTTGGGGCTTCAGGCTCAGAAGCAACAGGGAGAACATCTGGGAGGAAGGGAGAGTGATGGCGCTTCTTCAGGAGTACTAACCAGCTCACCTAGCAAAACCGCTCAACGAACACTCAGCGTACCAACATTTCAGAGCCCTCGTTCCTTCCCTGAATCAAGATGGCCGCCGAGGCGCGCCCCCACCACGGCGCAAGCGCCGTACCTCCGGTCCTCCCTCTTCCCGTCCTTCCGCGCGCCGGCACCGCCCACTCGCCAGCTGCAATCCCTCGGTGAGCCCTCAGCCTCACCCCCTTTCTGTCTGCCCCCGCCCGTCCAGGGTCGCGAGCCCGGAAGTGGATAATGCTGCTCAGGGGGGAGAGGACGAGGGGGGAAGGGGAAGTGCTTCCGGGGAAACGGGTCCCGGGTTGGTGTTTGTAAACTTGCCTCGGTTCCGGCGGGGGCAGCGGTGGCCACGGGGTTGGCACGGCGTGCTGCGGCCTGGAGGAGGGGCCGCGCGGCGGGGGAGACAGCAGGAGGCCGCGCCTGGCAGGTAGGAGCACGCCCCAGGGAGCGCAGCGTCGTCTGGGCAGACGGCAGCGCTTCAGCAGTTCGCAGGCCGTGGGGCGCCGCGCGGGAAGGGGGAGGGGAGGGGAGGAGGGGCGCGTGGCGAAGGGAGGGCGCTCCCGGGGAGGGGTAGGGGCCGCGCGCACACCACCGTCCGGCCGCGTCACCGGCTGGGCTGAGGGGGCTTGCTCGGAAGGGACGCGGGCGCGAGCACGCACCTTGCGCGCTCCTCGGCTCTCTCCGGGTGCGTGCGGCGGGCGCAGCGGCTGGCTGGCTGGCTGGCTGGCTGGCTGGGGCGAGGGAGGGAAGATGGGAGGGAATGCACAGAGTTGGGCTTCGCCTCCCTGCCTTCCACCTTCGCAGCGAGTTTACGTACCTTCGGGCGGACACGGAGAATGTGCACGTGTGGGCCGGCCCGGGCGCGTACTGCCGGTTCGGTTTCTGCCTACTGCCCAAGCGCCCTGAGCTTTTCTCTACCCCACTTCTGGTCGCCTTAATAGAATGCGAGCTTCGCGGGCCGGCCCGCTGGACACAAAAGCCCCAGAGGACCTCCGCCCCCTTCTTCCAGTTCTAAGATGGCAAATCCAAGCAGTTGACCTGCTGCAGTTCCTCCACCAGAGGCCCCAGTTACTTTTGCTCCTGTTGGCTGCCCGGAGACCAGTTTCAACTCATGACCTAGAAAGAAAACTCTGCTTGACTGATGTCTTCTTTTGGAGTTGCACAGAGAGCGCCTGGCAAAAAGAGTTCACCTCACTGCAGGTTGGCCTGAGGATGTTGCACCTAACAGCCCCATCTCCCTTTCTGGTTTCAGGTTTCTGAAACAGATCGTGAACTTCATCCAGAGAATTCAGCTGGAAAACCAAGACTGGCAGACTCTTTCTTCAGACAGTAGGCAGGAGCCAGGCAGAGATCAAGGATTCTTGGAACATCTATCTTCCTTTTGGAGGACACTAAGTTCTGTTTGAAGACAAAGGCAGTTCAGTATGGCAGCAGGACTGAAGGGACGCGAAGGAGTTGTTACAGTGATTTGGTGACAGTTCTTCAAACAACAGTGTCTTAAGGAAAGGTGGATCGAGAAACTCCTGAACTTTTGGGTTGCATTAAGTGAGAAATCAGCATGGCTCAGGTAAAAAGCTCTCGAGTCCTCCTCCTTCAAGATCACTGGGAAGCGTGTTTGCAATTTCACTCTTGAATGCTGCCTTAGTCAACATATTGACCAACCCAGTGAGCGAAGCTCTGTATTAAGCACCAGGGGGAGATCTAGAGGAAGGAAAGGAGACAGGCCACAGCCCCTGCCTTCAGGGAGCTTCCAGTCAAATGAAGGAGGTAGGCTATACTGCATCACAGGCCCTGATGGGACATTTGCAAAGCAACATGTACTCAGTTTACACTCGGTACATTAACTGCTGAGGGGCATGAGGGAGTGAACAGTCTGGTGAATGCTTCATTTATTTTTTTCAGCAGGAATTTAGTGAGCTCCTGTTACATGCGAGGCATTGTGCTGGGAATACAAAGATGAATAAAATTGTCCCTGTCCCCAGCAAGCTTCCAGGCTAGTTGGGTTGGGGCGGGGGGAGATGAAGAGACACTCTATTGTTTATCTTTATATTCACAACACCTTGCCTAGTGGCTGGCTAGTAGTAGAGATGTAGTGAATCTGTTGATTGAAGGAATGTGCAATAATAGAGGTATGTACACTGAAAAGGAAGGAATGATCCTTCTGCTTGGATGAAAAGAGTTGAAGCTGGAAGGATGCATAGGATTTTGCTAGATAAACAAGCAGAACAGGGCATTCAGACAAGGAGAACTGCATGGGCAGAGGCTTAGAGACATGGAAGGATGTGATGACGTTAGGAGTACCGCAGGTAGTTTGCTAGTTAAGGAGGAGAGGATTTAAGTGGGGCATGGTTAGAGGAATATGGTAGATAGTGATAGATGGGAACGTTAGGGTAAGGGAGTTGTTTCCTGGAGAAACAAGCAGAGTGTGACTGAAGGGCCTTTTATGCCTTGCTGAGGAATTAGTCTTTATTCTGTAAGGAATGGGAACTCTCTGAAGAATGTTAAGCAGCAGAGTTACGTCACATCAGTGTATTTGGAAGGTAATTGTCATTGTGGGGATACAGGATGGATAGGAGAGACAGGATGACTTGATAGGTTATTGTAGTTATCTGGGTAGAAAAGCTATATGCAGGCAACCCCAGAGCTGCTCCCAGCTTCCTTCCAGGGACCCTCCCCTACCAGTCTCACCAGGATGGCAGCCTGATTACAGTATATTTGGCTTTCTTCCAGCTGCATGCATAGCTTCCTCCTTTCCACGCAGAGTAGGAGCCCTTCAGTTTCTTCTTCCTTTGTTTGCAGCCCACTTCACAGCATCGTGTTCACTCTTGCTTAAGGCATTTTTAAACTGTATGTATAACAGGGAATGTGAAAAAATATGGATATGCACACATATAAATGGTGGGCCGGGAGGGGGAGAGAAATTGTATATTCAACTCCAGAATCCTTCCAAGTGGTTTAATTTTTATATCTGTTGTAATTGGCAACATCTAGGGAATTTAAAATCTAAAGGGAGAAATTAATCTAACTTTACTGATAAACATGTTTGTAGGACCCGATAGAATGTACATTTGGCACCAGTGAGGTCTGCCAATCATCAGTGGGCTCTGTGAAGCTGAGTGTCATCAAGAGTGGAAGAAGGAAGTTCCCCTAGAAATCTCCCATGTCAGTGGGTCAACAGGAGAGACCCTCATGCCCACACACAAGGCTTAGAAATACTTCAAAGGAATACATAGACACACGCTTTACCCAGCACAGTGCTAATGACAGAAGTGTCAGTGACATTTGATTATTCACTTGGTCTGTATCTAAATGCTGACAGATGACAAAATGAGTAGTTCCTGGTGAGATGAGTTAGGGAGGACTCTTGAAGGAAGCTGGGTTTTGTGGTGAGGAGGGACGCTCCCTAGAGAGAAGCAGCATGTTAGTAGCTGGGTGTGAAAGGTAGTTCTATAGAAGTTGGCAGTCTCTTTTTGCCCTGCCCTGCCAGGTGACCTGACACCTCATCTCCTTTCAACTTAGGCAAGTCTCCTGGCTTGTGAAGGCCTAGCAGGTGTGAGTTTGGTTCCCACTGCAGCCAGCAAGAAGATGATGCTGAGCCAGATTGCCAGCAAGCAGGCCGAGAATGGAGAGCGGGCAGGTAGCCCTGATATGCTGAGGTGCTCGAGTCAGGTACAGCACTTGAGTCCATTGTGGCACCTGGGGGTCGGGTGGCCCGAGCTCTCTGCCAGAAGATGCCCAGCTTTGATTCCTTAGTGCTTCTATTTAGGGAAGTGGGAAAGGGGATCCAGCTGGGGAATGAATGAATGTGGGTATTTTAGAGGATACAGAAAAGGGTACAGAAAAGGATGGTCTTTTCTGTACAACAGCTCCTTAAAACCAGGGTACTTGGAGAGGAAACGAATGCGTACTTTCTCTAAACCTTTGGGGCAGGTGATTTACTCTCATTTATAAGTTGTCTCAAAGCAGCTTTTTGGCCTCCTGTCTTGTGTTCTGAGATGGACTATGAATTTAGATTTGATTTGTATTCAAAGAGCCACCGAAAAGACAGCGATAAGTCCCGGAGCCGCAAAGACGATGACAGCTTGGCTGAGGCCTCTCATTCAAAAAAGACTGTTAAAAAGGCAGGTAATGGGGAATTCCCAGCGGTCCAGTGGTTAGGACTGGGCACTTTCACTGCTGAGGGCAGTCCCTGGTCGGAGACTAAGCTCCCACAAGCCATGTAGCACGGCCAAAAAAAAAAAGAAAAAGGCAGGTAATGGGGTAACCCCCAAACTGGTCCAGTTTGGGAATAGGGCAGTCCTCCTCTTTGTTCCCTCTCTGGCTCAACCCGGAGCTCTCCCTAGATGTTTTGCTCCCTCATAGCCAGTGAGTGTGTCACCCTGATTCCATCCAGAGACCACTTTGGTAATTGATCTCTGCCCTCTCTGGAACATCCTTGGTAAGGGAAGGAGGGTCAGGGGAGCATGAAATTCTGTGGCAGAGGGGCAGGCAGACTCCCCCTCAGGTCAGTTCAGAGTGTTGGGTTTGACAAGGCAGATAGCTTGCCCACCCTACCTCCTTCCTGAGAAGGTCTTTTAACTCTAAGGAATATGGAGATGATGACAGCATCAGAGAGGTTACTTTGTCCAGCAGTTGGAAATAAACCCAGAGCAGAATGGGGGCAAGAAGGGAGCAGAGGGATAGCCTCATGACATACCTGACTCTTGCCCCCAGGTGGTGGTAGTGGAACAAAATGGTTCTTTTCAAGTAAAGATTCCCAAAAATTTTGTTTGTGAACACTGCTTTGGAGCCTTTAGGAGCAGTTACCACCTCAAGAGGCACATCCTTATTCATACTGGTAAGTCTCTTGCTCACATTCAAAGGGGGAGAATAGTCCATAGTTTGTATTATATTTGTGTGTAGTTCTTGTTGGGTTTATTTTAAGGAGTAAGTATTAGGAATACTTACTAATAGAGAAAGAAGGTAAGTGAATGAGGCAGAGAGATTGTATGTATCTAGTGTCACTGAGACCAGCAGCTTTGGGGAGCCTTCCCCATTAGGTGTCTGCACATTACTAAAAGTTAAAGATTTCTGGGAAAATACCTGGAATGAGGTCCCTGCCATGTATACCTCCTGATGTTCGCTTCTCTCTCCACCTGGGCCAGGTGAGAAGCCATTTGAGTGTGACATATGTGATATGCGCTTCATCCAGAAGTACCACCTGGAGCGTCACAAGCGTGTACACAGTGGGGAAAAGCCTTACCAGTGTGAACGGTGTCATCAGGTAAGCTCACGTGTCATCCATTCACGCCCACACACAAACTTTCTTCCCTAAGAACCAGGGCTTGCTGCCATTCGCTGCCTGACAAGGGGCCACCTAGCATTCCTGGCCATGATAGAGTTAGTACCTCAGGGTGATGTATATCTCTCTGGCCTTATGCAGCTGATCATGGGTAGGGGCCATTAGAATAATTGTAATAATAATAATAGCGTTTCTTGGGTACTTACTCTGTGTTAGGCACTGTGAGAGCATATTTGACATTACTTTGTTTAACCTTCACATTAACTCCGTGAGGAAGCTGTGTTGTCCTGATTTCACCCATGGGGAAATTGAGATTTAGAGAGGTTGAGTTTCCCGAGGACACAGCAGATCCGGGACGAGAGACAAATTGAATTGAACTGCAGAGCAGGTGCGCTTTGGAGGAAGAGATAAAATCTCTGCCCTGGGAGGTCAATATCTGATGTGTAGAGAATGTAAGAGCCAGGACCAAAATAAGACAAGAACAAGACATGAGAAACGATAACAACCAACACTTCCTGGATGCTTTGCTGGGTCTCAGGCTTTGCTCCGTGCTCTTAGGTTGAATCTGCAAAACACTAGAATGAAAGCTCCAGGAGGCAGAGACCTTGTCCCTCTGGTTCTCCACTCTGTCCTCAGCCCCAAGAACTGTACCTGCCTTGAGATAGATGCTCAATAAATGTGTGATAAATGAAGCAGCCACTCTGTGAGTAGGTACCTTTAGCCCCGTTTTACAGATGAGTGTACAGATTCAGGGCTGTTAGATAACTTGCCCAAGGTTGCACGGCTACTAAGCACTAGGCCAGAATTGAGACTTCAGAGATTGCGTTCTTAACCACTGTGCACTCATGCCGTCTGTGTATGTGCCAAGGGGGTGTAGAATGGGATGTGTGCCTCTCCCGTGTGGGGAAGGCAGCTCTAGCCAATAGTAACTGAGTTTCTCCTCTCAGGCACTTAACCCTCCCTTTCTTCTCAGTGTTTTTCTCGGACAGATCGATTACTCAGACACAAACGGATGTGCCAAGGGTGCCAGTCCAAGACTTCCGACGGGCAGTTTTCTCTATAGGCGCAAGGGGCCCCGGGTGGTGGGAGTGATCAGAAGATTCTACCGAAGAGCGCACCCCTCTGGTCTGATGGTCCCACCACCACCCCGTCTGTACCTGTCCCCCTCCTGGAGGAGTGGACCCAGGAGACCAGAAGAGTGCATCGGGGACAGCGGGCCCCAGAGCTTCAGCTCTGTAAATAATCTGAGACTATGAGTATCTCGGGGAAGTTCCTTCAGCATTCCTGGGTAGGGAAGCTAGTCCCTGGACCCTTGTCTGAGGTCATAGGTGGGGACTAAAGGTACAGGACCAAGACTGAAGTGTGGCTCCCACAACCTTGGACTCCAGCTGGCAGCTGAAGTGGAAAAGATCGGGGAGAGGGATTTGTTTGTTTGTTCTGTTCTTGTTTTTGTTTATCCAAAAACAATTTCAGCAGGTGCACTGTGGAAACAGGTAATATGGAGGTATAGAGTCCTGGTCAAAGTAGGGACTGTGGCTGGTCCAGCCCTCCCCCAAAATTGAGTTTTTAGTTGCAGTTGATCCTCAGTGTTCCACAGCCCTGTACCTCATCTCCTGTTTGAAGGAGAATAGGATCAGGGATGGCAGCTGAGCTTACTTTGGTCTCCTTATACACTGTAGGGACAAAAGGAAGAACAGTGACAGGAGCAGACAAGGGCTGGATCCAAGAAGAGTGGACAGGTACCTCTCATTTCCTTCGGGGAAGAGCAAGAGTTGTGGCCATGGCTGTTGTAATGGCCCATGCCACACTGGTACCTAACGGGGTCAGCTCAAGTGCCTTCTGGAGGAAACTTGGGTGAGAGTGGCCCGTGAAGCCCCTTTCCTTTCTCTCTTTGGGCAGTTGGTCTTGGAGATAGTTTTTGGCTACCTCGCTGATATTGACTCCTAAGCCAGACAGATGTTGAGCAGGAAGTCATGGATGTCAAAGTGGGTTCTCTCTCCTTGTGCCCTCTTAGGAGCAACCCAAGACTAGCCCCAAGTTGGGTAACAGCTGTTGAAGAAACGAAAGGAATTTGGTGTCCCCTGACATGACTGTTGAGCAGTGTGAGCTGCTCTCCCTGCCCAAGTCCTATCACTGTATTCAGGTAGAGGAGATAGGGGTCTGGCCTTCAGTCCCAAAGAGCAAGGGCTTGGCTTCCTTCTTGATGGCCGTCCCTACCCAACCAAGAACTGCGGGGGGTGGGGATGCTGCGGAGAAAAAACTGAGGAGGAAACCTAACGTAGGTTTTACTCTTAACTGTACTCTTTGCTCCTCTCTGCTCCGACCCCACCACCCTGTCCACCCCACAAAAAGCGATCGGGGGGTGTGTGTGGGTGTGTGTGTGTGTGGTATGTGAGTGAGTGTTTTTGTATGCTTGGAGATGGCATATTATTGAGCCAAACCCTTCTCTAGCCCTCAGCTCGGGAGGATGAGCATAAAACAGCCTCTCCTGACCACCTCCCCCCCCACCAAACAAATCTGAAGGGTGCTTGAGGTCCCAAAAGAAGCTGAAGAACTCATCTTAGGGGACTGGAGGGCTTTGTTTTGGAGGGGATTTTTAAGATTGATTCAACAGACTGGTGGTTAGGATGTTTCTAACCCAAACCAGGGCTTGTGAATATGAATTTTCTAAAGTGAAATAAAAACCCTCTTTCTTCCTGCTAAGGAAAGGATCCTTATGGGAGGTTCTGGGGTTTGGTTGACTCCCAGGTTGTGGCCTGCCCTGACCTGTGGGGAGGAGGGGTGAGTAATTATGGAAGAATCATGGAGACTTGACTTGGTGAACCTGACCAAGCTGTCAGTGGGGATCTGAGATGGCAATCTCCAGGAAGTGGTTTCATTTCCCAGAAAAATGTAGGCAGTAGCAGCAGCAGACTCCTGGCTGTTACTTATTCTGGAGGAAATGGCGGGGTGGGGGTCTCCATACCTCTGAGGTGTGAGGATTTCAGGGAAAAAGAAAGGAGGCGTGGCACCCTTTAGATCTTCCCTGACAGCATCTGAGATCCTGTGGGGGAGACGCTGGGGAATGTGTTTGCTACCTGTGCTTTTCTAGTTCTGTGCTGGCACTCCCATTTAATGTGGTCCAGAAACTAGACCGCGAGTCCTTGGACCTGCCCTTGGTCCCTGCAAGTAGGGCATCTTTCTGCATGTGATCCAGCCCCCTCCCTGTTAGAGGGCTCTGCTGGGGGCTGGGATTTGTCTAGGATACATTTAGAAAATTCTGTCCTTCCAAACGCGCTTTTGAAAGTGGGAGGCTTTGCTTCCTGTCACCTGCGGCTAATCTGTTTATGGTTGGGGTGAGTTGGGGTATGTGTGGAGAGAATCACACGAGTGATCTGTGCCCCTGAGTGTGCGAATGTGTGTTTATGTCCAGATGTGCCCTGGCCCTCTGCAGACCTTGGCTTCCTGCCTGGGTGGGCGGGAGAGAGGGAACAACTAAGCGTATGTGCAAAGAGCCATACCAGAACCACCCCTGCCGAGGACTGGGTGAGGGGAAACACAGGAGCAGGTGGTTAGCTCAGTTGTCCAGGTGCTGATGGTCTGGGGCCATGGATGTGTGAGGAGAGAGGAGCTGAGAGGCCAAAGGAGTGATTTAGCGCCCAGGGAGCCCAGGAGTCCCACTTACACCCCAGGGAAATCACAGACCAAGACCGCTGCAAAGGCTCCTGGGCCCAATGTTCCACCCCACTGCTGGGTGGGGTCTAGCACTGGAAAGCCGCCTCAGGTGTGTCTGGAGTGAAGGGAGAGGGAGGTAGGGCCGGTTCTTAAAGACCAGGACATGGGATTCAGAGACCTGGGAAAGAGTAGCGCCAGTTCCTAGGTGGGCTCCTGTACCAGGTCCCACCAGCCCTGCCCTTCCCAGCACCCCAAGTCTTTTCCGTCCACCCCCCCCAATAGCCTCTTGTCATCACTTAGCTACTGATTGTGCCCCCATGGCTTGACATTGGAGGGTTAAATGAGGCGTGGAGTCCGCCACAACTTTTAACCCTCTCCCCAGATGTTCTTTGCCTCTGTGTGGCCCTGGGGCTTTTATCTTAATCCCTCCTACCCTACCCTTCCTCTCCATCCTCTTTTTTTTTTTTTTTTTTTTAATATACTTATTTTGCTATTGGGGGAGGGGGATATCAAATGAACAAGATCACTTTTAAATGGTAGTTTTTATAAAATGTTATAAACTTGTATCTTTTTACCATTAAAGTGCAGTGTATGTTCCTTCGTGATATATTTAGGATATTTAAATAAAAAGAAAATGGGGCTTTTGTACATACTATCTCCTCTTTGGGAAGAATATCCTTGGGAGAAGCTTTTTCACTGGGGCCAAAGTAGTTTTCTTTTTTTCCACCAAGTGTAACCAACCACCCCACGACTTCCAGCACCCTGTAAGCTCCCCTTTGCAGAGAGAAACAAGTAGAATAAATACAGGATACCAGTTCAGAATAAGGAAAAAAAACATGCACAGCAGGACAGAATGAGGCCAGACACCAGGAAAGGCAGTGTTTCTCCAAGCGTGGTCTGTAGGCCTCCTACGTCAGCATTACTTGAGGATTCACTAGCCCACCCCAGCCCACTGCTGCTGCTCCCCAGGCAACCCGTACTGTGCAGTCTGTTCTGCACTTTAAGTTTGAGAACCTCTCCTTGCCCTCAGGCGGCAGGAGGAGGAATGCACAAGAGCCTTCCTGAGGCCCAGGCTCTACAACCTGCTCTGGCCTTGGGGTAAAGCAAACTGACAGGTGTGCTCTGAGGTAAGACTCTTTATTGTATACATACATGGGGGGTAGCCCCCACTTCTGAGGTAGGGAAGCAAGGTTGCAGCAGAAGGTAGTCCTCTCCGGTGTCACTCTAAGAATGAAGTATGGGTGACCACTCAGCAGCGGATTAGCCCCCTACCAAGCTGCTGACTGAGAGACCCCATGCCCCAATTCCCTCCATCCCAGAGAAGAGCCCTGCAGTGAGTGTCCCTCCCCACTTCAGAGAGGGGCGCTTTCCGCCTCTTGAAAGCAGGGGTTGACAGTGGTCGTGATGGCGCTCTTGTAGAGAGGATTGTTGTCCTGGGGAAAGAAGTTGGAAATGATGAGGAAAAGTCCCAGGACTCCGCTTTTATCTAGTCCTAAGAGGCCAGCCTAGAACTTGAGCAGGAGGACCCCAAGAGCTGATGGAAATTAGCAGAGGAACCAGAGTAAGCCCACAGAGGAGGGCTAGGCCAGCGGGGGGGGCGGCTAAGTAGACCGAGTCAGGGTGGAGGGTGAGACGGTGAAGCAGAAAGCAAAGCCCCCCTAACCAGGGGAAGCAAGGAAAACCTCACCCAGTGGGGTAGGCGGCAGCCTCACCTGCTTCCACTTGAGCTGCTGCTGCTCCTTTTCAAAACGACTGTATTCTCGGCGGTCGTAGATTTCCACCGAGAGCCGATAAGCCAGGACCAACCCCAGTCCCACTGCCACGATGCCCCCCACACAGCCCAGCACGATGATTTGGGTGTGGTCTGCCCCCTCTATGGGAAAGAAACAAGAGACTTCTGGGGGCCGGGGCCTAGGAATTGATCACCAGTTACCACAGTGTGTCCAGCCGCATCCAGCCTCCCCAGGCTGCCTGTTATTGAAAACAAAGGGAACCTCCACAGGGTCCAAGGTTATCCCAGTGCTCAGGGCCTTAGCCTTGTCTGTTTGGTCCAGCACCTGCACTTTTGCCTGGATTCATTAGCTCTGCTTCAACCCCCAG
Organism: Balaenoptera ricei; assembly: GCF_028023285.1. Classification (NCBI taxonomy): domain Eukaryota; kingdom Metazoa; phylum Chordata; class Mammalia; order Artiodactyla; family Balaenopteridae; genus Balaenoptera; species Balaenoptera ricei. The sequence continues at coordinate 44,899,210 of NC_082648.1, forward strand.
CCTGATTTCCCATTGTCTTTACCTCCAGAGTTCTGAGGCCCTACCCATTAAACTTCCAGGGCCCCATCTGGCACGTCCACAGCATCCCTGCCCACTTACTTTCCGGGGGTCTCACTGTCAGCATGACCCTGCCTCTGGCTTCATCCTCTGCCAGGAAGAAGAAGAGCTGGTTGTCGTGGGTCCTCTCTTTGCACCAGCCATCATCCAGAATAGGGGCCAAAGCCAGAGTCACGTTGGCATGGGCACACGCCAGGCTGCAATTCATGGCCAGAGGACCAGTCCCAAAGGCGCCACACTCTGCACAGTCCCTGTCCAGCGGGTGCCAGTAAGTTACCAGCTGGACAGATGTCACCCAAACCACATGCAGAAAGAGCAGGTGGGTGGGAGGGGCTCAATGAGCCCTGTGCCCCTGTTCCCAAGGCGGAAGGCCTGAGGGCTCACCTGTGTGTCTCGCATGGCGTCTTGCAGCCTGAGCACTGATCACATAGGGCACCGTAATAGCCGTCCAAGCACTGGCAGCGGTTGCAGGTGCAGTATCCACGCCCATTGCACAGCCCTCCCTCGGGACTGACACAGTTGTCTGTGTCCCCGCTGCATTCGCATGCTCTGCCCGTGCGATTGGCGTGACAGTGACACACTCCACATTGGCAGCGGCCAAAGCCTGAGGCAGAGCCACACGCAGGGTGACAACCATCCTCCCCACAGGCACTGGATATCCCGTGCCACCACAGGCTGCCTAGAGCTGACCTGTTCCTGTGCATCCACTTCCCTCTCAAGTGTGCCGGATACCCTCCAACCCCTACACCAGAATCTTTGATTCCTCCCCTTAGTGCAGAGAAGTTCCCAGAGCCTAAACACCCTTGGGGAAGCCATTGTGACCCCGTCCTCCCCAAAGTCTCCAGGTACCTCCACAGAGGATTCCCTCATGTCGCTCACAGCTGGCATCATCACATTCACACAGACGTCCAGAGCTCTGTCCGCTGCAGGTGCAGCGTCCACACTGGCACTGTCCCCTCCCACTGCACAGGGGTCCTGTGCCATTGGGGGCTCGACACCCAGATTCCATATCCAGGGAGGACAGCTCAGCCTCAGAGCACTCACAGAGCCGACCCAGGTGGCCAGGGACACAGCTGGGAGGGGAAGGCAGGGGAGGGAAAGGGGAGTCATAGATTTTGATCATGCCTTGACCTGCCTTTCCCAGAATCCTCTAAACCCAAGATCTCAAGATAGTTGGAGAGCCACCAGCGGCTGACAGGAGGCCAGAATATAATGGAGCACCAAGGTGTATAGAGGGGGTGGGGGGGAGTTCTGGTGGAGGGGAGGGTTTGGCATTTCTGAGAAGCTTCAGGAGGTGAAAATCAGGGTGGAGTCTTGGGATGTCTACGAACAAGACGTCTAGAGACGCCAGTGGGAGGAGGGAAGGCAAGGGAGGAGGAATACAGGGGAGCCATATAGGTGAAGGGAAGCAGGAGGCCCTCACCTGCACACCCCGCATTGTAGGTGCCCCTGGCCGTCACTGCAGTGAGGAGCCTGGAGCTGCGTGTCACTGCAGTTACAGTCACACAGTGTGTGCAACTCCACAGTCAGCTCCTCTGAGAAGCCACGGGCTCGGAACCTCAGCAGATGGGGCTCTGGGAGGCAGTGGGTAGCTTGGAGAGTAACCAGAAAATTCACCTGAGGACGGGGCAGGCGGAAATCAAACTAAGATCATGTGCACTCCTGTGTGTGCACGGACACACACCAAACACACTGGTCATCCAGAACCCTACTTCCTAGTAAACGAAGGGATAGGGTCGTGCTAACACCCATCTCCTAGAAACACTCTTGAGGAGGCTGCTCGTTAAAGCTCCTCAGAAAGGATGGGTGGAAGGCTACCCCATGCTTTTTGCTTTGCTTCCTGGGCCTGTCCTCCATCTCTCCCTGCCTGCTCAATTTCCCACTCCCACCCCCACGCCCTTCCTTCTCACTGTCTGGTTGATTCGGACGTGGTTGCACTGGCCCCTGTCACCAGCCTCATCCTGTCTCTTCTCAGGACCCCCACACTGAGAATCATAAGAGATGTGGACCCCGGGAGGGAGTAGAGAGCGTTCATGTTCAAGGGTCACAGTGGATGATAGGCTCTGTGGAAAGGGAGAAAGAGAGAGTAACCATGTGAAGGCAGGACTCCAACTCCACCTCATGCCCTCTCCAGCTGTTCCAAATCCTGCCAGAAGCCTGCCCTCAGCCCACCTGGGGACTCCTTCCATTCTGCCCAGTCAGGAGGAGTTTCTGCAGGAAGGACCTGTGATAACCTTGAGTGAGAACACAGAATCCAGAGGCTTCTAAAACAGCATTTCAGTGCAGCTGCAGCAAAGGCCTGCCGGGGGTCAGGGGCTGGCCAGCACTGTGAACGTGCAGTGGCTATGTTTTTCAAACCCCAGATCAGGACACATAACCGGTGTGCATAAAAGGTCTAAAGGGCAGATGCTTTCAATTGAGTTTGTCCTGGGAAATTTGATATTGTCTCAAATTTTCTGGCCATGGGTTTAGAACATGGTCCCTGTTATCAAGAAGGCTACAGTCTAGTTGCAGGGATAAGACCTAAACGCAAGAAACACAAATTTTTATGGTTCCTTCTACCTGTAAAATTCTATGGTTCCTGTGAAGAATATCTCTGAATTATTTATAAGCTTAGTGAAGGCAGTCTCCAGATGTCACATTCTTTATGTACAGACTGACTGGGGGACAAGTGCCAGCCGTTCCATCTGTTATCTCTGTGACCTTGGGCAAGTCACTTAGCCTCCCTGTGTCTGTATCCCCATCGATAAAATTGGAACACTAGTTTCCAAGCAGGGGTTTTAGTGGGATAAGTGAGACAGCAAACTTTGTGTGTACTCAGGACAGTGCTTGGCATGAAATAAAAGCTCAATCAATGTTAATTCCCTTCCTTGCCCAGAGCAGGGCCCCATGCTCTGCACAAATCAGGCACTTAAGATTTGTGAATGCAAGACTGACTGAGTGAATGAGCTGTTAATGACAGCCACATGCAAACTGTAGGTAGGAGCTGTGGAGTGTTACACAAAAAGTGATCGTCCCCTTTTAGTTCTGCCACCCCACCTGAGGGTCCCTTTCCACCTTTCCCCAGCGCCCTCCCCCTCCCCCCACGCTGGCCCCTCACATTATAAGCATCCATGATGAGCTGGACCACATTGCTGGAGTCCTCACTCAGCTCCCCCACTGCGGACTTGGGAATCAGCTTACTCAGCTCCTGCGACGTGAGGAGTTGAGGGAAATGGTGGGTCACAGCTCTAGGGAAATAAGCTTCTGGGGGTCTGGAAGGAGGGCATATGGGGGAAGGAGGATGGGCCTGTGAGGGAAGTGAGAAAGGCTGGGAGTGGGAGGGTTTGGCATTCAGACAACTCTCACCTGGTAGACAGGCAGTGTGGCACCAGTGACAGCAAAGATGGGCTGGATGTTTGCCGCAGAGAGGGCCTGGGCTACCTGACCCACGGAGGGGTAGTCCTGGAGCAAGGAGTCAGGACAAGGTGAGCGCCCCAAGTCCCCCTCACAACACGCAAGGTGCCCTCAACCCAGGAAATCCAGGGTTCCACCAGCTAGAAGAGCCCTGGAGGCTTGGCAAGAAGGAGGGAAGGGCCAGGGAGTGGAGTGACTTGGGTTTGTCTGAGCAGTGGGGGGACATGGAGAGGAGGAACTTCTGGGGAAGATGGCAGGGTGGTCATCACCCATAAGGACAGTGAGGCTGGAGGGTGGGTTCCTGGGAGGAGAGGAGGTGTGGCTCTGATGGAGCAGGGCAGGTGAGGGTGGCGACTCACAAACTCTGGGCTGCGACTGTAGAGGCCATTGCTGTCCAAGTGGCAGTGCCCGTCGCTGGGCATGAAAATGCCACCCAACTTGCCATCCCCAGCTGTGTGGAATGTGTCATCTGAAGTGAACACCAGTAGCCGGGACACATTTCTCCAGCCAATCTGCTCCTGGGGTGGGATGGTGGGTAGGCTGTGCACTTGGGCATGGATGGCCCTTGAGCCACCCCCGCCTGCTCTAGGAGCAAGGATTTGGCCAGCCTTGTTGTGGTCAGTTTGTCCAGCCCCTTGTCTCCAGCTCCCTGCTTCTCCCCAGCCCCTCAAACAGGGTTGCTGCTAGTGGAGGCTTTCTTGTGAATTAGAAAAACACGCCTCGGGACTTCCCTGGCGGTCCAGTGGTTAAGACTTCGCCTTCCAATGCAAGGGGGTGCAGGTTCCATCCCTGGTTGGAGAGCTAAGATCCCACATGCCTCGCGGCCAAAAAAACCGAAACATAAAACAGAAGCAATATTGTAACAAATTCAATAAAGACTTTAAAAATGGTCCACATCAAAAAAAAAAAAGAAAACACACCTCTTCCTCAAGACATTTTACCCCAATCCACCAGCAAATTGTCAAAACAGATATGCAAACTACAGGGACTATAATACAAAGACCACCCCCTAGAATTGTGAACTGCATAACCATAGGTGGCCATCTTGGGCCCCAAGCAGCCCTTCAGGCTCAGGGCCCCTCCCCACCCCCTCACCTGGCAGAGGGCAGCCTGCAGAATGGCATCAAAGCCACCTTCAGGCGAGTCCAGGTTGCCGGACACGCTCTGGCGTCCCACCTCCCGTTCGAAGGCCTTAGCATCCCCGGTGAGGGATAGCACATGGTGAAAGCTGAAGGGCGGCTGGCAGCGCTCCAGCCGGGTGGGGCAGGGGTGGCGAAGCTTGGAGGGCACTGTGCTCACGAAGGGCAGCACCATTTTGTCCACGAAGGAACCAAAGCCTGGGAGGAGGAGTCATGAAGGCAGTGCCAGAAGTCACTGGACAGCAGCAGGATGCAGGGCGGGGTGGGGCACTGCTGAGGACTCAGGAGGGGAGTCCCTGGGAAGTGGTGGTGGGGGGACAGTCATAGCGGAGGTGATGGGAGAGGGTGCTCCTAGAGGGCGGGGACCCAGGACCCAGCAGGGGCAAAGGGGTGAGAGCACAGGTTCAGGGAAGTGGAGGATGGAGATGAGGAGGAGGGCACAGCGGTGGGCAGGCAGGGGGTTGGTTAAAGCTGGGGAAGAATGCACGGGTGTGCGGTGTAGCAGCAGCATAAGATGAAGGAGGGGATCTTGAACGGGAGGGATGAGTGCAGAACGTACAGCAGGGATAATGGCATTTAGACCTTGTCCAGGAGACACGGGGCCTGAGAAGTGGCATCAGGGCAGTGTCCAGGTGGGTGCATCTAGGGCACTGTCTGACCCTCGGAGCTGTCTGAACACAGTCTCTCCAAACTCAAGGCCTCAGTTACCCTTCCAGTAAAAATGAGGGGTCCTACTGGACAGTCTCTTAAACCCCCTCTAGCTCTGACCTAGAAGATAGATGTCTTTGGGGAGAGATGTCAGGAACCCGTGGCCTGGCCAGGTCCGTTAAACACGGGGAGACGGCACAGTGAATATTCTGCCCCTTCATTTCTACGCCCCACATAACCGGCTGGCAAAAAAAACTCAGGGCAGCTACTCACCTGAGTCTCCCTGCTCTTCCCTTGAGAGCATACTTTCACTTAAGTAAACCCTCGCTTTACTTTCTTGAAAAAAACAGAAAAAAACGGGAGAGGGCAGGTGGGGCCCTTGTGTGTCCTAGACATTGGCAGAAGCTAGGGTGGTGGTTGGTTAGAGGCAGAGGGCCAGCAGGTGCGGAGCAGGGCTCTGCTGGGCTCACCAATGCGCACGGAGTGGGTGACTTCCTGCAACCTCACCAGCAGCGCGTGCCCAAGCTGGCGCACGCGCTCCAGGTCGTCCTTCATGGAGTAGCTCAGGTCCATAAGGTAGTACAGGTCCACAGGGTATCCCTCGGCTCGAAGGAAGCGGACCCGGAGCTGCTGGGGCTCTCCTGGGGGTGGAGGTAGTGGGGAGGTTGGTGGGGCGCGGTGGAATCCCAGCCCAGCCCGGGGCCCGGCGGCCCACCACCCCCTAACTCACCCGGCCGCAGCGTGACCCGGACCCGCTGCGGTGCCAGCTGGGTGGCCCCCTCGCCGCGGGTGCCCTGGCTGAGCGGCTCGTCCTGCAGCACCTCCTGCCGGCCGCGGGGCTCCTCCAGCTCCCCCGGGGGGCAGCCCCGGGCCAGCAGCTCCTCTCGCAGGGCGCAGCGGCGCACCTCCGCCTCCCCGGACGCCGTGAAGTTCTGCGCCGCAAGGGGAGGCGCGTCGGGACCCTAGTCCCCTGGACCCCTCAGCCCTGCTCTCAGAACCACCCTGGCATCCCGGCCACTTCCAAGCCCTCCCCTGTCAGGCAACTGCCTGGGCCCCCCTGATTCCCTCCCCTCCCTTCCACAGCTACCCTTGAACGCCGTCCTTTCTTCCTTGTCAGAGCCCACTTCCTACAGCACCCCCCCTTCTCCTACCCTTATCTGGATGCCCCCTTTCCCCAGACACCCTACCTCTCCACTCACCCAGTGCCACAGACTTCCTGTTGAGATCTCAGGGACCTCACTGCCATTAAAAAAGGAGGAGCCTGACCTCCTAGTCCAACCTCCCCTGAATGCTCAGGCCAAAATGGGAAGGGGGTCAGACTAAGACCCACAGTCCCTGGGAAGGGGAAGGATAGGGACAGGAGAGAACCCCCCGCTCCCCCTCAGTGTGTCTGGTACCCCTGGCACTGGCTGGGAAGCCACAGGGGAAGGAAATGGTTAGAGTGGCTTCTCAGCTGACCCAGGTGCCAGCCTCTGGTCGGGGGATTGGAGGAGACAGACATACCCAGGTGTCCCAAGAGTCCCTGTCTGGCATCTCTGGCCTCTGCCTCCCACTGACTCTGAGTCTTCCCCCTCCCGGCCTCCCAGATTCACTATGTGCATTTCCCCTGGACCCACTCAGTTTTGTGGCTCTGCCTCCTAGTGAGTGTGCCCTCATTTCTTATCTCATCTAACTCTCCATCTTCCTGTGAGAGAGACAGTTCTGCCCACCCTCCAGTTCAGGCGCCCCTCATGCTCTGCTACACCATGAGCCCTGTCTCTTTAAGGCATAAACAAAAGAACAGCCTGGGACTTCCCTGGTGGTCAAGACTCCCTGCTTCCAATGGAGGTGGGTGGCACTGGTTTGATCCCTGGTCGGGGAGCTAAGATCCCACATGCCATGCCGCATGGCATGGCCAAAAATTAATTAATTAATTAAAATTTCCCAAAAAATTAAAAAAAAACAAAGAACAGTCTTGTTTGACCAGCCAGGGAGACACCCTCTCCCCAGCATCCTTCTTGTCACTTAGGTAGCTCAAGCCTTTCCCCCAAAGCCCACAGGCTTCCAGCTCCTTCCTTTCTACCCTCCCAGTCACAGGCTTCTACATACCTAGGAACATGCCCCACCCCCAACACAGATCCAGAGACCCAATCACATACTTTCTGCAGTGGACTGACCCCCAACATGATGATATTTGGAGATGGGGCCTTTGAGAAGAAATTAGGGTTAGATGAGGTCATGAGGGTAGAACCCTTATGATGGGATTAGATCCCTATAAGAAGAGACACCAGAGAGCTTGTCCGCAGCCCATCTGCAAGCCAGGAGAGTTCTCACCAGGAACTGAATCAGCTATACCACCTTGATCTTGGATTTCACATCCTCCAGAACTGTGAGAAATAAATTCCTGTTGCTTAAGCCCCCTAGTCTATGGTATTTTGCTATGACAGCCCAAGCTGACAAATACACTTTCTCACATGTACACCCACAAAAGATCCCTCTCCCTATACACAAGCATGGGTTCCAGCAGGAACATGCTTCCTCCAAATTTATGGTCACAAGTCTTCTCCCCATATACACAAATACACAGATACAGACATAAACATACATGCGCAGGAAACTTGAGTGCATGTATATGCACACACACATACACACACGTACAATCAGACAGGAGTCCTATGTGCACAAACTCAGTCACACACAGAACTACAGTGTGCACCCAGAAAGTCACATACGTGCCCACACAATCACACTCGTATATCCAGGCTGTACACACACATACACTTGGTTCAAAGGCCACAGACCCATCTTTACCAGTTGCTTGCACCATGCACAGCTCGGGTGTGAGAGGATGCACTTTTGACAGGAGGGAGCTGGCTGGCAGGACCCTGGTAGGGACAGCCCAGGATCCCGCCACTCTGTGGTCTCCTGTGGGGATGAGATCTTGGTGTCCAGTTCACTTTCACCTCTGCTCAGGGCCAGCAGGAAAACAAGGACCATTGACAAAGCCACCATGGTCTGTAATAGGACATAAAGGGGGACATGTGGGTCCTCAGCGAGGGCCCCCAAGCTCTCAGCCCTCTAAACTTAGCCTGTGGTTGTCCCTCTCAAAACTCTACCCCAACTCTTTATCTCTCCCCATAGTTTCACTTCCCCCTGTGGATTCAACAGTTTCTTCAAAATGGCAGGAAGGGGCAGATCCCAGGCTAGGGTTAGGAGGCTTGGAAAAGACCCAGCCCTCCTGCGTGCAGACTTCATGAGGCCAGAGTGGGCAAAATAGCCTAAGAGTCTGGAGAGTGGACCTGGAGGCACTAAGGTCTAGACACAGGTCTATTCACCAAGATTCCAAGCCATAGTGGAAAGAGAACCAAACAGGAAACGGACCAGGTCTGGTCCTGCCTCAGTCACTCACTGGCTGGTGTCAAGTCAGATTTTCTCTCTGAGCCTTAGTTTCCACAGCCGTAAAGTAAGGGAGTTGAAAAAATAATCTGACAGCCCTTCTAGCTTTCATAACCTTGGATTCTAAAGGAAGAGGGTCAGGGGCTCTAAATAAGGGGAAAAAGTCAGGGATTAGGAATGAGAGGAAATAAAGCTGGAGCAGATGAGGGAGTATGTGAAAGAGGCAGGGAAAGTCAGCTGTAATTGACTGACATGGTAGCAAGAGGAATAAAGATTAGACCATAAGAAGAACTGTCTAAAGGTCTGGGATAATGGAGGAAGGAAGGCCAGGTTTGGTAAAAATTTCTCTTTCCTGTACATTGCACAAAGGGGATCTAGGTTAAAAATTTGAATAGGCAATTTATTACCATGCTTCAAAAATCAAAAAGTTAAATCCCAATGGCCGTTTTTATAGAAATGGAAAAGCTGATCCTAAAATTCACATGGAATTGCATGAATAGCCAAAATAATCTTGAAAAAGAAGAACAAAGTTGGACTCACACTTCTCACTTTCAAAACTTACTACAGAGCTGCAGTAATCAAGACAGTGTGGTATTGGCATAAGGATAGGCAAATAGATCAATGGAACAGAATTGAGAGTTCAGAAATAAATCCATCCCTATGGTCAGTTGATTTTCATCGAAGATGCCAAACCATTCAATACAGAAAGAATAATCTTCAACAAATGGTACTGGGATGACTGGATATCCACATGTAAAAGAATGAAGTTGGACTCCTACCTCACAACATATACAAAAATTAACTGAAAATGGACCAAAGACCTAAGTATAAGTTCTTAAAACTATGAAACTCTTAGAAGAAAATATAGGGATAAATCATCATGATTTTGGACTTGACAATGGATTCTTAGCTATGACATCAAAAGCACAAGCAACAAAGGAAAAAATAGATAAATTGGACTTCATCAAAATTTAAAACTTTTATGCATTAAAGAACACTATCAAGAGAGTGATAAGACAGACCACAGGATGGGAGAAAATATTTGCAAATCATGTATCTGTTAAGTATCCAGAATATATTAAAGAACTCTAACAACAACAAAGAGAAAAACAACCCAGTTTTAAAATGTGCAAAGGACTTGGACGTTTCTTTAAAGAAGATAGACAAGTGACTAACAACAGATAAAAAGATGCTCAGCACGATTAGTCATCAGAGGAATGCAAATCAAAACCACAAGATACCACTTCACACCCACTAGAATGGCTGTAATCAAAAAAAAAAAAAATAGAAAATAAGTGTTGATGAGGACGTGGAGAAAATGGAGCCTTCATACATTGCTGGTGGGAATGTAAAATGGTACAACAACTGTGGAAGACAGATTGGTGATTCTTTAAGAAGTTAAAACACAGAATCACCCTAGCACTTGACGATTCCACCCCTAAGGATATCCCTAAAAGAATTGAAAACGGGTATTTAAACAAATACAAACTTGTGCAATACTGTTCATCGCAGTGCCATGCACAGTAGCTAAAAGGTAGAAACAACCCAAATGCCCATCACCTGATGAATGGATGAATAAAATGTGGTATATCCATACAATGAAATATTATTTGGCCATAAAAAGGAATGAAGTACTGATACATGCTACAACGTTGATGAACCTTGAAAACATTATGTTAAATGAACAAAGCCAGTTATGAACAACCACATATTGTACAACTCCATTGATATGAAATAGCCCACCTAGACAACTCCATAGAAACAGAAAGTAGCTTAGTGGTTGCCAGGGGTTGGGGAGGATGGGGAGTGACTGCTTAATGGGCAGTTTCCTTTTGGAGTGAAGAAAAAGTTCTGGAACTAGATAGCGGTTATGGTTGCACAACACTGTGAATGTACTTAATGCCCCTGAACTGTACACTTAAAATGGTTAAAATTATAAATTTGATGTGTATTTTACCACAATTTAAAAAACCAAAAAGTTAAGATGATATAAATCTCCCACTCCTATCCCCCATCCATCCCAGTTTCCACACTTAACTTCAAATAAATAACCATCATTTATTATTATCTTTTGTTGCCTATAATCTTTCTAGAGACTTTTAGTGTATATACAAACTAACATGAACACATATATACTCTTCAAATGATAGAATCAAACAATAGAATTCAACAAATGCTAGAATACTTTACACCCAGTTTTGCATCTTACTTGATCAGACTAGTTTTCTTGGAGTTCCTGCCACCCAAGAAAATAAAAAACTCCCTTGTTCATTTTTACAGCTATATAGATTTCCACTGCATGGATATGCCATGTTGTATTTAGTCTCTTGTAATGGAAATTTATGTTGTTTCTAATTGTTCACTATTATAAACAACGCTGCAGTGAAAATTCATGGATTTATCATTTCACATGTGTGCATGTTGTAGGATAAACCCCTGGAAGAGGATTTGTAGGGTTAATAAATAGGTATCATTTGTAATACTGGTGAGTAGTGCCAACATAACTGACATGACCTCCTGAAGGGCTGCGCCAGTTCACATCCCCATCAGCAGTGTATCTGAACTAACTCCTTGTCGGGAAGCATCTGCATCCTTCTCAGCCTGGGCCGAGACTCAGTACCAGATGATCTACACGGGGTGTGGCGAAGGGGTGTGGTGCCAAGTCGCTGACCGCCCCTGTCCTGCTTCCCACCACCTGTAACCTCAGGCATAGTAGATATATATTTAACAGAGCCTCCACCCTCCTGTGAGAGGCTAGCCCAGGGCTCAGCCTCAGCATAACCTCAGCCTCGTTGTCTCGGCACGCCTGTGGTCAGCGAGGCTGGGGATGCTGCAGCACGGAACCCAGTTTTGACTCATCTCTCACAGGTGGGGCTCCGGGCCACACTGTCCCCCAGGATAGGACAGTCCCAGAGGGCTCAAAGGAGTCACTCATCTCCCCTAAAGGGGGCCCTTGGACTCCCCTCCCCAACCCCCCTTCTCGCCTCCTCAGGATACATGACCTGCCACCTGCTTCTCTTAATCTGTCTCTCCCTTTCTCTGTCTCCCCTTCCTAGTCAGAAATCTGATTCCATCTCGCAGCTAATTTTCTCTTCTCCACTTCTTCACAGTTCTTTGTTTTACTTCCTTTCCCACTCTGATCCTAACCGTAGAATGGCAAAATCTTCTATTTCAACCCCCTCTTTTTGCAGATGGAAACCTGAATCCCAGAGTGGTGAGTGACTTGCCCAAGGTCCCCCAGCGAACTACAGCAGAGCAGGGACTGACACAGGCCAGGCCTCTCGCTTTGTTTGCTGCTTTCCTCCCCTCCAACCTGGGCACCATCTTCATGGAAAGTTGTGCCTTCTCCCCACCAGCCCCGATGGGCTCTATCTGATCCCCTTTCTCTTTCCTTCTGGCCTTCCTCTATCTTCGCTTCTCTCCCTCTGGGGTTGTCCATTTTCCTGGACTTAATTCTGACTCCAGTATGTACCCCACTGCCCTCTGAGCAGCTGAGAAAGAGAGCATCTCCCCAACCCATCCAGATCTCCCAAGTCAGGAGGAACCCTCTGCTGCCCACTCAGAGTCACAAGGAGGGGACAGAACTGAGCCGCTGAGCCACAGTCTTCCAGGAGTGTGGGATCTGTGGCCAAGGTACCAACCGGGAGGAGGCCTGAGCCAAGCACAAGGCATCAGGCAGCAGGGATGGCAGCTGGGGAGTAATACTGGGAGAACCTTACCTCGTCATAATCCATAACACATAGCCGGCAAGCAAATGATAGCACTCATGCATCCCCTACCTCCTTTTTCTCTCTCCAGTCCCACTCTTGGGAAACCAACACAAGAGGGATGGGTGGGGGGAGGGAGGGCTTGTGAGACTGGAGGAGGGAACAGGAGACCTTGGGAATGCAGAGAGGTCTTCAGAGCCTTTCTCAAGACTCAGCTGAACCCTGGGTGTCTTCAGGTCAGAGCCCTCTTCCCAGGAGGTTAGGACCAGGTGGGGCCTGGGCGGGTAGGAGAGGAGGCAGGAGGGCTGCTGCCCTGGTACTCACAGGTGCGTGCGGAGCAGCCCTTCCTCCCTCCGGTGGTAGCAGCAGCCTTTGTGTACTGATCTGGGAGGCTGCAGAGGAGGAAGTGACACGCCCCAGGGTGGGGGAGACTTGGGGCTGGTGGGGGTGACTGACCTAGGAGAAGGTGGAGCAGATAAGGGTGAAATTGGGCCAAGGGAGTTGATGATACAGGGATCTGGAAGAAGGAAGCAAGGAAGCTCATCAGTTGAGCACCTGTTATTGTACTGGGTGTATCATAATGTTAAAATTCATTCTCACAGCAGCAACCTCATGACATAGGTGTTAACCTCCCTCCAGCCCCCTAATTTTACAGATGTAGAGGCTTAGAAGTACAAAGTATTTTGCCCGAGGTCACATAGTTAGCAACTAGATGGTCTGGATTTAAATCCAGGTCTGCCTGCCTCCCAAATTGATGTTCTATTTCCTCATATAGGAACATGACAGGAAGGAAGAAATATGGAGGCAGTAAGTACTGTCGGAGGGGGAAATGAGTGACTGTTGTTCATTCTGAAAACCTGGTGCCCACTGTCTTACAGTGTGTGCTTAACTACACGGGCTCTGGAGCCAAACTGCCCAAGTTCAAATCCTAGCTCTATCACTTACTAGTAGTGGGACCCTAGGTAAATTACTTACCCTTCCTGTGGCTGTTTTCTCATCTGTCAAGTGGAACTCATAGCATTATTGTGAGAATTAAATGAGATTATTCGTATCAATTGCTTAGAGGACAACATGGCACTTACTAAGGGCTCGATAAGAGAGAGAATCGGTGGATGAGAAGTAATGGAGGTGGGAGGCTTTGAAAAATTCAAGGACCAGACAGCTGGGAAGTTGGAGAGACAGGCACAGGGTCAGGCTCAGAGAATGAAGTTGGGGGGCCAAGGAGCCAAACGGTGCTGGGGCCCGGGACGTGGGTGGAGGAGGCGAACCGCGCAAAGCTGAGCACAGGCATGGCAGCTGGAGCCAGGCAAGGACGAGGCTGCAGGGAAAAGAGGCTGAGGCCCACACTTGACCACAGGGAGTTTTGAGAAGGAACTGGACGTGACGTCTGTTCACAGGTCTGTCTCCTCCACCGGCAAGGGACTGACTGAAGCCGCAGGGTCCGTCTCCTAGCAGGTGTTCAGTGAACATCAGATGGGTCGTAGGAGGAGCAACTGGAGAGAAGGGCATCCTCCTCTGGGTGGGCTTCAGCCACCAGCTCTCAGACCTCTTGCCCTTCCCCCACAACCAGGGTTGCCATGGCAATGACCCCTCCTTCCCCACAGGCCCTGTGGTTTCCTCTAGAGTTTCTTTCACTTTCTTCTTCTGCTTTCCCCCCTCTCCTCTCCTCCGCCACTCCCACATCCTCAACCTCTCTCTCCCACATGCACGGGTCATTGGTGAAGACAGCCAGGCGCAGGTAGGCAAGGCACTGTCCCAGGGAAGAAGGTGGGTGGGGGTGGGTGTTCATGGGGAGTCACAGGGGGCAGTGGCAGAGGCCAAAGTCAATGGGGCTGAGGTTGGGGTGTTGCAGAGGTTAAGGCATGCAGGGGCAGGGAGAGGTATTAGGACAGAAGGTAACAGTGGGGTCGTGGAGGGCAAGCAGGGTCACAGGGAGATGGGTGGGGGCAGAAGGAGTGACTCAGAAGGTGATAGTGGGGTCGCAGGGTAGGCGGCTTATGGGGTGAGGGGCTGGCATAAAGCAGAAACACTGTAACTTAGATGTACACCGTGGTTCTTTTCTTCTGGGGCCAGGGACCCTCATGGGAACCAATTGAAACTGCATCGACCTCCTCCCCAGAGAAGGGCAGATGTGCATGTATACAGAACTGGGGGTGGGGATAGCCTAAAGACCTCTGAGGCCCAGGACCTTACTAGAGGTTCACAGAGTCCAATCAAAGCTCCAATACCTGGTGACCATGGAGGCCCAGACAGTCAGGACAGGCCCCTGTGGACTCCCTTTTCGCCACCTTCCCACCACACCCAACCAGATACATTTCATCCTATTTCTTTAGTTCCCCTAAGAAAGCTGCAAAATCCACCCTCCCCACCCAGTCCTTCTGCAGATCAGCTCGTTGCTTCCCCCCTAGAGGGAGCCACATCCCATGAGTTTCCATCACTTTATTTGCAAAAATAGAAAACTCAGCAATATGCGACACAGCGGGGTGGAGGGGAGATGTAAACAGGGGAGGGGACAGCACCCTGACCCCCCCAGAGAAAAAGGGGAGCCAGTGGGAATCTTATTTGGCAGCTAAATACAAACTGGGGATTGGAGGAAGAAGGGAGGGGTCACAGGGGCCCTGGGCTCCCCCTCCCAAGACCCCTGGAGGAAGGGGTCAATTCCAGGGTGTAAACAAAAGCTAATAAATAAATAGAGGCTTCCTCTGGGTCAGGGTGGGATCAGCTAAGCAGTGCCCACCCCCCCTCTCCCTGGGCCAAGCTGCTCTGGGGGTCACGGGGGGAAGGCACTAGGGGGAGAGGGATCCCCTGGCCCCTCTGTAGTGTAGGAGGGTTCCTGCCCCATGGCTGAGATGGGGGGCAGGGGGAGCCCAAGGCACATGACAGGACTGGGGGAGGGGCTTGTAACTGAGGGCACAAGGTAAACTCTGGGCCCAAGCAAAGAGGTGCAGAATGGACCTGCCTCTGTCCCTTTCACCCTCTGGCCCCCCACAGAAATGCAGGGCCCGACCTGCCCCACCCTGACCTGGCACGAGGATGGGGGCACAGCGGGCAGCATGCACCCGGCAGTTGCCTTACGCAGCATTAGGCACCAAGGACAGGGGCAAGAGGGTGGGCTCAGCCCTCCCCCTACGCCCCCCTCTTTTGGTCTCTAGTGTTCCTATTTGCTCCCAGAGGCCTAAGCACCCGGCAGAGGAAGGGGCTGTGGAATGGCAGGGTCTTCCTCCCGGGCCCTGGGGAGCCCGGGACCCTGGTGTCTGAGGGGCAGTGCTGAGATTTTAGAGTCCAAACCCAGGCTCACCCCTCTGCCCTCTCTCCTGGAGGGAACAGGGCAGGCTCCCAAGACTGGAGAGGGAGCCGGTTAGAGCAGGAAGGGGATGAACACGGAGGCACCCCTGGAAACTTTGGCAAAAACAAGGAGCTCAGTGGAAGGGGTGGGGAGAGGGCAGAGCAGGTCCTCCCCCAGTCACTGGCGGTGTCTGGGAGATGGTCAGTCTGCTGCCTGGAGCCCCCAACCCGAGACAGGGGAAGTCAGGGGCCCTGGTCAGGGTGGGGGCTGCGGCCCCCTCTGCCCTGGTCCCCAGGAACCTCATCCTCGCTGGAGGCCTTGGGGTGGGGGCCAGGCTGCGAGGAGTCGTCCTCAAACATTTCGGGGTTCTCCAGCATTTCTCGGATCAGGGGAGGCATCGGGCCCGGAATCTCCATCTTCAGGGTAATGGCCCTTTCCGCTCCTGCAATGGAGGGACAAGGAGGTTCGGGGGGGCTGAGGTACAGCCCCTAAGGCTGACACCTTAACCTTGCTGGACTGCCCTCTAACTCCCCTCTGGGGGCTCCCAGCACAGGCCTGCCACCTCTGTCACCCTCTCCCTATTCTAGGGTTCCTGGGGACTGCTCCTCTGCCTGGAGCCTCTGCCTGTCTTCTCTGCCAAGCCTGCTGCCCATCCGTCCCATCCTTTCAGGCTGTCTCCTCAAAAATCACGTGGTGCCCAATTCCAGCCCCACTCCCTGGACACCCCTCCCCCAATGTCCATAGCTTGCCAGTTGTTCCTAGGGCTGTTCTTAATAACGTTTATAATTAGAACGAATATTTATCAAACACTATCTGCCAGGCATCCTCCTAAACCAGTCTTGTCCAATAGAACTTTCTGTGATGAGGGAAATATCTCCTCTGTCCAGCGCAGTAATAACTGGCTGCACAGGGTTACTGAGCACTGGAAATGTGGCTACTGCAACGGAGGAACTGAATTTGTAACTCAGTGCAGTTCTAAGCCCATCGTGTGTTAACTCGTTTCATCCTCACAAAACTTAGGAGGTAGGTGGAAGTCTAGCCCAGTTTACAAGCAGAAAAACAATAAAAGAAAGGCACTTGCCCAAGTGTCCCCACTAGCATGTGGCCAGAGCTAGGATGCTCGCGTAGGCTGCCTGGTTCTCACCCACTCTGTTCTTGTCTCTGCCTGACCCAGGAGACCAGCAGCTCCGGGAAGAGAGAGGGGAGGCTCGCTCCCGACTAACCCTTGGTGCTGATGCCCCGGAGGTCAGTGATCTTCATGAGCATCCTCGGGAACATGTAGGGCTGGCTGGGCCGTCGCCGCCGGGCATAGAGCCTCAGGGCTTCCAGCAGCGGCTCCTGAAGCTTGTCCACTTTCTCAGGCTCCTCCAGGTCCATGCGGTCTGTGGGGAAAAGCACAGGGGAGTGAGAGAGGAAGAGATGGGGAAGACAGTGACAAGTGGCCCTGCCCTATGGCCCTCCAGGCCCCAAACTTTGACCATGAGCCCCACCCAGGACACCTCCCCTGTTCCAATCCCTTCCCTGCCTCTGGCAAGAGGTTTTCTCTGGTAAATCGCTCCTGCCCAGACCTCTATGTCAGCACTAGTATCGGGGGTCTCCTCAGCTCCCCCTGGCTCTTCCCCTCTTCTTGTCCTTTGTTCCAGGCTGCCAGGGAGTCTGTACTGGAGCTGAGGAGTCTGTGGATGGGACCAAGGTCTCCCGCCAGGTGGGAGATCAATCAGGTGTAGGGTGTGGTGGGAAAGTAGTCCGAGCAAACGCCAGGGGGCGCCCCCGCACCTCCGCAGATGAGGCAGATGGCACTGAGCAGCCCTGTCTCTGTATCATCCATCTCCAGTGGCAGGAGCTGCCCAGCAAAGGCAAAGACGAGGTCTGTGAGGGGCCCGAAGCCAGCGTTGTGCATCTGGGTCCGGTTCAGGGTCAGCCCGTCAGAGAAGGTCATGGTGTCCTGCTCTGGGGTGTACCTTGTGCAGATCCGCAGCATCTGGAGGTAGGCAGGGGGCAGGGTTAGTGCTGTCTCTGGGAAGGAGCGCTATGGGGGTGGGGAAAAGAGGGAATGAGGTGCAGGTGGAAAGTGAGGAGGTTAGGTCCTGAAGGAGGGCCACCTGAAGCAGGCAGGGGGAGCAAGGCAGAGAGATGGAGGGTCTGAAGTTGGGGGAGGGAAGAGAAGTCAGAAGGAGGCAGGGCACCCAGAAGTCTAGGATCAGATCTCAGGGGCAGAGATGAAGACAAAAAGAGCTTGGGTTTTGAGGAGATCTGGGGAGTCCCAGATTGGAGGGGGGGAAGAGCGATAATGAAATCTCTGTGTGGACCAACTCCTTGGTCTCATATGAGGGTCAGGCTGTGGCAGAAGACAGGCCACGGGTCTTAACTTACTAGGATGTCCAGGCAGGCAGCCTTGAGCAGAGTGATCTGGTCAGCAATGCTGAGCCCTGTAAAGCCCGGCAGCCGTTTGGCAAACTCCACAATCTTGATGATGCACTTGGTGGCTAGCTCGCTGAACTTATCCCACAGCCCCAGATCCAGCTGCACCCGGTGGTCTGCACTGGAGTTCTGCAGGAAGGTCCGGTTAGAACACAAACGAAGGCCTATCCTGGGGGGCTGTCTTCTTTCTGCCAATACCCCAGGCTCTCCCTTCTGCATTCGGATGCCCTCCTTGTTTGTCAGCACCGGACCATGGCCTCCAACACAACCCCTACCCATTCTCCAAAGTCAATGGTCCCCTGCCCTCACTGGGGCCCTGCCCACTCCTCACCGTGGTGTATTTGCCCAGCTGGCAGAGCGAGGGGAAGGTCTCCTGATGGGCTTTGCTGACCTTGGTGATGAGCTCTTCTAACTGGGGGCTCAGCTCATAGCTGTCAAGTGACCCTTCTTCCTTCACCTCTTTCTTCTTCTTGTTCCGATCATTCCGCACAGCTTGGGGGTGGAGGCGCAAGGAGAGGATCAAGACCCTCAGAACCTCCCCCTGGGTATCCCCTCTTACCCTAATTTAATGTGCTCCTGAGCATCCCTTCCCTGGGACCCTGGGCAGGGCCTCAGTTTCCCTATCTCCTACACTAGCTCCCATTCCCAGGCTGGCTCTCCCCAGCCCCACCCAGGGCCTGCAGGCCCTGCTCCCTCCCCAGGCCCTTCGGCTCCATCCTGCCCTTCCTGTCACCCTGCAGGAGCTGGGGAGGGGGGGCAGGATATGCAGGCAGCAGGATATCCACTTATAGCCTTGGCAGCACAATGGTGCAGGGGAGGGGGGGCACCCCAGATCCACCTCAGGCTCAGTCCTGGGAGCAGGGGAGGGGACTGGCAAGCCCCCCTAACATCCCCATGAAACAGGGAATGTGCACTGGTAACCCCCATTCACTCATTCAGAGGAAGGGTTAAGCTCTGAGAAGGGAGAATGGGAAGGGGTGGGGTCTCCTGGGTGAATGGAGCTAATCAAATAGGACTGGCCAGGGAGGAGGCACAGCACTCCAGGGCGGCTGGAGGCTGGACTGCAGAGGTCAGGAAAGTGGGGGTGGCCAGTGGGAAGAGGGTGGCAACCACAGGCTAGGACAGGAGCACTCCTGCCCAGGCAGGCCTAAGGGCCTACCTTCCTTGGACATGCCGACTTCAAAGCACTTCTGTAGCCGGCAGTACTGGCAACGATTCCGGGTCACCTTGTTGATGATACAGTTTTTGTCGCGGTGACATGTGTACACCATGTTCTTCTGGATGCTGCGGCGGAAGAAGCCCTGGAGTTGGGGGTAAGGGAGGAGGGTCAGTGAAGCAGGATGTTGGGAGTACCAGCCTCTCACAGGCCTTGCAGGCCTGAGCCAATCTATTAACCACCTCTGTGCAAAGCAGCCAGTCCCCTCCCACCTCAGAGGGATACCCACCCACACACAGTGAGTCTCTGATCTCACGCAGGTAACTGGGTGCCCAGTGCGCCCGCCTCCACCACGTACACACCTTGCAGCCTTCACAAGAGCTGACCCCGTAGTGGTAGCCAGAGGACTTGTCATTGCACACGAAGCACGGCTTGTAGACCCGGGGAGGTGGAGGGGGTGAGGGCGAGCTGGGCACCATCTCCTCTGAGCTAGTGCTCTGCGTCTCCACCGCTGCGGGGAAGCAGTGATGTGAGGGTCAGGGAAAAAGGACCCCTCAGATCTCTAGGCATCCTCATCAGATACACACTGCCCCCCCACTCCCACTTCTTCCTCTGGCTCAGCGGTGACAACACCATCGCCACCACAGTGATTTAAAGTCCCAACAACCCATATACAGCCCCATAGTAAACACGTCCAGAAACCCCTAAACGACCACTATTACCTCCCAGTCTGGCCATCTCCCCCTACAATAATGCCCTACGGGACACTGCTCAATTCTCCAAATTCTAGGTCGAGGCCATTCCAGAAGTTAAATTCTCTGGACCTCAGTTTCCCCAGCTACAAAGTAGGTGTGTTACGTCCCGTGGCTCTGAACTCTCTAGTCACTCCCTTTCATATCGGGTCCCTGCCGGGTAGTCTCCCTCCTACCCTTCTCCTCCTCATGAGGCCATAGATCTGGGTGTGAGGAGGCAAATTCCAGACCACCTGTGGCTAGCACCTGGCTAAATGACCTGCTGGGAGGCTCAGGAGGTAGAACAGAACCTCATTTTCTCTCAAGCAGTACAGGGTAGACAATCCTTGAGCTTCTCCCCCTCATATCACCCCCCCAAATAATCACCAGTGTCCTTTTCCCCAGAAACCACTGAGACAGTGGAGGAAATGGGACACAGGTATTGGGAAGGTAGGTTAGGGCATATGCAACAGCCTTATTTTACACCCGAAGAAACTGAGGCCAAGAGAGAGAAGCGACCAGCCCAGTGCCACACTGCCAGTTATGGTGGAGCCAAGGCTCTCAGGTCTTCTAACTAGATCTACGTGACCTGGCCAGGAGTTAGAGAAGTTGGGAAAGGGAGACAGGTATTTGCTCAGATTCTCAGGTCTAGAAGCTGCTGGGGGTGTAGCAAAGCAGAGAAGTCAGGCGACAGTGGGTAAACAGGGCTGATGGGGGAGGGGAGCTATCTCTGGACCCTCTGTGAGCCATGTCTTCACTCCTAAACTTCCCCTGCAAATACCCAAACACAGCTCAAACGAGATCTCCGCCCATGCCACACACAGTGTGGGGGGGAGGATGCCCTCTGTTTGGGAGGCTGCTGAGTTAAACCTCTTTTGGGTGTGTGGCTGATCTTCAGAGGCTTGAAAAAAAATCTATAAATTAAATTATTCAACCTGTAGGACCAGTTGCCCAAACCTGGAGGGCCTAAGTTAATGCAAGAAAACCCTAAGACCCTCCCTAAGGAGTGTCCCTTGCTTGCACCCACCTCATGAACACCTTCTTCCTTCTAACCTGCTGTAGCCCACCTGGTCAGAAGTCCACCCAGGCCACCAGAAGGACAGAAGGAAGGCCCGGACGCTGGGGTTCGGGCTAGCTCCACCCTCCCCACAGGAGGAAAGCCCTCCCCACCCCCCGACACACACAGACACTCAATTAGCATAAGAATCCAGTTGGAGTGAGATTCCCCAATGAAAAAGGAGAGAGGAGGGGAGGAAAGGAGGGTGCCTGGAGTCTATTCAGGACCTGGTGGGAAATGGGGGGGGGCCCGCTGGTGCTGAGAGATGGGGGGTGGGCTGGAATGCCTTTCAGGATGGTTCCAGTGTCCTCTGAGGGCACATGTGCTGCCCACAGGCCAGTGCGTGGGGTGGTGCTCACTCGGCGCTGACGCCCTCCCTGCCCGCAGAGCGCTGCCTCATTTCCTCTCTTGCAAAAGGGCCTGGGTGTGGTCAGACTGGCATGGGCCAGTGCCAGCCAATTATTATGAGACTGGGGGTGGCAGGGAGACTGGCCCAGGGGCAGCTTTTCTCATATGCGTGGTACTGTCGCCCCTTCTCGGAACCCCTCTGGCACACTCCCGTCCCTGAACCCTAAAGCGCAGCCCAGTAGCTCTGGTCAGTCTGGGAGCGAAGGGCGCAGGAAGGCTAATCGTTGTCACTCCACTGAGATTCCCTTCTCAGCCCTGGGCAGAGACCCCAGCACCAGGGGGATGCCACTCCTGGCTAAGCAGGGGCCCCTGCAGGGGAGGAGGCGGGTGGCTCTGGGGTTTTCTCCTTTTAAAGCCCAAATTGCTGAAATTGAGGAAATTCCTGGCCAGGCTGAGCGGAGCTTCAAACAAACTCTTTATAACCGGCTGTAAACACTCCCAGCTGCGAGGCCCAGGGCTGAGAAGCCTGGACTCACAATCTGACACACACCTCCTTGGAGACACTCTCACACGTCAACAACACACGGGGCACAAAAGCAGGCACTTTACCAATGGGCTCCTATACCCCAACGGGACCCTGGCACAGAAGAACACCCAGGCGGGCACAGAGGCACACTCACTCCAGCCACACCGTGGAGCTGGATGCACAAGTCATAAGGAGGACACACAACACCCAGCGCTCGCTTCACAGTTGCAAGCGAGAAGCTCTGCCCCCAGACAAACACCCATGGCCTGCCAACGCAGCACCAGGACACCTACGCTGCCAAATACAAACACACCAAAGGACCTCTTTCCTTCCCTGGTTTAGACACACAGGTCTAAACTACTTTCTCTCTGAAAGTGTGTGGAGCAGGCCTGAGGCCCACCAAGACCCTAGAGGCCAAAATTGTTGGTCCAAACTGAAATGCAAAAACATACTGCCAGCCAAGTCCCACGGGCTTCCCTGGGCCTGAAAAAGACGGGGTTCCTGCCCAGCCCCCACAAAAACCCTTCCTGGGAGATTCTCTCCATCTCAGCACCCCTCCCAACATACCCCATATCCCCATCCTATTGGGCCATGAGAGAAGGTTAAGAATTCACAAGGATTTGGTGCAAGGCAATAGTTCACGCTTTCCCCGCCCTTTAAATGCTACGCTTTTCATTCTTGCCCCACCCCACCTCACAGTACGGTCTCCTGTTTGCCACCTCCCTCTTCCAGTCTCCCAGTTGTTAAATCTGAGCAGCTCTGCCCTGCAACCAAAAGACCAAAAAAAAAAAAAAAAAAAAGCCGATCTCGTAAACAGCGCTGCCGAGTGCCAAGGAGCGAGGCGCGTTGGCGGGGGCTCAGTGACCCCGCGCGCGCACTCCCCGGGCGCCCGCCGCCCGCCCCTTCCCAGCGTGCCCCCCAGCCCCGCGTCCCCGGGCTCCGAGCGCCGTCCCAGCCCCGGGGAAATTCGGGGGTGTTCCAGGCTCCCCTCCCCACCCCCCCCTCACCCCCGCCAGGCACTTCAGCCCGGGCTTCAAAGCCGCCTCTCATCTGGACTTCATTTTTACTGCCTCTCAATCCCCGGCTTTTTATTACCGCTCTGGAAAGGGGTTCCAGGGCCCCAGGCCTGGCATCTCCCATTTCACAGAGAGGGGAAGATGGATATTTGGGGACCCAGGAGTCCCGCTCCCCCTGCCGCTGCCAGGCCACTCCTCACCATAACACCAACTTTTCTTGAAACTTTTCGCTTCCTACTGAAGTTGTGGGCTCGAGCCATAGGAAAAAGTGCACACAACCCTATATACATTTCCTAAAATTTGTTTTCTCAATGGGGGAGGGGGACGCCAGAACCCAGCCTGGCCCCGCTTGCGTGCACAACCCCTTACACCCCGCACGCAGCACACACACAGAGGGTGCACGCTCGAACACAGCACTTTCCAAAACCGCCCCCGCAGCCACGCAGGGCACACGCCCTCCCGGCCTCAAGTCACAAACATCCCCACACGGGGCCATGCGGACCTGCCAACGCTGGCGGAGGGCGACGCTGCGTGGAGAGACCCTTACGCCCACACCCGCACCGCCTAAGCGAGGCGCTGCACACTCCAGGGATGCACACGCTCTGCAAATAATATTTTTACACTCGCGACTTCCCACATGGACTTTACAAACGCCACTCACGGTCCTGGGTGCCATAACCCTCCCGGGCCACGGACCTGCCGGCACAAACTACCAACGCACCTCGGCCTCTCCCTATCCCCGGGAACTCTGGAGGGTCACCAACCACAGGTCCTAGCTATACACCCACCATAAAAAATACACACACACTCCAAACACTACTGCACACACCCAAAGGAGTCGCTGAGGCCCCCACGTTTAAAGGGCCAGTACCTCTCTCCTACACACCCGTCCCTCACATGGAAAGGGTCAGAATCTCCGCTTGCAACCCAAGTCCACCTTTTACACACGGAACGAGACAGCCGCTGCCTGTCCTGCACCCCGCACCCCACCCCCAATGTAGGGCTCGGGTACCTACATTGCAGACTGGCGGGTTGCGGCCAGGCAAAAGACTCGAGTCCGGCGAAACAGGAGCTGCCGGTGGCTCTGCGCAGCAAGCCGGCCCCGGGTCCGGCCGCCCCATACAGCCGTCGCGGACCCGGGGCAAACGTTTCCATGCAGTCGTACATCGCGACCCGGCTTGGAGGGAAGCTGGGTGCTAGGAACACCGAGGACCCGCAGCCGATTCCCCCTCCTCCCCCGGCGGCGCCCCGCTCCTGGAGGGGGGGAGGGGGAGGGCTAGCGTAGGGCGCCGGGCTGCATGGGGGGTAAGGGGTGGGCGGGGAAGAGGGGGATCCCCAGCAGGGGAAAGGGACTGGGCGGGGCGCAGAGCCGGGGCTGCAGCTCCAGCCGCGGTCCGCCTCACTCTGGGCGCCTCGGCGGCTAGCACTGGGGAGACGTTTTGTAAAAGCGAAGCCCGGCGGGGTGGGGGTGGGGCTTGGAGAGCTAAGGGGGCCGGGCACCAAGATGAGCAGAGCTGGGAGTGGAACACACGCACTCGCACCGTGGCGCGCTTGCTTGCTTAGACGCACATCCGTGCATGCATTTATCTTGGCAGGCACCACGCATTTGCAAATATGCAATAGTGCACATGCATGTCTGCACGCGCATAAAATTAGAGGTGCACACACGTTTTTGCAAACACACCTGGCTCAGGAGAACACTTGCAAGGATTCTCTCTCCACAGCTCGGAGGCTTTGCAAGCTTTTGCACTTAGGCGCGTGCCAAGGTCGGGGATGGGGGAAGGAGTGGAGAAACCGAGCACACGCATTTCCTTTCGAGTTTCCCCCTCCCCCAGCGCTCCTTTTTTTTTACACAAGTCAGTACAGGCAGGGGTGTCAAGGAGGACTGGGGAGAGGGAACATGGAAGTTCCCTGCGCGCGGCACTTCTCCAGAGCCCAGGGACCTGCACTACCTTCACCCGCTCATTCCCAGGCCTGGCTCCTCCCTCTCCCTCCGCGCGCGCGCTGCAGGGCCGAACATTACATTCCTGCGGCTCGGCGCGCGCGGCCTGCTCCTTCCTTCCCGTCCTCCCACCCCCGGTCGGAGGGCCGGAGCGCGCTCCCGCCGTGAACTCTCCGGGAACCCCCCTCGGGGCGGGTGGCCGGGCGCGCTCACCTCCTCCTGACCCGGCCCCGCCCCACCCCGCCCAGGCCGTAGCCCGCGCCGCCGCGGAGTCCCCCCGCCCCTCCTGCGCAGCCGGAGTCTACCCTTCTTAGGCCGAGGAGTCCTCCCTCCGCCGCGGCCGGGGCTGCCTCCCTCCGAGTCCCCCAAGCCCCATCCCGCGGCTGACACTCCCGGAGCTCCTCCAATGCCCCTTCCTCGAACCTGACTTCAGCACAAGACTCCCACCCCAAACTGCTCCCGCCGTGCCAGCTGCGCCTCGGACGACACTGCCTTCCTGAGTGCCAGCTCCCCTCCCCCAGAGTCGCTACCGTGCCAGTCGCCCCCAAGTGCCAAGTGCCTTTTCGGCAATAACTGCGCGTCTGGTCGGTAACTGTTCTCAGAGTCATTAAATACCCCCACCAGTGGCAAACTGCCCCTTCTCCCCTTCAGCGCCACACTTGGTGCCCTTCGGATCTCCGAGGGCCGCCCCACTCCTCCCTCACGGGCCCCTTCCGGGCACTGAGTGCCCTCGACCGGCGGAGAAGGGGGTGGGGGGGCGGGAGTTTGGCCACGTCAAGAGTTTGCCCTCGCCGAGCCGGGCCGAGTCGGGGACCCTGGCCCCGGGACAGCGCCAGTGGCGGCGACTGCCGGAAACCGCCCCTTTCCCCACGCCCCGCCCGCCGCCCGGCCGCCCGGCCGCCCGGCGGGCCGGCCCAGCCGGCTCTGTCAGCGCCGCTCACAAGGGGAGTGCCGGGGGAGCGGGAGCGGCGCCCGGCCCGGCCCCTTCCCCCTCCCGGCGGCGGTGGCTGGGCCAGGGCGGGGCGCGCTTTTCTAAGAATCTGTTGTACCGGGTGGGGGGCGCACTGGGGTGCCGCAGGAGTGGGGCGCCAGTTTGGAAGAATAAAGAGCAGGAAGGGGTGCCAGAGTAGGCGAGGGAAGGGAAGGCAGGCGCGGAGGAGGGGCCGGGGTGGCTGCCGGGGACTGAAGGGGGCAGGGCTGGGAAGGAGGGCCTGGTTGGCGGATGGGGGGCCGCGGGGTGGCAGGGCCGACTCGGGGGACTCGTAGCAGGGATGAAGAGGGAATGCATTGCTCTTTCCAGTCCAGCCTGAGCTCCCTGCTCTTGCCCCAACCCCAAATACCCCATTTCTGACTCCAGCCATCCCCCACAAAAAGAAAAAAGGGGTGGCAGACTTCTGAATCAGAACCTGGCCAGTGGCAAAAAAAAGTCAATTAAGTGCAAAATGGGGAGTACCCCCAAAACAAGGGGAGAAGAGAGCCCTGATTAGTCAACTCTAGGCTGTCAGTACCCCCCACCCTTCCCCCTCCGAAATCTGAAAGGTCCCAATTAAGTCAGGCCTGCCTGGTTGGTAATTAGAACCAGAAGTGGCCAGGCCACAGGGAGGGGGGTTGGGAGTGGGGCACAGGAGGAGTGGGGGGAGGGCTCCAGGAAGTCATGAGTTCTCAGTAGACCCCTTTTCTCTCCACCAGATGCACCCCACTCCTCATCACCCCATCTGTTTGTGCTTCCCAGGCATTGCAGGGAGAGGGGGCTTTAGAAGGGACCAGGCATTGGGGTGTCAGGCCCACCCTAACCTCCAACCCCAACCCCCCATTCTAGACAGTCTTAGCCTTGAGGAGAAGGTAAGAGGATGGGGGAATCTAGTGCCCCCTCTTTTCCCCAAAGTCCCCCCAGCCCTTATTGCAGCAATTAGACCCATTAGCCTTCTAGCATTTCATGGGAACCAGATGTTCTCCACCAGCCTGGTGGGAGTATGAGGGGGGGTTGCTGCCTGACTCACCCCCTTCCCTATGATCCCCACCACCAAGGCGCACCCCTCCCAGCTAGAGCCCCACAAAGTCATGGCCCCAGAGGCAAGGAGAAGTGTACCCCTCCCCCATTAAAGAAGCCGTTCGCACTGAATCTGGTGTGGTCACCCCTCAGAGCCTCTACCACCCTGGCAAGGATGAATTTGGCCAACGAGAGGCTCTGCGGGGAGGAACAGCTAACCCCTTCATCCCTCCTTTCCTCCCCTCCTGCCACCTTCTGGAAGGGGCTTGAGGATAACTAGCTCTGAATTCCTCATGCTAAATTCTCCTTTTCTTCCAGAACCTTCCCTCAAAAAACTGAAGTGGGGGCATTTCAAAGCAAAGAAGGCCCCACCCCAAGGGTAAGTCCTAACTTAGGAGTCCCACCTGAAGGGCAATAGGAGGGGTCTCTGGAGGAGGGGGCAGCAGTGGAGCGAAGGAATAGGGAGGTGTGAATGAGGGACGGGCCCCAAAGCAGGAGTGCTGGGCAGGATGGGGGCTGGGACCGGGGAGGGGGCCAGGAGAGGGGGGTGCAGCCTGGGCCCCAGCGGCGGCGGCTTGCCCAGCTCCCCCCGCCAGAGAGGTTTCCTGTTGCAATCAAAGCCCCGTTTGTGTCGGCCTGGAGCTGGAGCCCGAGCCTGAGCAGGAGAGACCAGGGAGGGGAGGGGAAGGAGGCAGTCGGCTGGGTTTTTTTCCTGGAGGAGGCCTCTCTGCCGCCTGCTCACCACCGGTACCGCCCGCTTAACAAGTCCCCTTGCCTCTCCCGGAGTCTGGGTTCTCTCTGTGTCTGCGCCTTTCAGCCTATGTTATTTCCCTCTCATCTGGTTTAGGTCTCTGAGTCTCTCTTTTTCAGTTTCTTTTAAGTAGAACTCTTTTTCTTCCTGTGCCAGCCTGTCCTCAGTTTCTCCATGTGACTTAGTATGGTGGAGCCTGGGCTCCCTTGCCCAGAGACACTGTCACCAAGTTCAGACGACAAGCAGGGCTAGGCCCTCAGGACACCAGCTATCTCCTCAAGAGGGGGAGGAGGGCAAGGCTTCCCTTCCCTCCCATCACACTCTGTTCCCTGCAGTCTTGATAAAACAAACATACAACACACCAGTGTTCATAAACATGGAGATACACGAGGACACAGACACCAGGGTTTTATGCATGTGTGTGAGCAAGCACACCCAAACCTGTGTGCGTGTGTGTACACACACACACACAGACACACACACACACCCCTCCGCTTTCCCACGCACACAGGCCTGTGCTGCCCCGGCGGCACGTGCTCCCCTTCCCACTGCCCTCCTCCACCACGAGGTTCTGAGACACCTGCCTTAACCACTCAGGCCCCTAGAGCACCCCAAGAGATGGAGCAAGACTGCCCTTCTCAACATGGATGTCTCCAAGGTGCTAGGGACCCCGCAGTAGGATTCAGGAGCCAGCCCCAGGGAGAAGTTCCAGACTCCTTCAGGGACCACCCCACCTCCCTCCCACAGACCAGGGGAGAGAGGCTGAAGAGAGAGACCCAGACTCCAGGTGAGTGTGGCTTTGGCATCAGACTTAGGCCTCCAATCCCCCTCCATTAGATGTCCCAGCCAAAAAGGGACAGCAGGGCAGAGAAGTGAGAGAATACACTTTCCCCCTTCAGCCACTGTCCCACCGCGGGAGGTCTCCCAGACTCCGGGATCCCCTCCTCTCCCCACTGCTCCCTCTCATTCACCACTAGGTGCTGCGTGCCCCACTCCCATGCAAGCTGTCTGGACCCAGGCCTTCCCCTCCTCCCCACCCCACTGCCCCCTCTCTGCCCAGGCCTGTCCCCCTGCTGCCAGCCACACCCTCCCCAGCTACCTGCCCTGGTTCTGGCTCCTCCCTGGGATTTCTTCTTTCAGCCCCTCCTCCTGCAGGGCAACCTTTGGGGATACAGCCCAGTCTGACCCCTTCCCCTACCTTGACCTCACTTTGAACCCTGACCTTGGTCTCAGTGTGTCCAGGGCACAGGGGCACATGGAGAACTTCACTGGGGACTGGCTACTGGCTCTCAGCATTCTCCCTGCCACCATTCTCTGTACTCTGCCTCCTCACTCACGCTCCCTTAGCTGCCTCAGGAACTCGGGAAAATCAAGTCCCAAGATACTGAGTTGTACTGCCCTCTGCAAGAAGTACATTCATGTGGGGAGGGTGGTTCCCTCCCACCCCCCAGACCCTGGGACAGATTCATGGGGTGCAAATGAGGTAGGGGAAGCCCAGCTGAGGTTTCCAAAAAGGGGGGCTTTGTGCTCTCTCGTTCACCTGCGTGCCACCCAAATAACCCCTGTTGGACTACAGACAGGCCACCGGCAGGCCTCACCAAACCCCAGACACACCGTCAGCAGCCCTATGAAATACTGCCTCACTCTTCACACTGACTCTTTGTTGCAACCCTGGAATTCTGTATGTGAGCAGCGTCTCAGGGCCATGCTGTGCACACACAACTGCATATGGCCTCTCACACACGCACACGCCTTCTCTAGATGAGCAAGCTCTTTCCAGCAGAGCTGCCAGCCAGGCCTAGTCACCCCTTCACACACACACACACACACACACACACACACACACACACACACAACTTTCGGAGTGCCTGCTCCTAAACGCAGGCCCCTTCTCTCCACCTCTCTCTCTCTCTCAGCTTGTGGAGCTATAAAGGATGTGTCTTTATCTTTTGGTCTTTTCTTTTACCCCTGTCTTTCTCTCTCTCTGGAACTGCCCCTCTCTCTATCACCTCCCCTTCTATCCAGGTGGGGGCTTCTCTATGCCAGCTCCCGCACTGACCCTCTACCCCACAGAGGCCAGCATCCCAGCCTTCCGGCTCACGGACACCCACGCCTGTAATGGCCTAGCGAGGAGGAACAACTACCAAGTGGAAGGAGAGGGGATCCAGAGGGACGAAGAGAGGCCTAAGGCTTGCTGCCGTCAGCACTCAAAGGCTTCACCCAAAGAGGGCAGGCCTGAGGGACAAGTAGGGATCTGCACAGCATGTGGGCACCATGCCAGACCTAGAGAGAGGGGAGGAGTCCACAACCCACATGGCTGGAGCAGAGGATGCTTCTGGAACACCCCCTGCACCTCCCCGGATTACTTAATGGTACAAGAGCTACCTTCATTGCGGCTGTTTCCACCCTCCCCAGAACCAAGAGGGAAGTTTCCTGTCCCTACACATCTTTGGGCACCTGGCAC
The DNA here is from genome assembly GCF_028023285.1 of Balaenoptera ricei. Taxonomy (NCBI): domain Eukaryota; kingdom Metazoa; phylum Chordata; class Mammalia; order Artiodactyla; family Balaenopteridae; genus Balaenoptera; species Balaenoptera ricei. The sequence goes on from NC_082648.1 coordinate 44,929,220, forward strand.
TAGGTTCCTTTCCTCTTTCTGCAGCCTCCCCCTAATTCAGAACAATTTTACCTCTTGATCACAGAGTTGGGGTACTGGCCTCCCAGACTCCTCCGTTTCGCAGCCTGGCTCCCCACACCCTGCACTGCAGGCAGGCAGCAGCCTCAGGCTTCCCCAGACCCACCTTTGGCTGCCCGTACAAAGGGGTTCTCCCTGCTAGTTGAGTCATTCAGGAGGCGACTGCAGAGCCCCAAATTTTAGGCGTGCTACTTTCCCATTCTAGTTGCACAGGAGAACTCTCATTTGCAAGCATGTCCATTTGCTCCACATCCAAACCCCCTCGTGGCTACCCCTGTCACCTCCTCCATTAGATCAAACCCCCAGCCCGGCCTGCCTTCCTCACTGGGGCACCAATTTTCTCTATCATCCACCCACCAAATGCCCTCCTGTTTCCACTTGCCCTCATCCCCCAAGATCCCTGAGACTCACACAGAGAGGCCATCTCCTTGGGGAGGTCAGGCTGGCCCAAGCCCCGGAAGCTAGGACTCAGCATCTCGAAAGGTGGAGACCCCCTGAGTGCCCCCGGGAAGGCGAAGGGGAAGCCAGCCCCTGGGTAGCCAGAGCCAGGCCCCAGGGCACCAGGCGTAAAGAGTCGCTCCTTATTGGTGGCCATGGCTGCTGCAGTGTGGGAGGCTGAATCCCCTGGGGTCTGCAGTGGGCGGGGGACTTCTTCAGCCACAGCCCCCGCCCATGCCCACTGCCCTGGCCTGGGAGGCTCCGTGCCCGCCCTGCTTGGCCTGCTCACTGGGTCTCCAGGACTCCTAAGGAGAAAGAAAGGAAAAGGAGGAATGAGAGAATGATCACTCTGAGGTTCCAAGCCCCATGGCCCTCTCCCAGCTGGAGTCTTTTCCCTCCTTGCCGCCCTCTGCCACACAGTAGGGGAGGCAGGGCAGGTGCTGATGCAGGCTCAGAGAAACTCTCCTGGAAGGGTAAATTGAGTTTCCAAGGTGATTGATGGTCTTCAGACTGCTGGCAGAGAGGACTCCTAGGCTAAGAAATGACCATTAAACACCACCATGGGCTGGACACTTGATTTAACCCTCACATCAATCCTGTGAAGTAGGAATTATGATTCCCATTTCACAGATGAGGAAACTGAGGTTAAGGGACTAGTTTAAGGTCACATGGCTGTAAATAGTAGAGCCAAGATTCAAACTCTCTACCATCCTGGAGAAAGCAAACATATCTGTTTTAACATTTTTGTTAAAAAATGTTACACCTCTCTGGACCACAGACTCTGGAGCCAGACTACCTGAATTGATGCCCACCACTTGCCAGCTGCAGGACCTTGGATGTATTAGTGTTACTTAATCTCTCTGGGCCTCAGTTCCCTCCTTTGTCAATTGGGAATCATAATAAGCCTCACTTCATAAGGTTATTAGGAGGCTTAAATAATTTATCATATGTAAAGTGTCTAGAATAATATAGGGCACATACTAAATGCCATATAAATGTCTCCTGTTCTTTCTCTTTGTACCTTCTTTTCCTCCATACCTCTCTTCTAATTTGCATTTCCTTTCTTTCCACCTTCCTCTATACTCCCTCTCCCGTTTTCCCCTCCCAGTTCTGTCTCTGTCTCCAATTATCCCTCACTCCCTAACTTCTCTTCAGATCCACAGAGGTTAATGGAAGCCCCGCTGTGTGCCAGGTATGATGCTAAGAAGCTCCTCTCCCTGTCCTTAGTTTACTTTGCTTCTCCATCTCTTCTCTGTCTTTTCTGAGCCCTCTGCTTATAGGAAGCCCTCCCTACATCCTCCCCTCCCTCAAATGTAACCTGACCTCAGAGGTTTTTAACCTGAGCCCAAGGGAGGGGGAGGGGAAGGAGGGAAAGAGGAAGTGGGAATCCTAGGGCCAGGCAGGTGGTTCCTCTCCTGATGCTCTGACAAGGGAAAGGTAGGCTTTCCCAGGAGCCTCAGAACCACCCACCTGTCTAGGGAGTTAGGGGCTAGGGAAGGAGAGTCACCCCAGCCTGGGTGCCTCCTCTACCAGCCAGAACCATAATGGACTAGATGAAGAAGGACAGAGAAGGACCGAGAGAGAGTGAAACACAGAGTCCTCGGGGTGGGCAGGCCCAGAGGTAGGTGATGGGTATTTTGCATCTCTTTCCATAAGTCTTTGCTTCTAAGATCAATATCGCTCCGTCTTTGTACCTCTGCTTTTTTTCTTCCTTCCTTTTCTATCTCTCATCTGCCTTGGCCTTCAAGCTCCTGAGGGTAAACTGTCATGGAGGTTACAGGAACTCAGACCCCAAGCCACGACCCTTCACTCAGTCCCAATGCGTAAAGCAGCCACTGTCCCTCACTAGCCACCACCCAGATCCCCAGCACCCTGACTCTTCAGCCCAGTGTCTCCCCAAGCCCTAAAAGTCTGAGCTATGAGCCCCCAGGGTCCATCTCCTTTACCTTCCCCTATTCCCTGAAGTCCTTGTCCCAGGTTAAGCCCAGGTAGAGCCAGGAGTCCGGGCCCCTGAGGCCCCTGGGCCATAGCTCAACAGGCTGGGCCACATTCCAGGTGGATTAACCCCTCCAATGCTAAGGATGAGAAGCTATTAGAGGTCCCCCCAACCCCATCTTCCCCAGACTGGCTTAGACTGAGAACCCGGCTCTGGGCTCCAGCACTCACTATCTTTGCTTCTCACCTGTGGGTGGGAAACAGAGACCTGGGGGTGGGGCAGGAGGACTCCGAGGGTCCCAGAGAGGGATGCTCAGGCCCCTGGTCCTTACGGAGGAATGAAGCTGTGAGTGAGCCAAGCTCTCCCTGGCCTTCCTCTTATTTTGCCTCAGAGAAGGAACTTGAGAGTTGAGTGAAGAGAGGAAGGGGACAGAGATGCATCCCAGTTCTGAGCCTTGGTTTCTCTGCCTTGGCTGGGAAGGGAAGGGGAGGGTCCTAAGTCCTGGGTAGAGGAAGGGACCAAGGAATTGAAGACAGTGGTACACAGCGTAAAAGGAAATCCTAAACTAGGAACCCAGAGGCCTTGGTACTTTGGAGGACCTGAGGAAGGGAGAATGTACTTCTTTCCTCCCAAGATGCCACCTCAGACTGAGGGGGGCTGACCAGGGGAAAGGGGCCCTTGCGAAGTTGCTTCTCTTCGAGCTGAGGTGGAGCTGAGGGGAGGGCATGGATGAAGGGGGCTGCTGGATGGAGGGGGGTTGGGGGCGTCTCTCTGCCGTCCTGCCCGCTCCAGAGCCTGGAACAAAGCTGCTCTTGTCGGCTGCACTCCACCCGCTGCCCCCCTCCCCTCTGTATAAACACGACCACCTTTTTCCATGACCCCATCCCCAGCCTGGGCAGAGAACCCAGGCATCCTCTGCTCTAGCCTGGGCCCCCAGCCTGCTCCCCAGGAGGCAACAGTGGGCTGGGTTTCCCTGGCCCTGTGCCACCCTTGGGGGAGTCCAGACCCTTGAGTCTCCACCTCCCATTACCAGGTGCCTTCCCTCTACCTCACTGGCCCCAGGGAGGGGCAGTACCCAGGAGGCAGGCAGGCAAGGCCGGTGGAATGTGTGTGGGCATCAGAGGGCATGGGTAGGGTGGGGCAGAGGGGGGAACTGGAGGTGCCAGTTGGGTGGCTTTCTGAGCCAGGGGTGGGGGTGTGCCGGGATGGGGGTGTGTGCCCTGTGCTGCCTACTAGGCTCTAAGCCATGGCGTGTGTGTGCATGTGTGTGTGAGTGTGTGTTTCCCTATTTGGGATACCCAAGCTCCAGGCACCCTTCACACACTGCCTCCTGCCCCCTCCCCTGTCCTCTCTTTTCTCGCCTCCAGGATATGGGACGCTGCCTGTGGTCCTCAACCCCCAGTCAGCATCTGAGGAGTGATGGTAAGGGGTAAGGGCAGGAGCCTCAGACCTGAGGACTCGGATGGTAGCTGCCCTGGATGTGGGCCCTGAAGGGGCACAGTCGTCTCAGGTTCTTGCCCTACAGGCCCCTCCTCGGGCTCCCCTGCCCACCCCCCCACCTCACCCCCCGCCCAACCCTGTGTACTCTTACTCTCTGGCCACCTGCAGAGATTCTCTCCTACAAACTGGGTCAGGTTGAGGGAACTGGGCTGTAAGTGCTAGAGACAGTGAGGCAGCGTCAGTGAGGCTCCGGGACTGGAACTCCCAGGTCCCTGCCCCAGTCTCCCTGTTCTTCCTTTGTACCATTCGGGCTCCCCTCAAGAATACTCCTGAGGAGCCCCCGACCTTGGCTGGAGGGAGCCCGGACTCACACCCAAGGTTGCGGATATGAGAGAGGGAATCCTGCACTGCGGTTCAAGGCAACTTCATAGACCCCTATCCTATCCACTTGTCTCTCCAAATTGCTGGACCCAGACGGCCAGAATCACTTGCCTCTGGACCTTTTCCTCGCCCTTCTGTTGTCCAAGCTGTGCCATTCCACTAGGGAAGGATCAGCGTGGACCAAAAATCCTCCCCTCAGATTCCCCAGGGAAAGCCTCAGGGGAGGCGGATGGTGGACCTTCCACGCAGGAGGGGACCCTATCTCCCCTCACACTCCAGGCACAAACATAGGATAGAAGGCCCCTGGCTGAAGACTCTTCCCGCAAAGCTCTCCCCGACTACTCACCGCAGTGAAGGGTGGATAAAGCCCAGCCCAGCCCAGCCTGTCTAAAATCTTCCCCATTCCCTTCCCACATCAGGGCTGACCCCCAAGTCGGGGCAGGAAGCCCCCCTCCACCCCTGCGGACAGCCGGACCAGCGCGGGGAGGAACTGAGCCGGCGTGGCTCCCGGCGCCCCCGCCCCCGGCCCACCTCGCCGGAGGACCCGGGCGTCCGCGGCGGCCGAGCCTGCTTCCCCGCCTGACTCACCTGGAGGGGGAGGGAGGGGGAAGGGAGGCCGCCGAGCCCCGAGGTCCCGGCGTCGGGCGGTCGCGGGGATAGAGCGTCGCAGTGGCAGGGGCTCTCGGTGATGGGGGGCTCTGGGGGGGCACAGACTCTAGGCTGGGACGGTCCCGGGGCCTCTCGGAGCCCGCCCGCCCACGTGACCGCCCCAAAATATCCGACACATTTTCTCCCAAACCGCACACTGACTCTGCAGGCGGGGACACGGAAAATATTTTCTTTCTTTTTCTCCCTCCCCACCCCCCCACATCCCTCCCAGCCTGGCTCCCTCCTCCCCCTCCCGCCCTCGCTCCTCCCTCCCCTGCCGCCTGCCCCTGCCCGGCTCCCTCCTCGGTGCCCTGGGGCTGGGGGGCGGGGGGTGGGGGGGAGGGGGGCTGGGCGGGGCGGGCCAGGACGCCTGGGTCTCTGCCCCGCCCATTTGCTGGGCTTCCGTGGCTTCGTCCCCGGGAGGCCGGGCAAGGCTGGCAGAAGAGGTCAGTGTCCTGGGCCCATGATGCCACCCTTTCTCTCTGGCACTTTTCCCCTTCCTGCCATTTGGGGGGTACTGGTTGAGTCCTCTGGCCGGGCTGTGGTTCACGGAGGCCAGTTTCTGTACCTCCTCAGGGTAGGCAGTGGGGGGCTGTATCCACGACCCCCAAGGTGTGGAGTGACCGCGCAGGGATATGCCACAGCAGATGCCACTGTCTTTACCCTTTGCTTAGCCTTCACCTGCAGGTCAAAGTAGGCTCCACTTCCGCTTGCCTACCCCAGCCTGTTCTTTGGTCCCAAGAGCAAACTGGTTGAACTAGTGGAGGTTGTGCGGATGCTAAGTCCAGGGCTTCAAGACCTCTTCCCTGTCACCCTGCCTTGAGTAAGCTTGGGCTAGGGCTCCTGGGTCCCTGGCTGCCTACCTTTAGGCTGGGGTGGAGGGCAAGGGGAACTGTAGCTGGGAGTGGGAGGAGCCTGGGGCTGGGTGTGAGGGGGAAAGCCCAAGTCGAGGGTGTGTGTCTGCCTTACCTAGAGCCTGCCTGCCTGCCTGCCTGCCTGCCTGGTGGATGTGCCACGGATGTTGTTGACTCTAGCCGTGTGTGTGTGTGTGTGTGTGTGTGTGTGTGTGTGTGTGTGTGTGTGTGTGCAGGCATGCGCACCCAGTGTCAGTGTCAGGGTCTGATGGGGACATTTCTCTGACTTCAATGTGACCACCACAGACTCTCAGTCCTAGAGTAGGAACCCCGGGGTGTCAGCGTCCATTCTACTGAGGACAGAGCAAGAGGAGAGTCCAAGCTCTGTACATGGAGCTCCAACACTCCTACAGGAACTAGGGTGGGAGAGAGAAAGTGGAGAAGGGCAGCAGTAGCAGTGAGGGCTGGACTCGTCCGGAGAGATGCACCCAAGGGACCTTCCCCCAGCAACAGTTCTGGGGTGGCCAGCACTGGGGACACTGACTCTTGGTCACGTCACATCTCCCATACCGGAATTACTTTGCTCTGTCCTCACTGCCACCCTAGGGACCAGGTATCCTCCCTCCAGGGAAAGGGAAAGGCCACTTTTGGTAGCCAGAGTCAGGCGAAGGGGAGAGGAAAGAGGGGGCCTGCTGTGGCTCTCTCAGGAGAACAGGAGCCGTTGATGGGGTGCAGACAAGGCCCTCCCTTTCACTCTGGGGGTGGGAAGAGCCGGGAATAGGTACTCCAGGGTCCCGTCCCCAGGTGGCCTGGCTGCTGTTGACTTTGCTTGGTTACCCTGGGAGCAGCTCTCAGCAGTGTGAGAGGGGCGGGTGTCGGAGAGCTGGACCCAGGCATCCAGGCTGGGGTGGGATGGCACTCAGCCTTTGTGGCAGAGATCCTGTCAGGAGCCTGCAAAGTTAACCCCTCCTGCCCTGGTGGTGGTGGTAGCTGGCGGAAGGAGGGCGGGCCCAGCTGCGGTTTGTGAGTGTGGCCCTAATTCCCCTTCCCTCTCCCAGCACATCTGCACTTGGTTTACAGTGAATGAGTCTCCTGTCCTCATGAACCGGCTGAGGGCACCACTCCCTCCCTGGGCCCTGGCCGGGCATCCTGACACAGAACCAGCCACCACCCACCCCTGGAACGCTCTCCCTGCTGGGTAGCCCTTTCTCAACTCTTCCCCTTCTCCTTCTTAGAGGGGCTCAGGGTCTGGTCCCCCAGAGCTAGAGCTCTGAAACTGTGCAGCCGGGGTAGCAAACGGGGCCAGGGAAGCTAACGGGGGACAAAACTCTTGGGTAGCCTGGAAAGAGAGAGCGGGTCTGGAATTCCATCTGTCTCTGCCTTCCTCTTTGTCTTGGTTTGTCTGTCTGTCTGCCTCTGTCTTTGTCTCTGGTGGGTGTTTGTCTGTCCATCTGTCTTGGTAACTGTGGCTCCGCCCTTCTGGCAGCCTCTACGGTCCCCAGCCAACGACAGCAGCCAGGGGGCGATGCCCAGGAAGACCCGCCCTGTGCCGGCCCCTCCCCTTGGGATTGCCTCGCCTCCGCCCCCGCCTCTCCCCAGGACCCAATGACTGGGGTCTGTGGGCTGCAGCGGTTTGGAAGTCAAACCAAACAGGCAGACTGGGGAGCAGAGAAGAGGGGCATTGTGAGGGGTTCAGATTCTTTTCTCCATCTTGCATTGCCGCCTGTGCTCTGTCCAAGGATTCTCGGAGGAAGCTGGAGAAGAGGGTCTCCCACTCTGGAAACTGGTAGAAGGAGCTCCCCTCATTTCTCTTTCTCTTGGGTCATCCCTAGTTCTAGGCTTTGCTCTGTTTGTGGTTGCTCCACTTGGTCACCCTGGCAACTTGGAGAAAATGATATCTTGGGGGCCCTAGGACCAGGCCTCCTTTGCTCCCTTCATCACAAACACCAAAAGGAGAGATTGTGAGGAGAGGAAAAGGATCCACACATCTGTCCCACCTGCCCTGATTTACCATATTGCCCGCCCCTAATTTTCAGCCTTGCCCGCTCCCCATCAGCATCAGGACACTGAACAGGCAATTTCCCCATGCCCAGTCTGGTACTGGGGGGATGTCCTAGGCCACGCTCAGAGGTGGCTGGCAGATGTCTTTGGGAGGTGGGGGGAGCTATGTTACAACCCCCAAGGACATCATTAAGGCACAGAAGTGCCATCGGGGCTTGGAGACCAGGGCACCCAGGGAGAGCGTGATGAAAACATGTACAACATGTGTCTTCTTTCCCTTCCTCCCCTCCTCTCCCACCTCCTCCCCCTAGGTCTGCTCTGTGCCGAGGCTGGTGCCAGCCTTGCCCTGGGTGCTTGCTCAGTTCCACCCCTTGTATCAGGCCTATGTTGCTGCTTGCCAGTTTGTTGGTTCTCCTGGTGAATGAGTTTGTGTGTGGAAGATCCTTACCAGCCTCAGAGCTGCCCAGATCCCCACATAGAATAAGGCCTTGATTTTGAAACACAGGATTTTAGGACTGGCCTAAACAACTCTAGGAATTTCTTCCCTGAACGTGCACCATTCATTAAATCAACAAATCTTTATTAAGCATCCGCTATATGCCAAGCACTGTGCTAGGCCCTGGGTATGGTCTCTGCCCTTGCGGGCTTATAGTCTGGCAGAGGAGTCAGACATGAAACAAATCACCCACAAAATTGCAAGTGACAACCAGCGTGGAGAGGTATAAGGTGCTCTGAGAATGGATAGTAGAAGGGTTTTTTCCCCAGCCAAGGAGATCAGAAAAGACTTTTGCGGGGGGGGGGGGGGAGACGGGTGGAGAGAAGGGAGGGCAGCAGAAGAGTATGTGCAAAGGCCCTGGGATCAGGGTCCTGGCTCCCAGCCACCCTGCTTCCCCAGAAAGAAGAGAGTCCCTCCATACCTGCTCCTCACCTGGATTTTGATATGCTACAAGGGAGGGATGGTAAGCACCTCCTAATGGCCAAAGCAGGACCCTGGGACACCTGGTGATCCTGCCCTGGAATGATTCCACCCATTCCTTCATCTCTTCCTCCAGAAAGGGAAACAGAGGCACAGATAGGGAGGAGGAATCCACAGGCTTAGGCCCGAGATTGCATAGAGAAAACAAGGCTGCACATTGTTGGCAAATCCCTCAGGGTGAGGGATTCCTGAGTTTGCCTGGCTGGAGCCTCACCAGATAGAAAACCCTTCTACTCTGATCTGTTTGACCGTGCACCCTCCCCCTCCGGGATCCAGCCCTGACCTGTTCCACTCCCTGGAATGAGGAGCATGTCTGCTTCCCCAGTCGCCTGCAGCTCGTGAGCCAGTGCTCCAGGTGGCTGCCAGTCCCGGTGTGGGGGGGTGGGGCAGTCTGTTTTGTACAGAGGCTCCATCCCGGGTTATGGGGTGTTCTCTCCTCTGTCCACTGGGGGGCTTCCAGCTCCTCCTGCCCAGACACCAAGGTTCCAAGCTTCTTCCTTTCTGAAGAAAAGGGACAGAGGGTCCTTTGGAGGAGGGAGCAGGCTACTTGGGGCCATGCCTCCTCCGGAGCTGGCAAAGAGGTCATGGGACCAATGGTGTTAAGTTCCAGCCCTGCTCTGACCCATTTTCCTCCCTGTGCCCACATGCCCTGGGGCCAGGGTGTTGGGTGGGGTGGGCCTGGCACCCCTGCACCCACACCTGGGACTTCCCCTGGATGGAAACTCCCAGAACCCTGGTGTCCTACCTCCTCTGCCAGCTCCCACCAACGGCCTGGGTTCTGTTCACTTACAGTGGGATCTCCCTGTCTGCCAGCTCTCCTCCAGACTACATCTCCGCCTTAGCCCTGAGGGGCCCTGAGGATGTGGGCCCACTTTCTGGGACCATATTTGATGTCTGGCTGCCCTTTCTAGTGAACCCCTTTGAAGAAAAGATGTGGGGCTGGGGGGAGGGCGTTGGGAAGCTATCCTTCGTTGACCATCTCTTTGTGCCAGGCGTTGTGCTAGGCATGTACATTACTCATTTAATCCACAAAGCAGTCCAGAGAAGTAGCAGTTATTATCAACCCCATCACAGGGGAGGGAGCTGAGAACCAGAGAGGTTAAGCAGCTTGCCCAATATCACACAGCTAGCACATAGCAGAGCTAAGATGGGAACCTAGGTCTTGGTGGTCCTGAGCTGTCTTCACCACGACAGGCTTCCTCCTCTTCTGCAGCTGCCCACCTCTCCATGAGATGAGAGACTTGGAAAAATCAGTTCAGTTCAGTCCAATTCAGAAAACAGTTATTGAGCATCTGCTCTATGCCAGGCCCGGACAGGTGCCAGACCAGTGACAGGGAAGGTTGCTGACTCAAGGTCTGGTGGGAAAGATAGGTGTGTGAACTAGGCAGTATCTAACTTCAGCATAATGATTGAACGAGGCGGCATGGAGTAGAGAAAGAAACAGTACTTCTATTTTCTCTTTCTGAAAGAGTAAAGAAATATATTATGAACAGTGTACAGAATAAATTAGAATAAAGTGAATACCTACTCAGCTGCCATCCAGGTCAAGAAATAGAGTACTTCCTGCTCCAGAAGTTCCCATGTGACTCTCCCATCATCCCCTCCCTCCCTTAAGAAGTAACCACCATCCTGACTTTTGTGATAATTATTTCCTTCTTTTTCTTTATAGTATTAGCACCTATGTATGCATCCTAATCGATATTACTTAATTTTGCCTGTTTTTGAGGTTTATATAAACGGAATGACACTGTATTACCCTTTTGTGTCTTACTTATTTTGCTCAACTTCTTGTTTGTGAGAGAGATCCAAATTGTTGCACATAACTGTCTTTTTTTTAATAAATTTATTTATTTATTTTATGTATTTACTTTTGACTGCGTTGGGTCTTCGTTGCTGTGCACGGGCTTTCTCTAGTTGCGGTGAGCTGGGGCTACTCTTCATTGCAGTGCGTGGGCTTCTATTACCGTGGCTTTTCTTGCTGTGGAGCATGGGCTCTAGGTGCGCAGGCTTCAGTAGTTGTGGCACGTGGGCTCAGTAGTTGTGGCTTGTGGGCTCTAGAGCTCAGGCTCAGTAGTTGTGGCACACGGACTTAGTGGCTCTGCGGCATGTGGGATCTTCCCGGGCCAGGGCTCGAACCCATGTACCCTGTATCGGCAGGCAGATTCTTAACCACTGCGCCACCAGGGAAACCCCATAACTGTCTTTTTTATTGTTACAGAGTATTCAGTTGCTTGAATATACCACAATTAATTTTTTTATTCTACTGTTGGTGAAAGTTTGAGTTGTTTCCAGTTTGGGCTATCATAATGCCACTAAGAACATTCTTGTGTGTGTTTCCCAGTACATACATGCAAGAGTTTTTCTAGGCTATAAAACTAAGAGTCAAAGTGTATGTACAGGAAATCTCAGTTTTTACCAGATAATGCCAAACTGTTTTCCAAAATGGTTGTATCAGTTACACAGGAAGCAGAACATTCTAACCAGGGGCAGGTGTAGGATCAAGAAGATCCACACACCTTTCTTACCTAAAACTCTCAGTGGTTTTCTCTTTTCCTTGGAATAAGATCCAAGTCACTGCCGTGGCTCCCAGGGCCTCTACCTGGCTCTCTGCCTGTGCCATATGACTCTCCTCTTTGCTCTTTGTACTTGCTGTCCCCCGCTCTCTGGAATGTTCTTCCACTAGCTATCTCCATGGCTCTCTCCCTCACTTTCTTCAGGTCCTTGCTAAAATGTCACTTCTCACTGGCACTTTCCCTGACCACTGAATTTTCTATTGCAACCTCCAGCCCTCCTTATACCCTTCTCAGCTTTAGTTTTCTTCGTAGTCCAGCCACCTGGGTTCCATTCAGCCTCAAGCAGCTCTCCCCCTGGTTGGCCAGCGCTGTTTTTTTTTTTTTTTTTTTGGCCACGTGGCATGCAGGATGGAAACTCAGAGTCTTAACCACTGGACCACCAGGGAAGTTCCTGCCAGTGCTTTTATCTCCTCCCAAACCCTTAAGGACCATCATAGCTGACTGTTTGGGGGCTGTCTAGCTGCCCCTCCTGAAGGATCCACCTCTCTGAGTCACTTTTTATCACATCACCCTGGTTTTTTTCATAGCCATTTCCATGCTCTGAAATAAGCTAATGTATTTGTTTGTTTACCTGTTTGGTTTTTGTCTCCACCCTGCCCCACCCCACCCCTCACTTTAAAGTAAGCTGTCTTGCTCTGTCCCATGGACAGTGCCTGCTGCATGACAGGCCCTCAAATAATAATTGTCCAGGCTGGTTGTCAGGCTCCCAGAGACAGCCAGCCCCTCCCCCAACCCTCACACCTGGGACTTGCCCTGTCTGGAAACTCCCAGAACCTAGGCTTCCTCCCTCCCCTGCCAGCTCCCACCAACATCCCTGGCTCAGTCTCAGAGTCTCAGAGCACCTGCTGGTGCTGTTGCTGCTTCCCTACGTCTCCTTAGGGACCATATGGGAGCCTGAAGCAGCCGTTCTGGCCTTCAGGGCTGGAGAGCGATGGGCAGTTGTCAGGTGCCTGGAGCTCAAGAAATACTTTTTTATTTATTTATTTATTTATTTATTTATTTTTGGCTGCATTGGGTCTTCGTTGCAGTGCGCGGGCTTCTCATTGTGGTGGCTTCTCTTGTTGCAGAGCATGGGCTCTATGCGTGCGGGCTTCAGTAGTTGTGGTATGCGGACTCAGTAGTTGTGGCGCACGGGCTTGGTTGCTCCGCAGCATGTGGGATCTTCCTGGACCAGGGCTCGAACCCGTGTCCCCTGCATTGGCAGGCGGATTCTTAACCACTGTGCCACCAGGGAAGTCCCCAAGAAATACTTTTTGATTGAATAAAGGGGAAGACTTCAGAGATGATGGGACCTCGCCAGGTGGAGAAAAAGAGAAAAGGCACTGGGGGCAGAAGGAAGAGTGTACACGAAGGACTGAAGGCATGGAAGTGCACATGATATTTGGAGGACGGGTTCTGGTCTGGTGCCCTTGGTGGGTTCTCAGTGGAGGGGAGGGGAGCAGGCAGGCCGGGAAGGGGAGGGCTAGCTGGGGAGGTCTGAGCTCCTGCAGGCTCAGAGAGGATCAGCAGTGTCTTAGGTTTAATCCTGCCCACACCCCTGCTCCCCACAGTCCCCCCTCTGACCCCACCCCTGCCCTCCCCTTCACCCAACCCCCCAGCCTGGCCGCTCCTGCAGCTGAATGGACTTCTCTCTGGGCCTACGTTTGGGGCCTCGGAACAAGGAGGCCAGCCACCAACAGCCCCCTCCACCCTCCGGGCACGGCCCACCAGCTGCCTCCCCTTGTCTGTCCTGCCCCCCCTCCGCCTGTGCCTGCCCCTGCCCTGGCTGTCCCCCTCCCAGCTGCTCCGGCACCACCTATCCCTATTACGCAGCTCCCTGCCCCTCCTGTCCCGGCCTCCCTGGCCCACCCTGTACCTGCCCCTGCCCGCCCTGCCCTGCCTGTGCCCCCTTGACTTGTCCCCTCAGTTCCTGCAGCCCCTGCTCTGCTCCGCATTTGACCTGCTGCCACCCCTCTCCCTGCCCCATGTACCCTTGCTCCAGGGGTCAAGCCGCCTGTTCCAGCTCCTGCTTGGGCTGCAGTGACAGCTGCGGCCATGGCCGGGGGGCTGCCCGGGGACCTCCAGGCTCTGCTGGCCGCTGCAGCTGCTGCTTCAGGAGACACCGCACCTCTCGACACTGTCTGATAGTCTAGCTGGGCTGTTGCCCCTTGAGAGATTGCCAGTCTTCCAGGGCACTTCTGCAGCTGCTTCCTCAGGGAGGAGGCAGAAGCTCTGGAGGACGGAGAAGGATCAGCTGGACCCCTCACCCAGGCAGGGAGAGGAGGCTGGCTGCTCAGGTCCCCCGGCCTTCTCCTCAGTCCCGGGAGTGAGAGCGGGACATCTGCTTTGAAGCTAGTTTCTGGGCATGCTCTCATTGGTTCCAGAGCCTCCTCTTCTGCAACTTCTGGAATGGAAAGTGTTCTTCTCACAGCCTCTCCCATGGCCCCTGAAGGTGAGCAAGTTGGCCATTTTCCCCTCTAGCCAGCCTCCCCTGGAGACCCTTCCTGGCTCATCTTCTCTGCAGTTTGCATGGATAAGATGGATTCTTCCTCTAGAGGCGACAGGGGATCCTTTGTCCAGGGACCACTTTTCTTGCCCTGTGGACCTCCACCCATATCCCTAAATGACCCAAGAATCTCTGAATCCCTTACCTCTCATCATGAGCCTGGTAAGGAAGGTCAATGGCTCTTGGACCAGAAGAAGAGGCTGAGCAGAGAATTCTTGGTTCCTCCCTCCCCTTGGATATCATGACATCCTTCATGGTCCTTTGCTTCTAGGAACCTGGCGCTCTCTACCTGGATGTCTTATCTCTCAAATCTCTGAGTGCTCGCCCAGCCGCATGACCTCAATCTTCCAGCAATAATCCCATCTGTTACATCCATGCTCATCTGGCAGGGGGGTGATGGAAGCTGGGAACCCTTGACTCAGGTTCCCAATGATCCCATCCACACATAGCTAGTCATAAGTCCCCTGTCCCTGGGGGTGGGGCTGGGGCTGGGGGTTTGGAGAAGCCACCAAGAGGAAGCTGGAAGTGATAGACCCTGGCATCTGCATGGGACTGGATCTTAAGCTGAGAGCCCCTAAGCACCCTTCCACATTCCCCAAGTTCTCTGACACTGGTCTGCTTCAGTCTTCTCTTTCTCAACCTCCTTCTCTGGAACCCTTTGTTCTTTCCTTTCTATCTCTGTTTATCCTTCTGCTTATCCTTCCTTCTAGCTTTCTGCACCACTCTCTCCACTTCTGTTTCCTTTTTTCTATCACCTGGACTTTCTGCCTTCACCTAACTTGTGTCTCTACATCTGTTTCCCCCACTCATCTCTCCCTTTCCCCATCTAATTTAAAATCTTGTTTTCTTCCTTTTTTTTAAAAAAGTAAATTTATTTATTTATTTTTGGCTGCATTGGGTCTTCGTTGTGGGCTTTCTCTAGTTGTGGAGAGCAGGGGCTACTCTTCGTTGTGGTGCGTGGGCTCTAGGCACAGGGGCTTCAGTAGCTGTGGCTCGGGCTCTAGAGCGCAGGCTCAATAGTTGAGCTCAGGCTCTAGAGCGCAGGCTCAGTAGTTTCAGCACATGGGCTTAGTTGCTCCACCGCATGTGGGATCTTCCTGGACTAGGGATCAAACCCACGTCCCCTGCATTGGCAGGTGGATTCTTAACCACTGCGCCACCAGGGAAGTCCCTCTTCCTTGGTCTTTTGATTCACCTCCTGCCTCTCTCTTTTTCTGTCCTATTCTGCTTCTGGGTGCAAGTCATTCTCGATCTCTTTCATTTCTATTTCCCTTTCTGTCTTTGTTCCTGTCTTCTGGGTCCAGCTGTATTTCAATTCCTATCTCTCTTTCTGCCTCCCCAATATCTGGTTTTCTCTCTCTCTCTCTTTGGGTCCTGCAGCTGCCTGCACACCAGGCCTATGTCATGCCAATCTCATTGCTGCCCAAGGGCCAGGACACCAAGTCCTCCATTGTCTGTCTGTCCCCCAAACACCCCATGCCCTGGAGTGAGTGAGGGCTGGACAGAGCTACCAGAATAGACCCTTCTTCCCCTGCCCACTGTCCAGGCCATCCATCCCTACTCGGCTCTAAGCCCAAAACTTTTAAAAAATGAAGTTTTTCTCCCAACTTCATATTCTGAAAATTGGCAACTAAAAAGAAAAAGAATTATGCATTTATGCTGCCTGTCCTGTGTAAATTATATTTCAGGGTGGCCAAATAGCTCTAAGTGGTGGAGAAAACTTATTTACAGAAGAACTCCAGCTAACGTAGAAGGAATATGCAATTAGAAAAATCACCATTTGGCAACCCCTAATGAAACAATTGATCAAAGCAAGAATCGTCAATGGATGAAACCAAGGATGGTGGTTGATGGAGAACTTTACAATGGAGGAATAAGGCTGTCACTACCTGACCCCACTGATGAATCTCAGCATCGCTAAAAACGGCACAACCACATGCCGTGTACCTCCTGATATGATGCAGTCTGAAGCACTCAGCACCACCTGTGAAGGACTCTTGCCAAACAAAGAAACAAACAAAAAAACTGAACATGATTCTAATCAAACCTCTAGAGCTAACCTCCATTTAATGAGAAATATGGGGGGTGGAGGAACAAATTAAATGACACAACAAGGAAGTAAGAAAACACATCCAGAACGTGGGACATTCTAAAGGAGATCTGACTGAATTTCTTCAACTAGTCAATGGCTGGTGGTGGTGGTGGTGGGGAGACCTTGTTTGGTTCCTGATTGGGACCACCCAATTGTAAAGAGACATTTTTAGACTGTTGGAAACATTTAATTATGAACTGAGTACTTACAATGCCAAGGAATCTGTGTTGATTTTGTTAAATGTGAAAATGGCTTTGAGGTTATGTAAGAAAAGGTCCGTATTTCCTAGAGATGCATACTGAAGTATGGAGTGAAGTGATGTATTTAAAAGTATTTTGGCAAACAAAAAAAGAAAGGAGAAGAAGGAACAAAGGGACAAAAATCAATATTGTTGAATTAAGTATATAGGGTTTCATAGAACTATGCTCTCTACCTTTATGTATGTTTGAACATTTTCATAATAGAAGTTTTAAATGATGCGCCTCTGGTAAGCATGATTCCTAGTAATTCCCAGAGCATCCTCCCCACCTGCCCTGAAAGCCAGACTTCCCCTGTGACTTCCCACACACAGACCCCAGCCCTCCTTGCCCTCTACTAGAAGTGTGTCCTAGAGATGGAATTGCCCTCCCAGGCTGTCCTTTATCCCCTTCAGTCCCCTGCTGCTCAGCTGGCACATTTCCCATGTGCAGGATCTTTCCCAGCTGTGCTTCACAGCTTCGAGGGGCCAGGGGAATCTTAAAGAGTTAACATATTTTGAATAGGTCCTACAATAAAAGTAATCCAAAATAATGTAATCTTCCTTAAAGTCTCTCTTTGTCAGGTGCTTCTGAGCAAAATGCAACTCAATAATGGAGAGCACTGGCCTCCATCCTGGAAAACAGAAGACAAAGCACGTAAGGCCATCCTGTCCCACTCCCTGCCTTCATTCAGGATGACCTCCTCCCTCACAGAAAAGACCACCAGGAACTGAGAGACTGGGTGTCAGGAGTTCAAGGGGTTTCAGTCCAGGATCAGAATGGAAGGCCATTTGGATCCCTCATGCCCTCACTCACTGAATGACCTTGGGAAATCATGATTTTTGAGTCTTCGTGTTTCTAGACAAATGCATGGGAACCAACACCTTTTCTACTCTCTAGAAGTTTGCCAGTTAGGGATAAAGGCACCTTGGAACTTGTAGGATATAAATCTCAGCTGTTTACTTTATCATAAGAAAGTATTTCTCAAGTTATAATTCCAGATTCTCCCACCCTCTACCCTCCAAGCTTTAGTATAAAGAAAACCAACATTTGCTAATCACCTGTGCAGGTGGGTGAACCCATTTAATCTTCTTAGAAATCATGAGTGTGGAACTGGAAAGATCTGGGTCCCAGTTCTGACTCTACTTCTTACCATGTGACTCTAGTCATGTTACTTGACCTTTCCAATTCTGAAGGATAATCATAGTAACTACCTAAAGGGTTGTTGTGACAGTTAAACAATTCATCTACAGCAGTTGGCCCAGGACTTCTTAAGACAGAACTTAGGTACATAATAACTGTTTGATAAGTGTTACCAGCTAATAAAGACCAGCACTTTTTAGAGTATTTTACATGTATTAACTTATTCATTTATTCATCAAATATTTATTGAATGTTTTTATGTACCATTAACCATTTTAAGTACTGGGAATACAAGTGAACAAAACAGATAAAAATCTGTAGGGAGAAGAAATAGTAAATAAGCAAAATATATAGTGTGCCAGATGGTGTTAAGTGCTATGGAGAAAATGCAGCAAAGGAGAATAGAGAGTTGGTAGGGAAGCAGGTAGATTACTGTGGCAGAGGTGGTGGTGTTTTTTCAAACAGGTTGGCCAAGGAAGGCCTCTCTGATAAGGTGACACTTGAAGACAGAACTGCAGGGGCTGAGGGAGGGAACTATGTGGATATCTGGGAGAAGAACCAGAACTTTACAGGGCACAGTGTGCAAAGGCCCTGGTGGTAGCCAGTATAGATGGAGAAGGCGTAGGAAGGAGAATGGTACGAGATAAGGTCAGAGATGTAGCAGTGGAACAGAGGACAGAGGGTTTTGTAGGCCATTATAATGATTTTGGCTTTTATGCTTTGTGAGATGGGACGCCATTGGAGGGTTTTGAGGAGATAATACTAGGGCTGGAAAGAGGTTAAATAACGTTTCCAAGGTAACACAGCTGTTAAGTGACAGAGGGTGGGCATCCGGCTCCAAGGCTGAAATTCTTAACCCTTAACTGCCACTGAACTTTAGCCTTTTTTATTTGGGCGCTGCTCTCCTGTGACTGCCGACCAAGAAACTGGGACACTGAGAAGTCATATGGCTTGCCCGAGGCCACAGAGCTGGTAAGTGACAGGGCTGGGATTTGAGCCTTGGCCGTCTGCAAACCGAAGTCCAAGTCCTTGACACCACACTGCCTCCCTCAGGTGTCTGGGCCATACTGACTTTTGGCCCGGAGGTCACTACTCTGGGAGAGGAGGTAAGCGAGGAGCCCGTCTCGGCTTGGGGAGGCGATGTTCCTTAAGAAGCTCAAGCCCCGGCTCTGCGGGACTGCTGGCATTTTCCCAGGCACAGCTGCGCTCCCTAACCCACGGCACGGAGGAAGAGACAGAAAATGTGTCTTTACTTCCAGGGGGCCCCATAGGTATCCCGGAGTCGAAGGAGCGGGTGTCACGGGAGGGCAGCGGACAGGGCCAAACCCGGAGCAGCGACCACCACCGACTCCTGTTGAGCCCCAGCAGGCTTCCGGAGCTCAGCGACCTGGTTGGGGCAAGAGGGTGGAGTAGGGGCGCGGTTTGAGCGCCGCGCCCCCGTCACGTGACGGGACCCATCATGGCTGCGGCCAGAGGGCTCCCAGGCTCCCGGAAGCAGGCTGTGAGGGGCGGGCGCGCTGGGGGAACCCGAGCCGGAGGTAGAGCGGGCAGGGCGGCCGGGCGGCCTGGAGCCGGGTGTGTCCGGAGCGTCCCCGCAGACCGGGGCAGCAGGTGAAATGGTGTCTGGGCGAGGCGCGAGCGGATGTGGCGGCGCTGGGCGGGGGCTAGGGGGCGCTTTAGGGCGGGGGGTGCCCTGACCTGGAGGAGGGGGAATCTGAGATGCACGCTCGTGACCCAGAAGCAACTCGAGAGGCCCGCGCGGGCGGTAGGGATGCCCGGGACAGATGACGAGACATTGAGGGCAAAAACGGGCTCCCCAAAGAGGATGGGAGGTAACAGAAGTATTGTATGCAGAAGCTACTGTGGGAGAGGGCAGCAGCCCCTTAACTGCAGGGCTGGGATTAGTGAAGGAACTCCCTCTCTGCTATACCAGGCAAGGATGGGGCGAATGCTCAATCTTCTCCCCTCTCCCACCCCTTCCCTGCCGCACAGCGTCCTTGGAGACCGCTCTGGCGGGCCACTCCTGCCACCCACCCAACTGGTCCCTCCGGTCTGAGCTCCGGGGGAGTGGAGTTGAGGGGTGGGGAAGTGCAGGTGGCAGCGGGGGGTTGGGTGGAGCTGCCGTCTACTTAGACACCCAGCCCCTTGACAGCGCTATCCGGGCAATGGATGTGACTCTGAAGCCCCTTTCTCTCCCCAGGTCGTCTGGGGGCCGGCCATGCTGGTGACTGCCTACATTGCCTTTGTGGTCCTCCTGGCCTCCTGCCTGGGGTTGGAGCTGTCAAGATGCCGGGCTAAGCCCTCTGGAAGAGCCTGCAGCAACCCCTCCTTCGTTCGGTTTCAACTGGACTTCTATCAGGTCTACTTCCTGGCCCTGGCAGCTGACTGGCTCCAGGCCCCCTACCTCTATAAACTCTATCAGCATTACCACTTCCTGGAGGGACAAATTGCCATCCTCTATGTCTGCGGCCTTGCCTCCACAGTCCTCTTTGGACTGGTGGCCTCCTCCCTTGTGGATTGGCTGGGTCGCAAGAAGTCTTGTGTCCTCTTCTCCCTCACTTACTCTCTCTGCTGCTTAACCAAACTCTCTCGGGACTACTTTGTGCTGCTGGTGGGCCGAGCACTTGGTGGGCTGTCCACAGCCCTGCTCTTCTCGGCCTTTGAGGCCTGGTACATCCATGAGCACGTGGAACGGCATGACTTCCCTGCAGAGTGGATCCCGGCTACCTTTGCCCGAGCTGCCTTCTGGAATCATGTGCTGGCTGTAGTGGCAGGTGTGGCAGCTGAGGCCGTGGCCTGCTGGATGGGCCTGGGGCCTGTAGCGCCCTTTGTGGCTGCCATCCCTCTCTTGGCTCTGGCTGGGGCCTTGGCCCTTCATAACTGGGGAGAGAACTATGATCGGCAGCGTGCCTTCTCAAGGACCTGTGCTGGGGGCCTGCGCTGCCTCCTGTCGGACCGTCGTGTGCTGCTGTTAGGCACCATCCAGGCCCTGTTTGAGAGTGTCATCTTCATCTTTGTCTTCCTCTGGACGCCTGTGCTGGACCCACATGGGGCCCCGCTGGGCATCATCTTCTCCAGTTTCATGGCAGCCAGCCTGCTCGGCTCTTCTCTGTACCGCATCGCTACCTCCAAGAGGTACCACCTTCAGCCCATGCACCTAGTCTCCCTCGCTGTCCTCATCGTCGTCTTCTCCCTCTTCATGTTGACCTTCTCTACCAGCCCAGGCCAGGAGAGTCCAGTGGAGTCCTTTATAGCCTTCCTTCTTATCGAATTGGCCTGTGGGCTGTACTTTCCCAGCATGAGCTTCCTGCGGAGAAAGGTGATCCCTGAGACAGAGCAAGCTGGTGTCCTCAACTGGTTCCGGGTGCCCCTGCACCTACTGGCCTGCCTGGGGCTTCTGGTCCTCCATGACAGCGATCGCAAAACGGGCACTCGGAACATGTTCAGCATCTGCTCCGCCGTTATGGTGATGGCTCTGCTGGCGGTGGTGGGGCTCTTCACTGTGGTCAGGCATGATGCTGAGCTGCGGGTGCCCTCACCCACTGGGGAGCCCTATGCCCCTGAGCTCTAATCCTGTTCCAGGACGAGGGAGCTGGGATGGACCCTTGAATCCCACCTCTCCAGGGCTGTACAGATCTCTCTGTGACTCTGCGACTATCTGGCCCCTCATCCTGTCCTGGGGCCCCTCCTGCCAGTGCTTTGGGTTGGGAAGCACATGGGGGTGATGGCCTGGAAAGAAGATGCCAAAAGTTGCCTCTGTGTCACTCCCTTCCCCCTTTCTACTTAAAAATAAACACTTTTAATTGATCATCGATTTGATTTACTCATCCTCACCTGTACCCACCTCAGTAGTTCTGGTGAGAGGGCAGCTGGAGGTTGTGAGGAGAGAGGTGGGGTTACCAGCAGAAGGTTTGTACTTCTAGCCTCTCTAAGACTGCCTCCAGCTTAAACTGAGAGCTGTGGAATTGCCTCTCAACAGAAATGGGTGGGAAATGCCTGAGGCCCCTAGATCCTCCATATCTTGTTACTCTGGGGTCAGGCACCCTCCCCGGTTGCCAAGCAAAAACCTTGCTCCACATCCAGGGTGGGGCAGTCTCTGGAGCATATGGGGCGGATGTCCATGCCACTGAGCAAAGATTCCAGGGGCTTGAGCTGCGTCTGTGACCACCCCTTGGGGCAAATCCGGAGCCTTCCTGCAGGAACAAGCTTGCAGCTCAGCACGTGCGTGCTGTCTGCCTTCTGCCTCTGTGGCTGTGGATGCACCATTTGCCCAGCATCACCGGGGTCCACCAGGTCCTGTTTCCTTGCATGAAACCCAAGTGAAGGGCTGCCAAGGAGAGACAGCAGTGAATGGATGAGGGACTGGGATCTTGTCTGTACCTGACTCTTCCCCACCCAGAGTGAGTGAGGGTGAGAGAGCCATCAGGGCAGGAAACAGTACCAGTAGGAACACCAGTTCTGTGAGCCCCTCCCTGCCTCACCTCCGATTGTATCTGCCTTTCCTTCTCCCACCCAAACCTGGGCTTCTCAGGGGAAGTAGAGCCAGCAGTTAAGAAGGGTGGGGATGGAGGGAGGTTAGGCCCAAGGGTGTGTCCTGGAATGTGCTTGAGGTGGGCATGAGGGACCTACCTGTTCTGGAAAAGAGGTTGATGACCTTTCCGTGGGTCCCAGACTACTTCCCAGACAGGAAGATGCAAGACTTTCCAAGAGCTGCAGGTCCAAACCTGTGTGGGGAGATAGCATCACCTGGTGTGGGAGGAATGTGGGGTGGATGCGCTCCTTCAGGGTGAGGCCAAGGGGGAGGGAAGAGTGGTGGTCTCAGGTCCCTAGTCAGACAAGGGAAAAAACACATTCCCCCACCCAGCCTGCAGGGAATAGAAGTTGAGGTTAAGTATGAAAAGACAGGTATCTTTTCCTTCCCCCATCTTGAGGCTAAAACAGAGTCTGTTGCAGTAACTCCACTTCCCCTTTCCGCCCTGTGGAGCTGGACCTCGATGTATTTTAGTTATTTGTAGACTTTCCGTCTCTCTACTACAGTATGATCTCCTTGAAGACAGGAGGAAATTGTGTCCTATTTGCCCTTGTCTCCCCCATATATACACACAAGTGGGGGCTTGGCCCGTGGCTGTGCTCAGTAAATGTCTGGAGAGGAGACAGGCTAGCTCACACGTGGCTTTTCAAGAGCCGCCCATTTGGGAAATCTATTACACTAGAATCCAGAGCCTAGTTAATGATTTGTTGTTTTGGATGACAGTAATTGTTTACTGATGGAAGCATGAGGGGGCCCCATATTCCTAAGTGATAAGGAAATGGGGGGGTAGGGGAGACAGACTAATGAGTTTCCCTTAGCTTTGTCCCTGCTGAGCTTTCTTCAAAGGAGCTGGTAGCAGATAGAGTGGGGAGGGTTCTTCCTGTCAAGACTCATTGGGTGTGAAGAGCTCACAGGCATCTTAGAGATTGTCCAGGCAGCCTTAAACGTATTTTTATTGAGCACCTACTATATGCCATGCACTGTATTACTAGGTGCTGGTGAAATTTTTTACCCAAGAGGAAAATCCACTTAAAGGGCACGTAGCAAGTGGATGGCAAAGCCAAGGCTAAACCTTGCCTCCTGCTGCC
Organism: Balaenoptera ricei; assembly: GCF_028023285.1. Taxonomy (NCBI): domain Eukaryota; kingdom Metazoa; phylum Chordata; class Mammalia; order Artiodactyla; family Balaenopteridae; genus Balaenoptera; species Balaenoptera ricei. The sequence continues at coordinate 44,952,099 of NC_082648.1, forward strand.
TGCCCAGTGCCCCTTCTATATGGCATGTACTGACTCTGTCCCCTGGGCCTCCACCTACCTGCCTTTCCCCCTCTAGCCCTCTTCCCTCCTCCCGAGCCCTGTCCCAGGAGAAGGGCAAGAGAGTGGGAGCGCTTAGCCGTGGCCACCTGGTCCACCTTTGGATATTTACCCATATGGGGCAAATGAGGGATTGCTTCACCAGGCACATGCTACCTGCAAAACGCTGCTTGTGATGCCTTGCGGAGAGGCAGCGGAGGGAACTGGTGAAGAGCATGGAGTCAGAGCCTGACTGCCTGGGTTCAAATTTGTGCCTCAGTTTCCTCATCTATAAAACGGGGATGATGGTATAGTTTCTACTCCTAGGGCTCATGTGAGGATTAAATTAAGCACTTAGAGCAGCAGTTGGCCCCCAGTGTAAGTACTACATAAGTGTTTGCTTTCATATTTTATTGTTTAACTTTTTCAATCCAGCTGAGCCTAGCCAGATTTGGGTGTGAGAATGAGTGGATGGGGCTGTAATGGGGTGTAGAACTTTCCAGCCCATCCCAGTGGTTGGGTGATTCCCAGCAGTGTTTATCCTTGGTCCTGGCCCAGAGAGCAGGATCAAGCTATCTGAGAAGCCTTCTACTTTGGGGTATGTGAGCAGCTGAGGAGGGTGTCAGTGTGTTCCACTTGAACTCATTTCCTCTTCCTCAAGTGGGAAGGTCAGCTTGGTGTCAGACTTGATACACACCACCATCTTTCACTAAGAGAGGCTCCTGATTTTCTGACTTTCCATCCAGCTGGATATATAATTATTTTATTTGGAGCATTTAAGCGATCCTGAGGAGAACAGAAACAGCCCAAGGAACCAGGAGCCAATGGACAAGAAGGCAGGAGGACTGGGTCATGAGGACAGTACTGCGTTCTGAGGCTGGAGAATGACCTCTTCCTGGAAATTCAGTCCCTGCTCAGGGAGGGGAATGGCTGCCCCCAGTTAATAGCCATGACCCTTTGGCTGGGTCTAGGTTCCACTCCCCAACACACTTTCCCTAACCCCAGTCCTGTGGTTCTCCTTGTTGCTTTTATTATTTTTTGCCACCACTTCCCCACAGAACCACAGAATAGAATTATTAGACAAACAAAAGTTTGTCATGCTTGGGATCAGACCTAATGTTATAAAAATATGTCACATTTGCTTTAATAATTTTTTTAACAATAAAGTAATAACAATAAATAATAACAGTAACAATAAAGTAAAGAGTCAAATGCAAATACAGAAATATATATTTAATATAAATATGTGAATGTAAATCATGTTTATATAATGTTACATTAAAATACATATATTTATATTGATGTATAAATATAGTACAAATATAAATACATATATACATATAGAAATATAAAATGTAAAACATGATAGGCTCCCTTAAGCCTGCTCTTCATACCACTGTTAAATGTTTATAGTCTAGTGCATAGATTTAATATTTTTTTAATAAAAATGAATCATACCTTTCATGCTGCAACTTGTTTGTTTTTTACATAAACATATATCTTGGTTTTCTCTTTTTAAAACGATTGAAATCCACAGGAAGACTATAACAATCATTCATGTATCTCTGACATCTTCATATGTCATTATATATAAGACACGCCTTTTAACAGCTGCGAAGCCTTGCTGAGCCTTTGGAAAGCATTTCATATCTGTTCTAGTTGAGGCTGGCAGAACCCCTGGCAGGGAGTGAGGCTAGATGTTACTACCCCATTTCACAGATTAATAATAAATTGAGCTGGGACTAGAACCTGGCTCCTCTGTCCAGACTCAAGTTGAAAGCTCTTTTCACTGTCCCATACTGTCTCTTTGTAAACATCAGGGATTCAAGTGAGGGACTGAATTATGTGACCCAAATTCACATTGGTCAGCACTTTTTTTTTTTTCAGTTTTATCATAGTTTTTTTCTTTTTTTTTTTGATGTGGACCATTTAATTAATTAATTAATTAATTTTGGCTGCACTGGGTCTAAGTTGTGGCACATCTTTGCTGCCGCATGTGGGATCTTTAGTTGCCTTATGCAGACTCTTAGTCGCAGCATGCATGCAGGATCTAGTTCCCCCACCAGGGATCGAACCTGGGCACCCTGCATTGGGAGTGGGGAGTCTTACCCACTGGTCCACCAGGGAAGTCCCTGGTCAGCACTTTTTGATCTCTAAAGAACTTCCTTCTTGTTAGAAGTAGAAGACGCATAAAAAAAGGATGTTTTCTGCCCTTGAGGAGAAATCAAGTAGATATACATAGGGAAAAAGTCCTAGAACACTGTCAAAGCACTGACTGCTAAGGTGTAAGCAAGATGAAATGAGTACTGAGAGAATTGATGTATCATACACATTTAGCCCCTGCAGCAATATTACCATTACAACGCTGAGATTCTTCGTCATTGTTTTTTTGTTGTTGTTTGTTTTTAAATAGTTTTCCCTGCTAGATTCTCAGCTCCTAAAAGAGGTTGATGATGATGAGGAAAACCAATAATAGAGAAGGATGAGTTAATAGAGTTCATCAGGAAAAAGCTAACTGGAAGACCCAAAGTTGTGAACTGAATTCTTTGGAGGAAGGGAAGAGAAGCAGGGCCAAGTGAACGTGTGTGTTTGGGGAAGTAGTTAGTACTTACCGAATACAAGCCATTAAAAACTGCGAAATATCCCAGTGAATGAGTTTTCCTAGTTCTTCCCGTCGTCACTCACAGCTTCCACCCCCGCCCCCCTTCTATCCTCCATCCCCCATCAAGAAGATCCTCTGTCTTCCTCAAACAATCCAACTGATGCAAGGAGCAAGGCTGGAAGGCAGAGAGAGCTGGAAGTCGCCACAGTACTCATGTCAGTGGCCCCGGAAAACTATATTTTTAAAGAATTCCATGAAAGGCTATACCCTTTTTTCCTAGTAACCCAAACCGCGAGTTTCCAAGTAAGTTCTTTTTGTTGTCTAACCTATTTCTCTTCTCTGCAAATTTAAACTCTTTCCGAGCTCTGAAGATAAAGGGGAGGAGAAGGAGGCAGGGGGCGGGCCTTCACAATAGCATTTAAGCCACACGTAGCTGAAGAAGTCGGCCTCGACTAGAAAATGTGGGAAAACCCGCTCTCCCAAAGGGCTTTAGCCCTCAGAGCGGCGAGACCCTCGCCGGCCGGCGTCACGTGAGGACGCAGCGCGGCGAGTAAACTACAACTCCCAGCGCGCCTCGCGGCCCGCCGGCGTTACGCAGCTCTCGCTGATTGGCCGCTGGGGATATTTGAAAGGAGGGGCTGGCGCGGAAAACGAAGGTTACATTTTGGATCCTTGCGGAGTACTCAGTCTAGTGGTTAAGTCCTGCCCCTGGGAAGAAGAACGGGCTCTGGGACCGGAAGGCCTGAGGTACTCGTGAACGTATGTATGCGCCGAGGTGAATGGGGCCCCAGCGCTGACTTGAGGAAGAGGCCGGGCGTCTCTACGAGGGAGGGTCGGGAGACCTCGGGACGTCCTGGTGGTGCTGAAGAGCTCGGTGGAGGCCTCCGGTGTGGGGCGTTGGTTGGTGGGACGGGTAGTGAGGCTGGGGATAGGCTGGGAGGAAGGAATAGCAGAAGCGTCGGTTTATAACGGGAGGCCGGTGTCTTGGCATGTACGTTTTTCCGATAGGATTTCTGATGGGATTTTTTGCCCCCCGCCTTCCGCGGCCTTCAAGCCCTTCTCCCGCCCTTTATTTAGCTCCTTTACAAATCTTCTCCGCCTTCCCTAATCCGTTTTCTTTCCCCTAGTCCCGCGGCACCATGAGGAGCTTCAAAGGAGTCAACTTTGGGACTCTGCTAAGAAGTCCAAAGGAGGCTGAAGAGCTGCTGCCTGACTTGAAGGTGGGAGTGCTGTCTGGCTGTGGATACACCCGGCTTACCAAGCTGAGCTGTTTTGTTTTCTGACTTATTTGAAGAGATAGATTAGTAGGAGATCCACTCTTGAGCAATCTCCTTTCTAGTTCCTTTCCCTATCTTTTTTTTTCTCCTTTGGTAGCCTCATTCACATCTTCCTCTCCTCCTAGGAGTTCCTGTCCCAGCTTCCAGCTGATTTTCCCAGCTGCCGATCTGATGCCGAGAGGAGGCAAGCTTGTGATGCCATCCTCAGGGCTTGCAACCAGCAGCTGACTGTCAAGCTGGCTTGCCCTAGGCACCTGGGGAGCCTGCTGGAGCTGGCAGAGGTAGCTTGCGATGGCTACTTGATGTCTACACCCCAACGCCCACCCCTCTACGTGGAACGAATTCTCTTCATCTTTCTGCGGAACACTGCTGCACAGGGAATCCCAGAGGCCACACTCCGAGTCGCTCAGCCCCTCCATACCTGCTTGGTGCAGTGTTCTCGACAAGCTGCTCCCCAGGACTATGACGCTGTGGCTCGGGGCAGCTTTTCTCTGCTTTGGAAGGGGGCAGAAGCCCTGGTGGAGCGGCAAGCTGCATTGTCAGCTCGGCTAAAGGCCTTGAGCTTTCTAGTACTCTTGGAGGATGAAAGTACCCCTTGTGAGGTTCCCCACTTTGCTTCTCCGACAGCCTGTCGAGTTGTAGCTGCCAATCAGCTATTTGATGCCAGTGGGCATGGTCTGAATGAAGCAGATGCTGATTTCCTAGATGACCTGCTCTCCAGGCATGTGATCAGAGCTTTGGTGGGAGAGGGAGGGGGCTCTCCTGGTCCTCTTTCCCCGCAGAGGGCCCTCTGTCTCTTGGAGCTCACCCTGGAACACTGCCGTCGCCTCTGCTGGGGCCACCACCACGCCAGAGCCACCAGGGCAGTGGAGAAGGCCTACAATTACCTAAGGAACACCAGTCTGGCCCCCAGCCTCCAGCTTTGCCAGCTGGCAGTTGAACTGCTGCAGGTTGGTGAGGGAGGACCCCAGGCAGTGGCCAAGCTTCTGATCAAGGCATCAGCTGTCCTGAAAAACAGCATGGAAGCACCGTCACCCGCACTGCGGGCATTGTGTGACAGCTGCCAGTTCTTCCTCTCAGTCCTGGAGCGAGGCACCAAGGGGCACTATGGACCTGATGCCATTCTGGGCCTCTTTGCTTTTCTTGGCAGCTACTGTTGCCTCATCCGGCAGCTGCAGGATGGTGTGAGTTAAGGACCTAGGGGTAGGGTGGGAATGTGGTTCTGTGGACTCTCCACTGGGCTAGGGTCTTTGGTAAGATCTGGAAGCCCTGGCTCCCGCCTTGGTAAGTTGCTCTCTGGACCATGCCTGCCAGCCAGCAAGCAGCCTAGTATACGCTGAGAGGGCAGTGGCCCATCCTGATGTCCTTCTTCCTACTCCCCGGGCTGTCTCAGCTCTCCAGGGCTCTGGGCCAGTCTTCTGCTTGGAGCTCCCTGTCCCTCAAACCAAGCTTCCCCTTCCTTCCTCAGGTCTGTGGGGACTCCTGCAAGCAACTGCAGGCTTTGGTTCAGATGCACTTTCAGGGACTTCACCTCTACACTACGGTGGTTTATGACTTTGCCCAAGGCTGTCAGGTACCATCTGGAATCAAAAAACCTGGACAGGTCCTAGGGTCTGGAGTTGCTTGACTGCCCTCAGTAGAGCTTTGGGGTTGCTTTGGCTTTGGGCATGAAGTGGGGTGGACGTCACCTTAGACCTATTATGTTTCCTCTCACCTTTTTTGTCCCTTCAGGAAGGTGATTTGGCTGACCTGGCCCAGCTAGTGGAAAGCTGCAAATCTACTGTTGTCTGGATGATGGAGGCCTTACAGGGCCTGTCGGGCCGAGAGCTGACTGACTACCTGGGGATGACTGGTTAGTGCCCTAGGGCCCAGATACAGGGTTCTTGGGAGGGTCATCGCTTGTTAGGCAGGCAAGTAGCACTAGCTGGATAGTTCTGTGGGGCCTCCCTATGGCTTAGGGAGGCAGTGAGAAAGATATTTATAAAGATCTCTGTATTTAACAGCAGGAGAGAAATGATGAGGCTCATTTATCCTAGCAGATGTGAATTTTTTTCTCATTGACTTTGAAATCTGACTTGGTATTTGTTTCATGAAAATGTAGAACATTTATAACTTAAATTTTTTAAAACCAGGTAGAACGTTCACATGATTCAAAATTCAAATTGCACAAAAGGGCATACAGTGAAAAGTCCCTCTGCTGCTCCGAATCCTAGTCACCCAAGTCCCACTCTGCAGAGGAGGTTAATATGGTCAATTTCTTATGTATCCCTCTAGAGATATACTGTGTATAGCTACTATATGTATATATACTATGTATATGTATATATTAACCAACAGGCATATATATTTCTCCCCACTCTTTTTATTGAAATATACATACAGGAAAATACTAAGATCATAAGCAGACAGCTTGATGGATTTTTACAAAGTGAGCGTGGTTTGTAACCAACATCTAGGTCAAGTAACAGAGCGTGACATAGACCCCTGAAAACCCCTCTTTGTGCCCCCTTCTGGTCCCCACACCCCAACAGTAACCACTAACTATCCTAACAGCATCAATTAGTTTTACCTGTTTTGTATTTCATAAGAAATTTCCCCCTCAGTTTTACAAAAAGCATACATAGCCCTTTAGTTTGAATTATATAAACCTAATGAGTTCAGTCACGAGAAGGTTTTGGAGAGTTTTTCATATTCATATTTTCAGGTTGAACCTGGCCACAGAGGTGAAAATGTCATCAGGAGTCACACAAATTAATAGTATGAAAATTCTTCCCACAGAGTACTGAAGACCTACTTTATTTTCTCCCAGCCATGTACATCGATAGCCAAGAAGCTGCCTAAACTAGAATGTAGGAAAATTGTATTCATTCAGTGAATATTTATTGAGTACCTACTATGTGCTAAGCACTGTTCTGAGTACTTAGATATGTCAGTAAATAAAACAAAGATCTCTGCTCTCATGGAGACACATTCTGGTTGGGGGAGAAAGATCATAAACAGTAGAATAATTGCAGTACAACATGTTAGAAAGTGATCAGAAATATGGAGGGAAAGGAAAAGTAGAGCAGGATAAGAAAGGGAATTAGGAGGTCAGGGTAGGTGAGGGGGGGCAAATTACCATTTAAACAGGTGGTCAGGGACTTCCCTGGCGGTCCAGTGGTTGGAACTCCACGCTTCCAATGCAGGGGGTGCGGGTTCAAATCCCTAGTTGGGGAACTAAGATCCCATATGCCACGTAGCCAAAAAAAAAAAAAAAAAAAATGGTGGTCAGGGTAGGCCTCTTGGGGAGGGTGACATGAGCACAGCCTGGAGGGTGTGAGGGAATTGACCATGTGGAAACCTGGGGAAGGACGTCCCCTGGCAGAGGAAACAGCCAGTGCCAAGGGCCTACAGCAGGAAAGGGGCTGGCGTGTTCAAGGACTAGCAGGGAGGCTAGTGTGGCTTCAGTGGAATGAGGGAAGGAGAGGGAAGTAAGGGATAGGCCAGCGCGTTTCCCCCAAAATGCTGACCTTTGGAGCAAGATGAAGACAGAGATTGGCATGTGAGGAGAGACGGGCCCTGTGTGGGAATGAGGACTTGTCTCTTGTAAAACAAGTGCAGAGAGGCTGGCTGGTGTGGGCTTGCCTTCCTGGAATGGAGGGCATGGGCTGACTTGGAGCATGAAGGGGAGAGCTGTCCCGTTCTCATTCCCTAGCGATGGGGGTTCCTGGCTGATCTGGGGACTGCTGAGCTGACCACAGGTTTAGCACCTCTCTGCGCCCCTCCAACAGCAGAGGGCAGTGGAACCATTCCTGCAGTCAGCTGTCCTCTCTCTCCCCTGCAGCCTCTTACACCAGTAACCTGGCCTACAACTTCTATAGTCACAAGCTGTATGCCGAGGCCTATGCCATCTCCGAGCCCCTCTGTCAGCACCTGGGCTTGGCAAAGCCAGACACCTATCCTGAGGTGCCTCCTGAGAAGGTATGAGGGCAGGAGGGAGGTTATATTGAAGGGAGGAGGGGGCTCAAGTAGCGTGAAAGGGCCTGGGCAGGACCCTGCCTTGGAGTAGAGAGTTAGGAGCTGCATGTTGGCAGCAGTACCTGGGGCGGTGTTTCCCACACCTCACCTGTACTGTTATTTACGTAATTTTTTTGATTGATTCACTTTTTTTTTTTTAAATCTCACCATGCCTTCATATTTACTTTTTTTTTTTTTTTTTTTGGATCCACTTTTTATATTTAGCCTTGTCCTGGGCCAGTGGTTTTCAACTTGGCTAGACATTTAGAATCACCTGAGTGAACTAAAAAAAAAAAAAATTCTAAAGCCTGTCCTAAGCTAATTGCTTCAGAATCTCTGGCACTGGAGCCCAGGCATCTGGATTTTTTTTTTAAAGTTCCTCTACGTGGTCCTTTGGGCAACCAGAGTGAGAACCACTGTCATAAAGCAAGAATACCCATGAAATGATGGGTTGGCTGGATTGGCAGGCAAGATGGGTCATAGAGGGCCTTGGGTTTCATTTGATGAGCCTCTCGATTTAAGTGGAGGCCTGGTATCGGATTGGTATCTTGGGCTTCTTGGCATCACTGTGGCGAATAAACAGAAGGAAAGGACAACACCAGGCACCCAGGTGGCTCTAACAGTCCAGGCAGGAAAGGGTGGGCGTCTGAACTGAAACAGCTTCCCAAGGGATGGAAAGAAGTGGGTGAGTGCAAGAAGTCAAGGATTAACCTGGAAAGTGACTGGTGTGCGGGAGGGAGAAGGAAGAGGCCAAGATGGTCTCGCCTTTCCGACTCAGGAGAAGGTGGTGATTTGCTGAGAAGCGTCAGGAGGAGGAGCAGTTTGCAGGGGTATGGGTGATGGGTATATGGGTGAGATGGGTCGAAGCCTCAGGTTGAGAGCACCCAGATATTTAGTTCTTAGGTGTTTGCAGGGCGGGGTTGGGGGCAGGAGGACCCTGAGCACACACATCCGCCCCCATGGTACAGACTCCTTGCTTCCTTCTCCAGTTTGGTCTGTTTTCTTCCTCTGGTCAGTTGCACAGATGCTTCCGGCTGCACGTAGAGAGTTTGAAGAAACTGGGTAAACAGGCCCAGGGCTGCAAGATGGTGACTTTGTGGCTGGCAGCCCTGCAGCCCTGTGGCCCCAAACACATGACTGAGCCAGTCACCTTCTGGGTCCGGGTCAAGATGGATGCAGCCAGAGCCGGAGACAAGGAGCTACAGCTGAAGTGAGTTGGTGGGGAGGGGGACAACCATTTTTATCCCCTGGATAGGGCTGGTTTTGGCACTCATGGTCACATTCATCCTCATGTCTGAAAAAGGCACTGTTTCCTCCATTCATCATTATTGATTGAGTGCCGACTGTGTGCCAGCCACTGGGTAGTGGGGGGACAGCGGCGACAGGCAATTGTTCTTGCTTTCACCACCGGAAACTGAGCTCTCAGCAAGCTGAGGCGGGGACTCCTTGGCCTGGGGCAGAGGCGCCATGCTTCATGGGCTCCCCAGTGCTGAGCCTGCCCTCTCTTAGGACGCTTCGAGACAGCCTGAGTGGCTGGGACCCGGAGACCCTGGCCCTCCTGCTCAGGGAGGAGCTGCGGACCTACAAGGCGGTGCGGGCCGACACGGGGCAGGAACGTTTCAACGTCATCTGCGACCTGCTGGAGCTGAGCCCCGAGGAAACACCGGCCGGGGCCTGGGCCCGGGCCACCCACCTGGTGGAACTGGCTCAGGTGCTCTGCTATCACAACTTTGCCCAGCAGACCGACTGGTGAGGAGGAAGGTCTGGGAAGGCCACTCTTGCTTCTTGCCCTAGCTCCTCTTACCCTTCCTGGAGCCCGTTTCCCTCTCCACGTCCCTGAGCACTCCCTTTAGTTTGTGGTCATGGGAACTCAATTCAAAGGATGAGGCCAGCTGTGCTGCAGAAGGCCCTTCCCGGGACAGCGTGGCAGGTATTCACAGTAGCCTGGCTTAAGTGCTTCTTCTCCCTATAGCTCTGCCTTGGATGCCATCCGGGAAGCCCTGCAGCTTCTGGAGTCTGTGAGGCCTGAGGCCCAGGCCAAGGATCGGCTTCTGGATGATAAAGCACAGGCCCTGCTGTGGCTCTACATCTGTACCCTGGAGGCCAAGATGCAGGAGGTGAGCATGGTTGCTGTGGGGTTGAGCAGGACTGGATACAGGGTTTATTTTCCCTGGACCCCAGTAAGCTCGTGACAACCCTGTTTTTCACCCTGATCGCCCCATCCAGGGTATTGAGCGGGATCGGAGAGCCCAGGCCCCTAGTAACCTGGAGGAGTTTGAAGTCAATGACCTGAACTATGAAGATAAACTCCAGGAAGATCGTTTCCTATACAGTAACATTGCCTTCAACCTGGCTGCAGATGCTGGTGAGGGCCGTGAACGTAGTGTGGTGGGATAGGGCCTCCTCTATGGCTTCCTACGGGTACCCCAGGTGTGAGAGAGGCTGCCCTGTGGAGTGGAAGGCGGGCACAAGGGCAGAGGCTGTTATGGGGAAGAGGACCACATTTCCCCAGATGCCCACACTGAGAGAATGGCTGGTCCCTTTCTTCTGACTTACAGCTCAGTCCGCATGCCTGGACCAAGCCATGGCCCTGTGGAAGGAGGTGCTTACAAAGGGGCAGGCCCCCGCTGTGCGGTGTCTGCAGCAGACAGCAGCCTCCCTGCAGATCCTAGCGGCCCTCTATCAGCTGGTGGCAAAGGTAACAGGGCAGGGCATTGACACAGGCCAGAAACTCAGCTCCTTCACCTTCTTTGGCCTGTGTCCCTGTTGAGAAGTCATGTCATCCATTGTGGGCTCTGTCACCAATCTCCCTGAGTTAAATCTAGGCTCCAGCGTTTACTAGTACATGGCCTTAAGCAAGTTGCTTAACCTTCCAAGCCCATTTCCTTATTTCTAAAATGAGGGTAATAATAATACTAACTCATAGCCTTGTTAGCATTCAGTGAGATAACGCATGAAAGATGGTGTGTATAAACGGAATACTCAAACGTTAGCCATAATTATTAGTAATTATCAGATAATTTGAGACCTGTATACTCAGAAAAAATACATAAATTTCTACAGATACAATTTTAAATTTTTACATGCAATGTCAGGTTTCAAGGACTCCCTGAAGCTCTTCCCTGGACCCCATATTAGGAACCTCTGAAAAAGGACATTGCACATAGAGGATCTTTATTACTGTGGGCATTAGGTCATATTCCTAGCAGGAGGAGCCTGGGAATCTGCCTGAGCCCTAGATTTGAGTCTCGGCTCTACCACATACGTGTTATGTGAACTTAGACAAGCAGCTTAACATATGTTAACCTATTAGTTTCCTCATCTGTAATATTAGGATTAGAGTTGCTATGAAAATAAAGTGAGCTGGCACAGTGCCTGGCACATAGCAAACGCTCAGGAAATCCTGGCTATTGAAGACAACTGGCGTGTGGGCTTTAAAACAAGTGAGGGGGTAGGAGGGTTTGCAGACGCCCTGGCTGCTCTCCTCTCCGGCTCCCTGAGGATGGCCAGTGGTTGCTCTGTCTGGGTGTCCACATTCCAGCCAGGCCCTCAGGTCAGACCAAGGTCCCAAAGGGCTGGAGAGGAGCGGGTAGAAATGAAGGCTTGAGCGTGAGCTGGATAAATATGCTGCTTCTGGCCTCCCAGCCCCTGCAAGCTCTGGAGGTCCTCCTGCTCCTACGGATCGTCTCCCAGAGACTGGAGGACCACGCAAAGGCAGCCGGCTCCTCCTGCCATGTCACCCAGCTCCTCCTGACACTCGGCTGTCCCAGCTATGCCCAGGTGAGTGCCCAGCCACGCTAGCCTGGGGCTGCAGGAGGACCTGGCTTCAGTGACCCAGCTCTCCTCTGAGAAGATAGTCTACTGAAGGAGTGGCTTCTCTGCCTTCTGCGCCACATTTGGCTGAAGGATGGTGAAGTGTGGAGTGGTTGGGACGCAGCTGGGGGAGAGGAGGCATCTTTCTCCGTCTCACTGCCAAACCAACTGTTCATTCAGTCTTACCTAGTCTGCACTGGCAATACGCTGCTAATCCTGGGTTTCCCAGCAATTTCTGTTGTCCTAGTTGATGCTTCTTGTTCACTTAGGGCTGTGTCAGTGTAACCTAACTGGTCTCCTGGCCTCCAGTTCCTCCCTTTTCCACTTCTACTAGCGGGATCATGTTAGGCACAGATCTGATCCTATCTCTTTCCTGCTTAAAGGATTACATTGGCTTCTCCGCTACCTGAGGGATACTGTCCAGATCCTTTACTCTGGATTGCACACCTTCTATATTCTGGTTCACTCTTTGTCTTACCGCTCCACACCATGAACTTTATGCTAATCTGTACCACTTACTTTATATTCCTCGTACGTACCTCGCTGTCTTTGGTTGTGGTAGACCCTCCACCCTAAATGCACCCTCTCCCCAACTTTTTTTTCCTTCAGCAAACCCGTACTTTCTTTTTTTTTTTTTTTTTTTTAATTTTTTATTTATTATGTTTATTTTTGGCTGTGTTGGGTCTTCGTTTCTGTGCGAGGGCTCTCTCCAGTTGCGGCGAGTGGGGGCCACTCTTCATCGTGGTGCGCGGGCCTCTCACTATCGCGGCCTCTCTTGTTGCGGAGCAGAGGCTCCAGACGCTCAGGCTCAGTAGTTGTGGCTCACGGGCCCAGTTGCTCCGCGGCATGTGGGATCCTTCCAGACCAGGGCTCGAACCCGTGTCCCCTGCCTTGGCAGGCAGATTCTCAACCACTGCGCCACCAGGGAAGCCCCAAACCCGTACTTTCTTTCCAAGGCCTAGCTCAATTGTCTCCTCCTTCATAAAGCATTTTATATGTCCCCTTCTTCAAGGGCAAAATCAACCACTTTCCCTGGGTCCCCAACCACTAATGGCATTGTATCATGATTACGTAGGTATGCCCACGCCCCCCTGCCCCCTGCATTGCAAGCTATTGGATGGAAGGGCCTGCTTACTGCTTATCCAGCTTTGTCTCTCTAGCCTAGTGGTTAATGGAAAGGTACTAAATGAGCATTTTAGTGAGTGAGAGAATAATCACTACGTAGACTATAATATTTGAAATAATTTAATTGGACAAGGTCAACATTTTGCTTGCGAATGCTTTAATCCGCTGTAATTTGAAGAGTCTGGCTGCCTCTCCTCACCAGCATGTTCACGCACCCCCAATTGCTTCCTCAGTTGTACCTGGAAGAGGCAGAATCAAGTCTGAAGCTTTTGGATCGCACCACAGATACATGCCTGCTCCTTTCCCTGACCTGTGACCTCCTGCGAAGTCGACTCTACTGTGCTTGCCAGAAGGTGCTTCTCACTTTCTTGATCCCCGAAGGTCTTGGGTACGGGAAGGATTTGAGGATTCTCCAGAGAATCTGTCTGGCTCCTGAGGCTTCCCTGGAGCTGGGGAGAATGTTCGTGGCCCTGAGGAGCAGAACCATCTCGCCTTGCTCTCTCCCGTGGATCGTCCACCTGTGATTCTCTAGGAGCCATTCCATCCTTTTCGTCCTCTTCCAGCTCCCTCTGGGGCAAGGGGGAAAGTCTGTCCCGTGACTAGAAACTGGGATGACACTGGCGCCCTCGACTGGAAATCCAGTGGGATCCAAAAGACTGGGCTTTCGCACACACTAGCTGTGTGACTTGGCTGAGTCTTATGCCCTTTCAGGCTCTAGTTTTCTCTCCAGCTTTTATCATCTGAAAAGCAGGGGGTTGGGCTACGTGATCTATGGGGGCACCTTGAGCTCTGAATTGCTGATCCTACCTCACTCACTGCTCTCCTCCGCCCCTTCCCCCTCCCCCCAGGTGGCTGAGGGTGCCTCTCTGCTGCTGTCTGTGCTTCAGGACCCTGCCCTCCAGAGGTCATCCAAGGCCTGGTACCTGCTGCGCGTCCAGGCCTTGCAGCTTGTGGCAGTCTACCTTAGCCTCTCATCGGACAGCCTCTCGGCCTCCCTGTGGGAGCAGCTCTGTGCCCAAGGTGAAAGAAGAGGGTGGATGGCCCTCCTTGTGTGGTTTGTGTGTTGTGTCCGCTGTCAGCTCTTCTCTGCCCTCGTCCCCTCTGCTGTGCAGCTGCGTGGATGAGCCTACCTAGAAGCTGCCCAGAGCAGGCCTGGGATAGCAAATGAGTTTCAGTTTGCTTGCTGACTCTAACTGACTGCTTAGTGACTGCCCTGAACACTACACTGACAAGGATTCTGAGACTCCCATGTAGCCTCGGGGGAGAGAGTTCTGTGATTGATTAGCTCTGCCTGCCTTAAGCGTGGAGGGAGAGGGTGAGAGCATGCTTTGCATTTGCTTTCTTAGTATTTGAAGGTGGTGGAAGTTCTGGCCATATCCTCTCCCTTCTTGTCCCTCTCACCTTCCCCCTACACTTGCACAGGCTGGCAGACGCCTGAGATAGCGCTCATCGACGCCCATAAGCTCCTCCGAAGCATCATCCTCCTGCTCATGGGCAGCGATGTGCTCTCGGTTCAAAAAACAGCTGTGGAGACACCATTTCTGGACTATGGTAAGTCCGAGGAGGAGAGCTAACATGGGAGGGAACAGGCTAGCTGGCGGGGCTGGCAGTTTTGTCTGCAGAGGATCCAGGCTACGGGTCCTGGTTCCACATGATGATGGTCTCGTCTCTCTCCTTTGCTACAGGTGAAAATCTGGTACAAAAATGGCAGGTTCTTACTGAGGTGCTAAGCTGCTCGGAGAAGCTGGTCTCCCGCCTGGTCCACCTGGGTAGTGTGAGCGAAGCCAAAGCCTTTTGCTTGGAGGCCCTGAAACTGACAACAAAGCTGCAGATACCGCGCTGGTGAGTACAGGGCCCAAGAGGATGCCGATTCCCAAACCTGAGTGCCTACGACCTTGACCGTGGGTTCCCAAACTATTCCACAGATTAACATGTTATATTTGGATGGGTTGGTGGAAGAATGCATTCCATGGCAAATAAGTGGGAAATGCTGAGTTAATCAAGATTAGACGTTTCTATTTCCTATAGGACTTATGTCCTCTAGTATGCTAACACACATTTTCAATCTCCAGAAGGGAGATCTAGTATACAATGTTTCCCTAAATCTCTTTGCCCGGAGGATCCTTTTGGTGAGGAGTGCGGTTTGGGAAATCCTGTCCTCAGGCACAAGGGTGAGTTGGTTTGAGAGATGAGTGTAGAGGGTTTTCCTCAGGGAGTGCTTGAAGTCAGCCTTAGGAATTAAAGGCCTTCTGGACGCTGGAAAAGACTGTGATGGCTCTGCCTGGGAAAGGGGCAGAAAGAAAGACTCTCCAGGAGGGCTTCCTTGGTGGCGCAGTGGTTAAGAATCTGCCTGCCACTGCAAGGGACATGGGTTCGAGCCCTGGTCCAGGAAGATCCCACATGCTGCAGAGCAACTAAGCCCGTGCGCCACAACTACTGAGCCTGCGCTCTAGAGCCCGCAAGCCACAACTACTGAGCCCCCGTGCCAAAAGTACTGAAGCCTGCGTGCCTAGAGCCTGTGCTCCGCAACAAGAGAAGCCATGACAATGAGAAGCCCGTGCACTGCAACGAAGAGTAGCCCCCGCTCACCGCAACTAGAGAAAGCCCGCGCACAGCAACAAAGACCCAACACAGCCAAAAATACAAACAAACAAATAAATAAAATAAATTTATTTAAAAAAAAGAAGACTCTCCAGGAAAACAAAGGATTCCACTAATGAGTCATCATCTTCTCTCCCAACCAGGTGTGCCCTGTTCCTGGTGCTGAAGGGGGAGCTGGAGCTGGCGCGCAGTGACATCGACCTCTGTCAGTCGGACCTGCAGCGGGTTCTGTTCTTGCTCGAGTCTTGCACAGGTGAGCAGCCAGGCCCCTACGCCCGTGGGCGGTGGTGAGAGTGATGCACGCACTGCAACACAGCTTTACATGTCAAGGTTAGGTTCTCTTCTAAACCAGACTTACTTCTGTCCCAGGGCAAAGCTCCCTTCACTTCCGTCAGACCATTGGTGTCCCTCCTTCAGATGGGCTGTCCAGGACTAACCTTACCTGCTTCTAGTTTTCAGTGCTAATATATATATATATATACACACACACATATATACGTATATATGTATATATGTGTGTATATATATGTATATACACACACACGTATAGACACATACATATATATACGTATATATGTGTGTGTGTGTATATATATATTTATATACGTATATATGTATATATGTGTGTATATATATGTATATACACACACACGTATAGACACATACATATATATATATGTTTTTTTGTTTTTCTGTTTTTGTTTTTGTTTTTGTTTTTGCCTGTGTCGTGCAGCTTGCGGGATCTTAGTTCCTGGAGCAGGGATTGAACCCGGGCCCCTGCAGTGAAAGCACTGAATCCTAACCACTGGACTGCCAGGGAATTCCCAGCACTAATATATTTTAATTTAAATAAAATTGAATATTCAGTGCCTTAGGTACTCACCACACTTCCTGTGTTCAGTAGCCGCACGTGTGGCTACTGTATGGGGCAGCACAAATGTAGCATCCTCAGAAGGGTTTAAGCTAATAATAAAATATTGTATTTATGGTACTTTTTTTTTTTTCCTTATCAACCACTTTTACCTGTAGTATTTCATTGGACCCACACAAAACCCTGGAAAGTTGAGTGGGAACTAGAGTTTTTTCATTTGTAAACTCAGAAAATTGAGAAATTCAATGTTTGAGGCCGGGATCACGGGGCTAGTCAGGGGCCAGAGACAGGATTAAGACTTGGGCCTCTGGGTGCCGGCCTTCTGGCCTGAGTCATGCAGCCTTCTGAGCTGCAGATATGGGGGCTCGGTGGGCTGTGCTGATGCATTGTTAGAAGGGAAGAAAATGTGGGCTTCCCTGGTGGCGCAGTGGTTGAGAATCTGCCTGCTAATGCAGGGGACACGGGTTCGAGCCCTGGTCTGGGAAGATCCCACATGCCACGGAGCATCTAGGCCCGTGAGCCACAACTACTGAGCCTGCGCGTCTGGAGCCTATGCTCCACAAAAAGGCCACGATAGTGAAAGGCCCGCGCACTGCAATGAAGAGGGGCCCCCACTTGCCGCAACTAGAGAAAGCCCTCGCACAGAAACGAACACCAACACAACCAAAAATAAATAAATTAAAAAAAAAAAAGAAGGGAAGAAAATGTTAGGATTTTATCGAAAAAATAGTAAGGATACTAATATTTAGTATGTTAGTACAGTAATATATATGAACAGTTAGTAAGTAAATAACATAGGTCGTTGGCCGCTTAGGTAGCTCAGGACACACTGGTATAATTTCTCCCAGTTTTGTAATTCTTTTTACACTCTTTCCTCAGAGTTTGTCGGACTAGCCCAACACCCAGACTCTGTGAAGAAGGTCCACTTGCAGAAGGGGAAGCAGCAGGCCTGGGTGCCCCATCCTCCAGAGCTTCCAGAGGAAGAGCTTGTTCTAAGAGGCCCTGCCCTGGAGCTGGTGGCCACCGTGGCCAAGGAGCCTGGCCCTGTAGCACCTTCTACTAACTCCTCCCCGATCCTGAAAACAAAGCCCCAGCCCAGCCCTGGCTTCCTGACCCATTTGCCCACTTGTGACTGCTCTCTCTGTGCCAGCCCTGTCCTCTCAGCAGTCTGTCTGCGCTGGGCATTGATCACAGCGGGGGCGAGGCTGGCCATGGGCCATCAGGCCCAGGGCCTGGATCTGCTGCAGGTTGTGCTGAAGCGTTGTGCCGCGGCCAGTGAGCGCCTCACCCAAGCTCTACAAGCTTCCCTGAATCACAAAGCACCCCCCTCTCCTGTCCTGGGCCTCTTCGATGAGATCTCGGCTCAGGCATATGCACAGCTGGCACTGGAGGGACTGAGCCAGCTGTCAAACAAGAGCCTGGAGAAGGTCCTGGAGTCGGGGCTAAAGTTTGTGGCGGCTCGGATACCCCACCTGGAGCCCTGGCGAGCCAACCTCCTCTTGGTTCGGGCCCTTGCAAAGCTGGCTGGCCTCAGCTGCTGCACTCCCCGACTTTTTGCGAGCTCCTGGGGCTGGCAGCCACCATCAGTAAAGACCCCTGCAGGCTCAGAACCCTCTAAGCCTTGGAGCCAGAAACATTGCGGACGAAGACGCCAGCAAGAGGTCTCTGCTACCCTGCCACTCTCAAATACCTCTATGAAAGGTCTGGAAGGTGGAGGACCACCCTGTACACCTAAGCCCCCAGGCCGGGTCAGGCAGGCTGGCCCTCGTGTCCCCTTCACCGTGTTTGAGGAAGTCTTCCTTACAAAGAGCAAGCCTGAGGTTCCCAAGGCCCCCAGGGTACAACAGAGGGTCCAGACACGCCTCAAGGTGAGATGGGACTGTGGCTAGGTGGTACTGGTGTTGAGTGGGGGTGATCCTGGAGAAGAGTTCTGCAGAGCAGGTGTCTCTGGAATAGCTTCCTAGGGCCGGGGAGGGGGGGACCTTAAGCTCTCCTGTTACTGCAGGACCCCTACATCTTCCACAGCAAGACCTAGTTCAAGTCCATCTTTGTTTCAGACAGAAGGGACTTTTCTTCACTCTATACGGTTCCTTCCCCTTTTCATCCTTCCTCCTTATCTTCTGTTCCTTCCTCCTCTCCCTCCTTCCACACCCCAGAGTTACTGCCCCTGATTGAGTGTGGCCTAATACCTGGGAGGTTGATTCTTAAATCTTCCCCAAGGGCCTCTGTGATGGCGCCTCCACAGCGCCACCTGCTGGTGGACAATGTCTTGTCACTTGGCCCTTCTCCCTTTCCCACCATCCTAGGTGAACTTCAGTGATGACAGTGACCTGGAAGACCCTGTCTCAGTTGAGGCACGGCTTGCAGAGGGGCCCAAGGGACGAGGCACTGCTTCCCGGGGCTGGGGCCGGGGCCGGGGCCGGGGCCGGGCCAGGAAGGGCTCGAGCGTGAAGACAAACGCGGTGGCCGCCCCAGGCAGTGCCCCTGGGCACCCTGGCCTCAGTGGCAGAAGCCGGAGGGTCAAGAAGCTGGCATCAGGACATTGTGAGGAGCTGGGCCCCGAGATGATGAGGACCATCCTTGAGGAGGAACTGACTGACAAGCAGATGGAAATGAGCTTTGAGATCCTCAGGGGCTCTGATGGGGAAGACTCAGCCTCAGGTGTGATGGCAAGGGTGGAAGATAGAGGTCCATGTTTTTTCGGGGTTGCCCTGGGGCCAAAACGTGAGAAATAACTGGTGCCAAAGATGGAACAGGAAGAAAGTTCTTTTGCTGGCTCTGGGACCAGACCCTAGAAGGGAGAGCAAAGGGGATGGCAGGAAGAGGGAACTCTACAGAAAAGTCGTGTTGTCTGCCCAGGTGGGAAGACCCCAGCTCCAGGGCTCGATTCAGCCATAGGAGAATGTGAGGTGTTGAGACGGGATGCCAGCAAAGAGGAGCTGCCCGTCCGGGGCCCAGACAAGGAGAGAGACAAGGATCTTGGTCCTCGGCTCCAACTCCCCTCGGCCCCCGTAGCCGTCAGTAAGTATGCTGACCACAAAGGTGTGATCGCTTGATCCCAGTGCCTTTCCATACTGTCCTTGGTTCTGGTTTTGGACCATCTGGATCTGGTAGCCTTTGAACCTGGGTTTGAATCCCAGCACTCTCTCTGCTAGCTGAACTCTAGTCACTCCACCTCTCTGAGCTTCAGTTTACTTAACTGTAAGGTGGAATTTGGGGAGGATGGAGAGAGTTGATGCATGTAAACTGCATAGCTCCCCACTTGGCACACTGCCCTTCCTAAATGGTAGCTGCTGTTTTCCACGTGGGAGAGTAGATAGACACTCATTCTTGGAAAGTTCCTATCAGTTAGGAAGTCGGGGATTCATCTGTGTCTTGACCTTCCTCTAGGTCTCTCTATCCTGGATTCCATCTGTGACTCACTGAGCATTGCTTTCCGTGGGGTCAGTCACTGCCCTCCTAGTGGGCTCTACGCTCACCTCTGCCGCCTCCTGGCCTTGTGCCTGGGCCACCGGGATCCCTATGCCACTGCCTGCCTTGTCACCGAGTCTGTCTCCATCACCTGTCGCCACCAGCTGCTCATCCACCTCCACAGGCAGCTCAGGTGAGTGCCCACCATCCCTAAGGCTTGTGCTGGGACAGACTGGGGGGAGTTGTCCAGACTTTGAAGGAGGCAGAACTCACCCGCTCTTGTGTTGCCTGCAGCAAGGCCCAGAAGCGCCGAGGATCGCTTGAAATAGCAGACCAGCTGCAGGGGCTGAACCTCCAGGAGAGGCCTGGAGACACACCCCTGGCCCGCATCCAGCGCCTCTTTTCCTTCAGAGCGTCGGGATCTGGCCACTTCCCCCAGCCCGAGGAGGAGAGTTTCCAGGAGCGCCTGGCTCTGATCCCCAGTGGTATGGCGGCAGGCATCAGTGCCTCTGCTGTTCTTCTATTCATCTTCGTAGGGAAGAGTTGGGTGAAGGAGTTTAAGGCATTAGTTAGTTCACACACAGATTTATGATCCTTATGGAAGATCATGTCATACTTTTCCATTGACTAGACATTTTGTAACTCTCACCAAACAGACATACCTTAAATCTAGAAGTCTGTCTTTTTTTTTTTTTTTTTTTAATC
This sequence comes from Balaenoptera ricei, assembly GCF_028023285.1. Lineage (NCBI taxonomy): Eukaryota > Metazoa > Chordata > Mammalia > Artiodactyla > Balaenopteridae > Balaenoptera > Balaenoptera ricei. The sequence goes on from NC_082648.1 coordinate 44,972,536, forward strand.
TCAATTTGAGTTACCAGCAAATTCAGTGTCTTTCTTTCTTTAGGGGTAAGTTCAGGTGTCCAGGGTCTTCCTATGCTAACATGAAACATGTTCACGGATGATTTGAGTGCCTCACTGTATGCGGGGGGCGGTGGCGGGGAGCAGTTGTTAGTTTCTGTAGGGACACAAATAAATACAAAACATGGTCTCTGTCTACAGGGAGCTGTTAGGGTAAGGGAGAGCACCTTTGAACTCCAGTGGCCAGGGAAGTCTTCTAGGAGTTGTCTTGAGTGATGGACAGGGATTGCATGCAGAAGACAGGGAAAGGAATTCTTTGTAACAGCTGAAATAACTCTGGGCACGTCCTGTGTGTCAGGGGTGACCGTGTGTGTGTTGGCCCTGGCCACCCTGCAGCCTGGAACCATGGGTAACACCCTCCTGCTGACCCGGCTGGAAAAAGACAATCCCCCAGTCACCGTGCAGATCCCCACTGCCCAGAACAAGGTTGGTTTTCTGGGCCGGGGAGCAAAGTTGGGCTGGGGCAGGCTTCTGGTCAAGCTGTGGCTGGGGGATGGAGAGATGGTGGTCACGTGGACAAGCAGAACTCTTACAACCCCATCGCCCTCAGCTTTCTGTGAGTTCAGCCCTGAAAGAGTTTGACGCCATCCAGAAGGAACAGAAAGAGAACAGCAGCTGTACTGACAAGCGAGAATGGTGGACGGGGCGGCTGGAACTGGACCGTAGGATGGAGGTGTGTGTCCCCAGCGTGGGGTGGGGTCCAGCCTGCCCTAGGAATATCTTCTCTCTCAGGGGTCCCAGGTTCTTGCTGAGCCACCTCAAGTCCTTTCTGGAAGTGTAGGCCTAAATAAAAAATTATGTCACTTGGGAAGCACTTTAAACAAGAGTCTGAGACTGGAAGGGGTTATGGCAATGGAATGTTTAAAGATAAGTACAAAAAAAGAAGTTAAGCCCAAGTATCAGCCTCCCGACCACAACTTTCATTTCATTTCCTGGCTTTAGCTTTTGCCTACCTGTTCGTATTTGTCAAAACGTAGTGATTTATTACAAATCATCTTTTTTTTAAAAAGATATATATATATATTATTTATTTTTGTTTTTATTTTTTGGCCGCGTTGGGTCTTCATTGCTGCATGCGGGCCTTCTGTAGTTGTGGAGAGCGGGGGCTACTCTTCGTTGTGCTGCACGGGCTTCTCGTTGCAGTGGCTCCTCTTGTTGCGGAGCATGGGCTCTAGGCACGCGGGCTTCAGTAGTTGTGGCACGCGGGCTCAGTAGTTTTGGCTCGTGGGCTCTGGAGCGCAGGCTCAGTAGTTGTGGCACATGGGCTTAGTTGCTCCGCGGCATGTGGGATCTTCCCAGACCAGGGCTTGAACTCGTGTCCCCTGCATTGGCAGGCAGATTCTTAACCACTGCGCCACCAGGGAAGTCCCCCTACAAATCCTCTTATCTATACTCCCCCAGAGTCTCAGCAAATGAAAAATGTTTCTCGCTTCTTGCCTTTTTTGACTGGCAGTAGGATAAGTAAGACACATCCACTTACTGGAAGACCCATCTCCTCGTCTCCAAAATGTCGGTGCCTGTGGGGAAAGAAACTCTGCTTCCTCTCTGACTGACAGTTCTGTTCTGCATTCAGGTTCTCACCACTTCCCTAGAGAAGTATGTGCTGGGCTGCTGGCGGGGGCTGTTGCTGCCATCCAGTGAGGACCCCGGCCCTGCCCAGGAGGCCTCCCGTCTACAAGAATTGCTGCAGGAATGTGGCTGGAAATATCCTGACCGCACTCTGCTGAAAGTGAGTTGAGCAATCAGGGAAGGGGAAGAAGGTAGCCTTAACTTTCCCACCTGCCACTGAGGGTGGAGATGGGAGCTATGGTACTCAATGACCACTGTTCCCCCGCAGATCATGCTCAGCGGTGCCAGTACCCTCACCCCACAGGACGTTCAGGCCCTGGCTTATGGGCTGTGCCCAGCCTGGCCAGAAAGAGCCCAAGAGCTCCTGAGTGAGGGAGTAGAGCGTCTACAGGGTCAGACGGTACCAAGCAGTAGGCATCTTGTCTTGGTGCTGGACAAGGTAAGGAGCCAGGGGCCGGAGGGGCAGCGCCTGGTGGGCAGTGGGCAGCTACTCGCCACCATGCCCCTTCTGACTCCTGTGTACCCCTGGCTCAGGACAGTAACCTCTGAGTGCTCTTTGCCCAGGACCTACAGAAGCTCCCGTGGGAGAGCATGCCCAGCCTCCGGGCCCTGCCTGTCACTCGGTTGCCCTCCTTCCGATTCCTACTCAGCTACTCCATCATCAAAGAGGTGCGGGGTTCAGGGAGTGGGGACTGGGGGTGATTGGTGATGGGGCAAGAAAAGGTAGAGAAACCTGGGAAGAGAAGAAGGAGGTCTTAGGAATGGATCAGCTGTGGAAAGGGGCTTGGGGTTTGTGGGAGCTTGGGCCCTTGAGCCAGACCAGGATCCTGATGACCACTGTCTCCCCATCAGTCCGGGGCCTCGTCGGTGCTGAGCCAAGGGGTGGATCCTCGCAGTGCCTTCTACGTCCTGAATCCCCACAATAACCTGTCAAGCACAGAGGAGCAATTCCGAGCCCATTTTAGCAGGTCAGGGGGAGAAGAGTAAGAAGGAGGGTGGGGAAGGGTAGCACAACACAGGGGCAAATGTCCTTTTCTCCAGAATCAAATGTTGCAGCCCACGTTCTCCCTAGTGTTCCTTCTGCCCTCTTTGCCCCATAACCCTTCTTACTCCTACCTTTTCCCTGTAGTGAAGCTGGCTGGAAAGGGGTGGTCGGGGAGGTGCCGAGCCCGGAACAGGTGCAGGCGGCCCTGACGGAGCATGACTTGTACATGTGAGTGCTCAGGGCAGGGAGGTGGGGAGAGGGACAGTCCCAGAGGGTGGGTATCACCACGGTTTGCTCTGGGGCTTTGGAGCCCCTGACTGACTCAGGACACCTCTGGAGACACAGCAGAGGCCTGGCCCTGCTAGGTCAGGCTCATCTCGCCTCCTTCTGCCACAGCTATGCAGGGCATGGGGCCGGTGCCCGCTTCCTGGACGGGCAGGCTGTCCTGCGGCTGAGCTGCCGGGCGGTGGCCCTGCTGTTTGGCTGCAGCAGTGCAGCCCTGGCTGTGCGTGGAAACCTGGAGGGTGCTGGCATTGTGCTCAAGTATATCATGGCTGGCTGGTGAGTCTTGAGGGGCAAAGTCCATCCTAGGTCCCCATCCCAAGTGCTTTCCCAGGTCTGAACCCTAAATCCTTCCTCTTTTGTGCCCCACCTCCTTCCTCCCACCCTACTTCCCTGGCATACCTGGGCCCTTAACCCTTTGCCATCCTCTATCATCCTCCTGGAACTATGGGTCAAGGGACTTCCTCATTGGCTCAGTCCCTCTCAACTCACTCACCACCACCACCACCACCACCACCACCAGTCGTGTTTTCCTAGGTGTTCTGTTTTAGACCCTTACTTTGTATTTCTTCCTTCTCTTTTCCCAGCCCCCTGTTTCTAGGTAACCTCTGGGATGTGACTGACCGTGACATTGACCGCTACACAGAGGCTTTGCTGCAGGGCTGGCTTGGAGCAGGCCCAGGAGCCCCACTTCTGTATTACGTCAGCCAGGCCCGCCAGGCTCCCCGACTCAAGTATCTTATTGGGGCTGCACCTGTAGCCTATGGCTTGCCTGTCTCCCTGCAGTGACCCCTTGGAGCTCTCCTGTTGCTGATAGAAGCCATGTGACTGTTCTACCTCCAAACTTAGATTTGGCCCTTACAATAAATATTTTAAATGATTTTCCCCAGTGTTTTATATGAAACATTTCCTTTTGATTTAATTTTTAATATAATAAAGATACATCACTTAAACCCTGTTTTGTGTAGTTCCTCTGAGAACATTTAAAGAGAAGACTATTGCCGGCTTCCTACTGTGTGGTACTATAAATAGATAAGAATAGCTTGTAGGAGTTCAAGTCTGAGAGTGTTGGGAAGAAAGGCAAAACCAACAGACAAAGCTGGGCCTGTCTTGACCTCACCAGACAAAGCTGAAGGAGAGAGGGGCATCAAAATGCTCTAAGTGGGGACAAAGGCCCAAGGAAAGGTAGAGATAGATCCATTGAGAGTGTCTTGGCCAGGTACCCTCATGTCTATCCTGTCTTCCTGCCCTCAGGTATCCTAGGAGTGACACAAGTTTAATGCCTCAGTTGCTTTGCCCCCCTCCTAAGTGGATGTTATAGGCTGCTGTCCCTTCCCCGCAAACAGCTGTTACACTTGTTAGTGCCATGCACTTTAGCAGCAGATTCTGGGGGGTTCTGATGCTGATGTACGGTTTTTCTCTCTCCAACTAGATTAAGTTCAGAAGTACGTATCTTAACACTCTTATGTATCCCTCACTTCTAGCACATGGTAAAACACTGTACTGATTAATAAACCCACTGCTGTACTTTTTAGTTGATAACGGGCCTCCTTTGTGTTCTCTCCACCGCCAGACTCCCGCTTCATCTGCCCAAAGCATTCCTTTCACAATGCTACTCCCCCTGACCCAGAGAACTTCACAGGCTTCCCCCTTGCCTGTTGTCACTAGGTTTATACCACCTACGTGGAGTAGCATACATTGCTTTACAACGCTGTGGTTATGGCCTGAGTACTTTTAAGATTAAGTTCCTTGAGCGTAGGAATCCTGTTTGCTACAACTTGACTACGCTAGGCTTGGGACGTTGTGAGAAAATAAAGTGCCTCTACCCATTCTCTCCCAATGGGAGTCACCGAGACTAACCAGGCCTTTCCTTCCCTTCCGGGACGGAGGACCATAGAGACGTCTGGCGCAGCGAGGCCTCCCGGCGCAGCCATCGAGATGCACAGAGGATGGCTAGAGCGTTGCTCGCCCGGCCGGCTTCTGCTTCATAAGTCCTCCTTCCCAACATGGCGCAGTCGGTTAATATCACCGAGCTGAGTCTGCCGCAGCTAGAAATGCTCAAGAACCAGCTGGACCAGGTGGGGATGGGCCCCAGAGACACCCCTTTGCCGCCTCACATCCCTCCCCGCCACGGGTACTCCCTCGCCCCACTCCATTCCTCCCCAGCTGGGGAGGCTTCCCTTCCCAGGCGAAATCGCCACGCGGTCCCAGGACCCGCCCCTTCTCCGGCTGTGCCCCCTTCTCCCGCCAGCCCTCACACTGACCCTCATTCCCATCCTCTGTAGGAAGTGGAGTTCTTGTCCACGTCCATTGCCCAGCTCAAGGTGGTACAGACCAAGTATGTGGAAGCCAAGGACTGTCTGAACGTGCTGAACAAAAGCAACGAGGGTACGGGGTAGGCGTGTGAAGGCACCCTGGGGGATGTGGCGAGCCGGCTTCTCCTCTCTTCCCGCCTCCTAATTCAGTTTTCCTCACCTGAGACGAGAGAGCAGTCCATTATGTATTGTATACCGCTACAGGAGCCCTTTGCATGTTGCTTACCTAGAATTGAAATGTCCAGGACATTCTTCTGCTCCCATTGTCCCTATCTCCGTCCTTTGCATACAGTCTCTAGGTGCTGTGCAGTGTTGAAACTCCCTTTAATGTCTAAACGTTGGAGCTGCCAATCTCCCCCACTTGTTTGTCTTAATTGCTTTCACAGGGAAAGAATTACTGGTTCCACTGACGAGCTCTGTATCCTTTCCGCAGGAACTGCTACCCTGCCCTCACCTTTTCTCCACACACCTAACCTGCAAAGAAGGACGAGAGGTTTTAATTACTCCAGAGTGCTCGGATGGTTCTGAGAATACTATTATACACGCTTCCTAGCTCTGCTCTCCATCCTGGGGCCAACATCCAGCTAATGCTTTGTGAGCACCCAGGTGTATGTAGAATTGAGGTGTGATTATTTCCCTTTGCTGTTTGAGGATATAACCTAATAGGGAGATAAAACTGGTGGTTTACAGTTCTACTAATAACTTAGAAAACATAAGCAATAGAAGAATAGAGGATACAGAAACAAGGGGGTTGGTTCTGCTTATTAATCCTCAATTTCAGTTCAACTGTGGCTCTTATTCCTAAACTGTTGTTACTAAGAAACCTGGATTGTGTCTACCTGTTGAGTGTTTTACTTGAGTGAGCAAGTTATGACAATAAGGCACCTGTAAACTGTACCACAGAACTGACAGGCTGAAAGGTAAACACAGGAATAGCACCGTAGTAGGGATTGCTTAAATAATGAACATTAAATTCATCAGGAATTAGCTAATTCATGTTTGGGAGTGTTAAAGGGAAAGTGAGGCTGCCTTTTCACTCAACTACTCAACAGCAACGGGAAAAAAATCACTCTAGTCTTTCTGGAAGGGCTAATGGGAAGAACTGTAAGAACTGCTTGGAAGGTGGCAGATGGGATGAGGGCAAGATCAGCATATGTGATTTTCTCCATAAGGAACCAACTTCCCTGTCTCTCTGCATTTGCAGTTCGTAGGCCTCCGGATTATTTGTTCCTTGAGCCTTATAGCTTTTTATTTTTTAATTTTTGTGGCTGCACCCCGAGGCTTGCCGGATCTTAGTTCCCCAACCAGGAATCAAACCCCGGCCCCGTCAGTGAAAGTGCCAAGTCCTAATGACTGGACCGCGAGGGAATTCCCGCCTTATAGCTTTTTAGATAGAAGGGTCTTAGGAGGTCAAGCACACTAGCTGACAGCGAATCATGACTCATGCTGGGCTAGTTTTCCCTTAATCCTTGCTTCTCAGATGTATGTCCCTGGGAAGCTGCATGATGTGGAACATGTGCTCATCGATGTGGGAACTGGCTACTATGTAGAGAAGGTGAGTGGAAGGAAGCATATGGATGCCCCTCTGAGGGGGAGATCCAGAGTGCAGAATGGGGTCTCCTCTTAACCCCTCATTCACCTCTGACCTTGCAGACGGCTGAGGATGCTAAGGACTTCTTCAAGAGGAAGATAGACTTCCTCACCAAGCAAATGGAGAAAATCCAGCCGGCTCTGCAGGAGAAGCATGCCATGAAGCAGGGTAAGCTTGGCCTTGGGCACCTCTTTGAACCCTTTCTACAGCCATAATAACAAACAGGGATTGCACTGTGATCCATGGGGATGTCCCCTTCGCTGGATTAAAACCATGGTTTTCTCTTTGGTGTCTTGATGTGTTGTTCTTTAGATTCTGTGCATTACATATCCACTATTTATAGATTCCTGGGTTCGGTGCTTGAGAAATTTAGAGAAAGGAAATCATGTCTTTGTTTTTGTGTTTGAGTTCCTATTTATTGTGGATGGAATGAGGGAGAAGATGCATATAAATGAACACCCGGCAAAGAAATATAGCCCTAACTAGCTAACTGCTAGCAATTACAGCCCTGGCTGCACATTAGAATCACCCAGAGAGTTTAAAAAGAGAAACTGGGCCCACTCCAGACCAACTGCAGTTGACCCTTGAACAGTGTGCGCGTTAGGGGTGCCAACCCTTGGTGAAGTAGAAGAAAATCTGCATATAACTTTACAGTCTGCCCTCCATATCCTCGGTTCCGCATTGCACATTCAACCAATCGTGGATCATGTAGTACTGTAGAATTTACCATTGAAAAAAAAACCCCGAATAAGTGGACCTGCACAGTTCAAACCCCTGTTTTTCAAGGATCAACCGTAAGTCAATGGGGGGGGGGGTGGCAGGGATTCCAGGGAACAATTTTTTTTTAAAAGCTCCCCAGGTGATTCTGTTACACAGTCAGGATTGAGAACCACTGTTCTAAAGGCAAACATCTTTTCCACGGTATCATTTTCTGGTTATATCTGACTCATTTGAATACTGTATTTTGTTCGTTTTTATATCCCAGTGGTTCTCATATTTACTGACACATTTTAGACTCTAAATTTGTGTTGTGTGTGCCCTCCACAGTGGATCACTGTGTTAAAAGTTTTATTAACTGTAGTTGGTTGTCTCCCTGTCACTTTTCCTTAACTCTGGCTTCTCCCCTTTAGCTCCTGACCAGGGTCTGACTCTTCTTTTTTCCCACAGCTGTCATGGAGATGATGAGCCAGAAAATTCAGCAGCTCACAGCCCTGGGAGCACCTCAGGCTACTGCCAAGGCCTGATAGCTTGTTTCAGAAATCGGACAGAGGGCGCCTGCTTCAGGGGCCTGGGACTTTGTGGGCGTGGTTTCCTGCATTCCGGGAAGAGGAGGGTCTTGTGTTTAATGCTAATAAATCCGCCAGCTGGGCAGAGTGTTGGTCTTTTCTTGCATTAGGCAAGGGACTGGTGATGAGATGGGAGGGCGGTGGTGAGAGGGTGTGCCCCTCCCGGAGCCTGGTAAGCAGGGGTGATACGGTGCTCATCTTGGAGGCTCCACCCGGGGCCCTTCGAGGGGCGGGGGTCGAAATTCTGCGCCGGGCGGCGCGCCCTCCCTGCGCGGCCGGTTGTCGTGGAAACGGCCGGCAAGAGGAAGTGGGGGCTGCCCGGGCGCTTCCTCTTCCGGGTCGGCGCCCTGCCGCCCCATAGGGGAAGCTGCATGGGCCACCGCTTCCTGCGCGGTTCTCTATCTCTGCTGCTGCTGCTGCCGCCACCCCGCCGAAGCCCTCATCTCAAGCGCAGCCTGGAGTCCGTCCCACTCTCCAAACGACCCCGCAGCCACCTCATGGCCCCGCCCCGAATCGGGACGCATAACGGCACTTTCCACTGCGATGAGGCGCTGGCGTGCGCGTTGCTGCGCCTCCTGCCCGAGTACCGGGTACGGGCAGCGCAAACTGACCCGGGGGCTGCCGGCGAGTCTCCGGGGCAGATCGCGTCCCCCTAACGGGGTCCCGCCCGAGCACCCCTCCTCCCCTCCCCGGCTCCTTGGAAGCCCAACATTAATCCCCTACCCGTGCGACCCCGGCAGCCTCTTCACCTCCTGTGTGCCCTGCAGGATGCAGAGATCGTGCGGACCCGGGACCCCGAGAAACTGGCTTCTTGTGACATCGTGGTAGACGTAGGTGGCGAGTATGACCCTCAGAGACACCGATATGACCATCACCAGAGGTGGGTTCCCACTACCATTTCTTTAACTTTCCTTGACTTCAACTCTTGTCAGTGCTCCAGTCCACTGCCGTGGTCCGCGTCAGCGAAGGGAACCGCCTCATCCTGGAAAGCAAACTTTTGAGCCCCGTGGGACTACCGTCTTCCGTGCTTCCAGCTCTCCACCTGCTCTGCACCCATCTAGCTGGCCTTGGGCCTCCCTTGGCCCGGGTCAGTCCCTGGGCCCCTTCCAACTCACCTCCTTATTTGGCTCAGTCAGGCTTTTCTCCCACCAGCCCCATCGTCACCCCAGTGAATACCCCAGCTGGGATTAATCCAGTCATGTGCCCTTGCTGCCCCACCTCAGACTGCTGGGCCCACATGATTGTGGTGGGTGGTGATAGTTCAGGTGTGTTGTCTTCCTTTGTCATTGACACTCTTCCACGGGGAAATCAGTCTTATCCGAGGGTAGCCCATTATCCACAGTACCATTCCAGTCCTTTTCCCCTCTCCTCAAGCCCCTGCCTCATCAAACTACCTTAGTGAGTGACCCTGTCTCTTCCCTTTAAAGGAAGTTGAGCTTTTCCTGCATGGACAGCCTCAGTTTCTCACTCCTGAACAGCTCCCTTCTTCCAACTCAGGAGACATTGTTTCCTTCTGCTTGCCCCTTTTCCAGTGTATCATTTTCTGCTCTGGGACTTCACATGGCAGGGTTTCTAGTTCTTGCCTACAGCAAGGAACTCTGCTTAAGCATCTCCCATCTTGAAAACAAAGGAGTGAAAAAAAACCCAAACTCTCCCTCATATACACCACACTGTATAAAGTGGTTATCTCTGACGGGTCATGAGGAGGTTTTATTTTGTTTTAAGTCTGTTTCTCTCCCTCTCTCTCTCCTTCCCTCGCTACTTCTCTCCATCTTTTTCTAAATACACGTATTACCTTCATAAATGATGCCAGGAGGGAATGCTCCCGGTATTTACAGCCTAATCTCTCACCCTCACTTCTCAGCCACTCTTCAAAAGAAGAGCTGACCCTCGCTGCACATTCCATTCATCCATCCTTTCATTTATTCATTCATTCAGCCAGTTCTCTCCCAATCTCTCTACTGGAAATGCTTGTGGAAAGGGCACCAGTGACCTCAACACCAAGCTCAGGTTGCTGGTTGAGGGTCTCACCTTAACTGACCTCTCTGTGGCACTTGACATTATTTATTTATTATTATTTTTATTTGTTATTATTGTTATTTTTTGGCTGCGTTGGGTCTTCGTTGCTGCGCACGGGCTTTCTCTAGTTGTGGCAAGCGGGGGCTACTCTTCGTTGCGGTGTGTGGGCTTCTCATTGCGGTGGCTTCTGTGGTTGAGGAGCACGGGCTCTAGGCGCGTGGGCTTCAGTAGTTGTGCCTCGAAGACTCTAGAGCGCAGGCTCAGTAGTTGTGGCACACGGGCTTAGTTGCTCCGTGGCATGTGGGATCTTCCCGGACCACGGCTCGAACCCGTGTCTCTTGCATTGGCAGGCGGATTCTTAACCACTGCGCCACCAGGGAAGCCCGGCACTTGACATTATTGACTACTTCCTTTTTCCTAATGATTTTATATATTTATGTATGTATGTATGTAAGTATGTATTTGGCTGCGCCAGGTCTTAGTTGCAGCACTGGGGATCTTTTTTAGTTGCAGCATGTGGGATCTAGTTCCCTGACAAGGGATTGAACCCAGGCCCCCAGCGCTGGAGGTGTGGAGTCTTAGCCAGTGGACCTTAGCCAAGGAAGTCCCGATTTTATATACTTTTTTCTTTTTTTTTTTTTTAATTTATTTATTTATTTATTTATTTTTGGCTGGGTTGGGTCGTCGTTGCTGTGTGCAGGCTTTTCTCTAGTTGCGGCGAGTGGGGGCTACTCATAGTTGCAGTGCGTGGGCTTCTCTTGTTGCAGAGCACGGGCTCTAGGCACGCGGGCTTCAGTAGTTGTAGCACACAGGCTCAGTAGTTGTGGCTCGCGGGCTCTAGAGCACAGGCTCAGTAGTTGTGGCTTACAGCCCTACTTGCTCTGCGGCATGTGGAATCTTCCCGGACCAGGGCTCGAACCGGTGTCCCCTGCATTGGCAGGAGGACTCTCAACCACTGCGCCACCAGGGAAGCCCGGCACTTGACATTATTCACTACTTCCTTTTTCCTAATGATTTTATATATTTATGTATGTATGTATGTATGTATGTATGTATGTATGTATGTATTTGGCTGCGCTGGGTCTTAGTTGCCGCATTGGGGATCTTTTTTTAGTTGCAGCATGTGAGATCTAGTTCCCTGACAAGGGATTGAACCCAGGCCCCCAGCACTGGGCGTGTGGAGTCTTAGCCGGTGGACCTTAGCCAAGGAAGTCCCGATTTTATATACTTTTTAAAAAAAATTATGCAGTGTTTGACACATAAAAGAATCTATTTAACATTTCTGTAATATAAAACATAAAATGAATACCCATGGGGCTTCCCTCGTGGCGCAGTGGTTAAGAATCTGCCTGCCAGTGCAGGGGACACGGGTTCGAGCCCTGCTCCGGGAAGATCGCACATGCCGCGGAGCAACTAAGCCCGTGCGCCACAACTACTGAGCCTGCGCTCTAGAGCCCTCAAGCCACAACTACTGAAGCCCGCGCGCCTAGAGCCCGTGCTCTGCAACAAGAGAAGCCACCCAATGAGAAGCCCGCACACCGCAACAAACAGTAGCCCCCACTCCGCAACAAACAGTAGCCCCCGCTCGCTGCAACTAGAGAAAAGCCCGTGTGCAGCAACAAAGACCCAATGCAGCCAAAAATAAAAATAAATAAATTAAAATTTAATAAAAAGAAAATGAACACCCATGAACTGATCTCCCTAAGCAATAGAACATTAATCATTAGAACCAAAAAATGAGCTCCCTAGGTGATTCTGATGGACTGGTATTTAGAAATTACAGCTGTAGTTTCTACTGCCCTAATAACTTTCATACCTTTTTTGTGTCCTCTCTTGCACTGCTATTCAAAACCCTGCCTTCCTTACTCACCCGGACCACTGCAGGTAATCTTGCATCGCTTCTCCATGCTGGCTGGCACAGTGCTCTTTCTGACACGCACTGCCCTGCTTACACTCTCTCAGTGGCTCCGCGTTACCTACAGATGAAGTCCAAACTCTGAAGTGTAGCATACAAGGCCTACCCTGGTCCGGCCCCTGCTTTCTCTCTTGCCACTCATTCCTCAAGCCAAGCTGCTTTCTTGCAGTTCCATGGAGGAATCTTTCTCTTAGCTGTTGTATATGTTGTTCCCTCTACCTGCAGTGCCTTTTCTCCTTCACCCTTTGTCTGTCTGGGAAACACCCACTAATTCATCTTTCAGAAATGACCTGAATGCTCTTCTCCTGAACCCTTTCCTCCGTCTTGCCTTTTCCTTGTTTATAACTAGCTAGAGCATTCCCTTGGTTGTTTGTGCGTGTGTGTCCACCTTAGGTGGATGAACTTGAAGGCAGGGACAAGTCTTAGTTTTTTCATCTCTAATGTCTACAACACAAAGCCTGGCATGTGGTAAGCATTTAGTTAACCATTGTCGAATGAATGCATGAATGGAGACTCCAAACTCAAGTCCATGTTGACCCCTGAGGACAAGCCAAAGCCTCCCCACCTGGGCTTTCTCCCAACTCCCATAGTATTCTCCAGCCGCCCCACCCCACTGTGCCTGCACATGCACACGACACTGTGGGTGAACCGGGACAGCTCTGCCTCAGCCCCACCTCCCTGTGCTCCTCAGGTCTTTCACGGAGACCATGAGCTCCCTGTCCCCTGGGAAGCCGTGGCAGACCAAGCTGAGCAGTGCGGGACTCATCTATCTGCACTTCGGGCACAAGCTGCTGGCCCAGTTGCTGGTTACTAGCGAAGAGGACAGCATGGTGGGCACCCTCTATGACAAGGTGGGGACTCGAGGACAGAGATGCCCCCCACATGCATCTCCACCAGGCGGGCCAGAGTGGCACTCAGGATTGGGCTCAGGTCGGGGTTCCTGACCCATGCTGGCCCACTGCTCTCTCCCTCAGTCCGGCCCATCTTCTCACAGGGGAATGGTTAGTCTCCTGCCTCCATCCTGGGGTGCTTGTGAGAAGTGGATGAGGTAGTGTATGGGGAAGGGCTTTGAAAACTATAAAGCATGACCTGACATACGTAAGTTGTTCAACAACTTGGTAATAGAGGAGGCTGCTTATGTTTGGAAGCATATGGCTGAGGTTCTGGCTGCCCCGAAGGTGGAGGGCAGCGTATCTCAGGCACCACTGTATTCACTGGAGGCTCACTGAGTTGGGAAACTGGGAAGGGTTTGATTATGAAAACCTCTTCAGGTTCCACCAGCGCCCCCTGCAGGCAGCTCAGCAGGTGCCTGTGATTGGGGAAGGAACAGGGCTAGCGTCCCTGGTGTGCATGTTGGATCGATGATTCTGAGGACACCTACTTGACCCCGCTAATGTGAAGTTCACAGCAAGTCAAACTGCAGGTGCAGTCAACTCTGTTTTTTGCAGATAGGCTGTTGAGTTCAGTTCTCTGATCCAAAACTGAAGAAATATGAATGGTAAATTGGAGCTTCTGGAATACTAACGTTTTAGACTGCCTGGGTCAATTTTCCCTTCTACTGCTAAGGGGTTTCTAAGCAATTGAACTAAATTATGCCCAAGGTTTTTTTATTTTATTTATTTTTATTGAGGATAGTTGATGTACAGTATTATATGTTTCAGGTATAACTACATAGTGATTCACAATTTTTAAAGATTGTACTCCATTTATAATTATTATAAAATATTGGCTGTATTCCCTGTGCCATACAGTATATCCTTGTGGCTTATTTATTTTTTACATAGTAGTTTGTACCTCTTAACCCTGTCCGTATCTTGTCCCTCCTCCCTTCCCTCTCCCCACTGGTAGCCACTAATTTGTTCTCTATATCTGTGAGTCTGTTTCTTTTTTGTTATATTCACTAGTTTTTCTTTTTTAGATTCCACGTATAAGTGATATCATACGGTATTTGTCTTTCTCTTATTTCACTAAGCATAATACCCTCCAAGTCCATCCATTTTGTTGCAATTGGTAAAATTTCATTTTTTGTTTTATGGCTAAGTACTATTCTATTGTATACCACATCTTTATCCATTCATCCATCAATGGACACTTAGGTTCCTTCCATATCTTGGCTATTGTAAATAATGCTGCTGTGAACATTGGGGTGCATGTATCTTTTTGAATTAGTGTTTGTTTTTTTCGGATATATACCCAGGAGTAGAATTGCTGGGTCATATGGTAGTTCTATTTTTAACTTTTCGAGGGACCTCCATACTGCTTTCCACAGTGGTTGCACCAATTTACATTCCCACCAACAGTGCACAAATGTTCCCTTTTCTCCACATCCTCACCAACATTTGTTACTTGTGGTATTTTTGATGCTAGCCATTCTGACAGGTGTGGGGTGGTATCTCATTGTGGTTTTAATTTGCATTTCTCTGATAATTAGTGATGTTGATGGCCTGTTGGCCAACTGGTAGGTCTTCTTTGGGAAAATATCTATTCAATTCTTCTGCCCATTTTTTAATTGGTTTTTTTTTTTTTTTGATGTTGAGTTATATGAGCTGTTTATATCTTTCAGTTATTAGAATTACACCCAGTTTTGTTGTTTTTTGTTTTGGCTGTGCTGTGCAGCTTGTGGGATATTAGTTCCCCAACCAGGGATTGAACCCAGGCCCTCGGCAGTGAAAGCATGTAGTCCTAACCACTGGACTGCCAGGGAATTCCCTTACACTCAAGTTGTAACTGTGCCTCAGGTTGGGGTCCAGACCTAGAGGTGCTGGAAGGAGTTTCTTTTCCAACTCTCCCTGAGAGTAGCACTTTTTCTACATACCACAGATGTGTTGCTATGTAGGCCTATTTTGTCGGGCAGTTTTGTATTAAACACTGATATCCCGTATCGTTTTCTGCCCCCAGATTCTTGAGGCATCATCCTACCATTTCTTTAGGCTCAGGAGATGCAGCAACTGCTGATGCCACATGGCACATCATGGGCTTCCCTGGGACCACATCCCAGCCCTGACGTCTAGTCCAGTACTCATCTTCTCCCACCTGATTGGTGTGCTTGGCCAGACCCTCTTGTACCTTTTTTTTTTTTTTGGGCTGCGTTGGGTCTTCGTTGCTGCGCGCAGGCTTTCTCTAGTTGCGGCGAGTGGGCTTCTCATTGTGGTGGCTTCTCTTGTTGTGAAGCACGGGCTCTAGGCACACGGGCTTCAGTAGTTGTGGCACGTGGGCTCAATAGTTGTGGCTCGTGGGCTCTAGAGCGCAGGCTCAGTAGTTGTGGATCGTGGGCTTAGTTGCTCCGCGGCGTGTGGGATCTTCCTGGACCAGGGCTTAAACCTTGTCCCCTGCACTGGCAGGCAGATTCTTAACCACTGCACCACCAGGAAAGCCCCCCACCCCACCCCCCGGCCCCGTACCTCTTAACTGGATCAGTGAATAGCCTGCTCAGCCCACCTGGAGATTTACACCCCCAGGCCATGAGGATCCACTCCCACAGAACCCCTCATGGAACTCTAGACTTTTCCTTGTTCAGAAGGCAGCAGCCCCCTCCCCACACATGCTGGCCTTGGCTCAGGCTTTGAGTGGTACTAGAGTGAGCACTGGATTAGAAATCAGTTGATCTGAATTCCAGCCCCAGCACTGTATGCTCGCTGACCTTTAGCCAGCTGCTGAACTCCCCAATTCCCCCCTTCCTCATCCAGTTAACGTTGGGAGATCCTTGCAGGGCTGTAGTAAAGATTAAAGACTGGGTATGCACAAACTTTGAGACCTGTAAAGCTTTATGCAAATGGTAGGCGCCCTCCAGAGCACTTCTCCTATGCTGCCTTAGATGTACGAGAACTTCGTGGAGGAGGTGGATGCCGTGGACAATGGGATCTCTCAGTGGGAGGAGGGGGAGCCTCGGTACGCGCTGACCACTACGCTGAGCGCCCGGGTTGCTCGGCTTAATCCCACCTGGAACCAGCCCAACCAAGACACTGAGGTGAGGAGGACCGTGGGGAAGAGACCGTGAGGCATGTGAGAACCTCAGGGGAAAATGAGAGAGGCTGCCCCGTCAAGCCCTAGCAGAGTTAGCAGTTTGGGCCAGCACTGTGGTTCTAATTCCCATGTGATTCCCAGGCCGCGTTCAAGCGTGCAATGGACCTGGTTCGAGAGGAGTTCCTGCAGAGACTAGACTTCTACCAGCACAGCTGGCTGCCAGCCCGGGCCCTGGTGGAAGAGGCCCTGGCCCAGCGGTTCCAGGTACTGGCCTGGGAGGAGGCACTGTGGCTCAGGTTAGTGATTCCTGGTGGGCTGCTGGCCAACAGGGGCTCCCACTCCTACCCTAAACCTTCTATCCCTGCTCCACTTCCTTTTCAGGTGGACCCAAGTGGGGAGATAATAGAACTGGTGAAGGGTGGATGCCCCTGGAAGGAGCACCTCTACCACCTGGAATCAGGGCTGTCCTCCCCAAGGACCATCGCCTTTGTTATCTACACGGACCAGGCTGGACAGTGGCGGGTACAGTGTGTGCCTAAGGAGCCCCATTCATTCCAGAGCAGGTGAGGCCCTAGGGGACCGCCCTGCAGCCCTTCAGGCCTGTTTCAACCCTATCAGAGGAGGAGGCCACTAACCTAGGCTTCTGCTCCCCCTCTCCCAGTTCCTCAAGGCCTCCGTTTGCTCCCACCAACTCCCTCTTTCTGCTTACTCATAGGCTGCCCCTGCCAGAGCCATGGCGGGGTCTTCGGGATGAGGCCCTGGACCAGATCAGTGGGATTCCTGGCTGTGTCTTTGTCCACGCCAGTGGCTTCATTGGTGGGCACCATACCCGAGAGGGTGCCCTGAGCATGGCCCGTGCCACCTTGGCCCAACGCCCAGCACCTATGCCTCCCACAAATTCCCTAGTCCAATAAAATCTCTTCTGTCTCACACTGACGAAGTATTGCTCCATTACTGCCCTGCATCATTCTGGGAACTTGCTGAAACTTGGGAAAAGTGGAACATCTATTATGTGCCAGAGCCTGTGCTAGGTATTTTCTCAGCTTTGCTTTCCAAATCATTTGAAAACTATCCAGTTTCTAAGGGTAAATAACTTGACCAAATTCACAAGAAATGACTAAAAAGTGAAAGAGCCAAGATCTTAACCCAAAGTCCATGCCTTTTTCTTCTTCAGTATACCCCAATGCTGGGTAAAGATAAGAGTCTCATAATTGAGTGGAAAACAAAAAAGGTCACTTTTTATTATTGAATGCGGGAGTGAGGGGAGTGGGGCCGACCAGGGGGTGGCCCTGGGAGAGGGTCCCAAGGGGCAGAGGTTAGGGACGTCTCAGTAAAGAGGGGCAGATCATGAATAGAGCCTCCGCCCCCAGCTGGGGGCTCTTGAGTTCGCCCAAGCGCTGGGCTAAAACGTGGAAACTGGGCATTGACAAAGTACAGAGGGATGTGGGCGATCCGGCCCGTGGACCAGCACTGCAGAGAGAGGGGAAAGCAAAGTCTGACCAGTCTGAGCCCAAAGAAGGCCATACAGCAGAGCCACACGGCAGCTGCAGCCCTCAGCTCCTCAGCCCACTCCTGCAACCGCAGCCGCTGGCCTACTCACCACACTGAGCAGAGCTCCTTTGTTGAAGGAAGGATGGAAAGTGATGAGCTGGGCCTGGGCTCCTGGCTCCCCCTGGACAGTGCCACTAGGGGCAGAAGGAAAGGTGAGCAGGCTGCTAGAGGCAGAAGGCAGGTGTAGAGGGTATGGGTTTGGTATGGGAGGCCGGGGGGAACCACACCTGCCCAGCACCTACCAAGGAAGTAGCTCGAACACAGGGCTGTTTCGAGTGCGAAAAAGGAGGATGACTGGTTTACCATTCTGGACCCGTGGATTTCCTGTAAGAAGTGGATGCAGGGATAGGAAGGAACTCTGGAGGCAGAGTCCCAGGGCAGGGGCAGAGAAGAACTGCAGCCAGGGCCTGGAAACAGTCAATTAATGGGAAGATGGTGCGGCCTGAGCCAAGGCCTCCCTCCCCTCCTCTTACCTTTCATGAGCACAGCCAGCCGCTCCCCACTTGGGTCCCAGACCATGGAGTGAGCCTCTCCCCCAAGCCTATGGGTCAGAACAGCAGATTGGGAGGGCTCAGCATGGTCCCTCCCAGCTTTGTCTCACTGCCCCTCCCTTGCCCACCCAGCTCACCTTTCCTCTCCATCCGGTGTCTGTATTGTCGTCTCAGACAGATCTGCCACAATTGTAGCTGACTTCGCGCCTCCAACGCACCCCTTTCGCTCACCTGTGGATCAGGGCCGAGGCTCCTAAGGACAAGGGGCCTCCCACTGGCCCCTGCCTCCTCTCCATCACAGGCATCAACACCTCTCAAGGCTCCCAAGCTTATTCCTTTTTTTTTTTTTTCCCCAAGCTTCTTTACTTCCCTTTATCCTTCAGAGCAGCATATTCCAGATGGTTCCTGTCTCCCTCCGACTACCCCAGATGTTGTGCATCCAGAAGTGTTTCCCTGGACTCACCACAACGTTCTGGGAACGACAAGGAGTAAATCAGCGGTTCCCCCAACACAGTGAACAGCAGGCGGTTTCCATCAGGACTCCAGCAGCCAGTCTGGGGTCAGGGAGCAAAAGGCAGGGAAAGGGTGGTCTATGGGAATACAGGGGGGAAGCACAGGAGGAAGAGAAGTAGAGGAGGTGGGGGACACGCCTGGGGGAGCAGGGCCCACCTCCGCCCCCGCTCCTGAGACACACAGTCCCTCCTACCTGACATCGCCCTGACAGGGTAGGCCACCGCTCACAAGTCCACATCTGGGCCTCCCAGACTCTGTGCCAAAGAGAGGCAGGTCACAGCTTAGGAACTCTAGGTGTCACAGCCTGGACTTCCCTTCCTGTCAGTCCCACGTTCAGGTGAATGGGAACGCGGACGGAAGGTTGTGGCACTAGCAGTTCCAGGAGCCTAGTGCCTTTCTCTAGGTCGTTCCTGCCCCCCGCCCCGCCCCCCGCCCCGCCCTCCCCCTACTCACCGGAAGACAGCTGAAGGAGTGGTAGCCAGGACTTTGCTGCCATCCGGGGACCAGAGCAGGTTGGTAACCCCACCTCCCCGAAACCAGGGAAGGGGAACACAGGTCTCTGTTGAGACATCCCATACCTAGGAGAAAGGGGAAGAGAGTGAGACAGGGGAGACTCAAGCGTCCCTACCATCCCACGGGGCGCTGCCCTTCCTTAAGGTACAAAGAACCAGAGGGGAGGATGCGGGAAAGGGACTGTTAAAACAGGAGGAAATAGGGTTATGTTTATACTGACAGCAGGCAGAAATCTACATCTGAGGAGTCAGGCTGGTGCAGCGCCTTCCCCTGGATATGCTTAAGATTGAATGGACAGATTCCTCTCCTTCCCCCAGGGTATTTCCCACCACCAGGCAAAGAAAGCTCTCTCCTCAAGTCTGAGGGGTGGCTGAAATGACCAAAAGAGGCGTGGGGACCAACTCACCAGGATGGCAGCATCCACAGGTGAAGCTGAGAGTAGCCGACCCCCACTGGGGGCCCAGGCTAAGCTGGTGACAGGCGTGTGCCCAGGGTGAGAGAGCACTTGGGCACAGCCAGAAGAGGGTCTGCCGAGGGGAAACGGGGTGTGGAGTCAGAAGACAACAGGAAGAAAGCCCCATGATTCTATTCCCTTGCCTCCTCCTGCTAAAACTTCCCAATCCCAATGGCCCCTCTGAGTTCAAATCCAGGTTGAGGAAAATGAATAAGGATCATGGAAGTTAAAGAAAAAGAAAAAAAAAAAGAAGGAAGGAAGGGCAGTCACTATCAGGAGGTCCAGAAAGGAAAATGGGTGAAAGGGACAAAAGAGCCTGAAAGAGACAAAAACTTTTGACCAGTAAAGCTAGAAGGTACTGTGCTGGGGAGATGCATGTTCTGCTCTAGATGAGAGCCCTCTCCCCACAGGACCATCCTGCCTGGAGCATGGGATAATCCATGCCATCACTTCAAGGTTCCAATCTCTTCTCTTCCTACAGTTATCTGCCACTCTCCAGAATTCATCCTGTGCTCCTAAATCTGTCTTTCTGCCTTTCCTTGTCAGAATTAGCTTCCCTCCTCGGTGCTCCCACATCATTTTCTCCTCATCAAAGATGGCGCACGTGGCAACCTCCCCCACTAGACTGGGAACTAGTTGAGGGCCCCGGCTGTGTCCGTCAGCTCTGTATCTCCAGAGCCACATACTTGGCCTGACAGGTACAGGCTACTAGCCAAATTAATGCCACCTTGTCCTTTTTCCTCCCAACTATACCCACCTTAAGCTCTAATGAGGTCTTAGGTCACCAGTCTACAACTAACTCTCTTAACTTTACATCAGTTTACAGAGATCCATCTCATTCTTTTCAGTGGCCCCACTGTATTCCACTGAATAGATGAACTATAATTTATTCAGTCATGCCACCACAAACGGATATTTCAGTTGTTTGTAATTTTTTATTACAAACGGTACTGCAAAAAATATTCCCTATATCTTTTATGAACTCTTGTCATTATTTGTGTAGAATAGAGTATTAAAATGGAATTGCAGGTAAAAAAAGGCTTGAACCTTTCAAAAGATAAATATGCCAACAAATATTTTCTGAAAAGTTTGTACCGCAATATACTCTAGTAGTAGTTTTCCTAGTCTTGCTAGTATTGGATATTATCAAACATTTCAACTTTAATACTAGCATACTGGGAACTCCCTGGCGGTCCAGTGGTTAGGACTCCACCCTCTCACTGCTGAGGACCAGGGTTCAATCCCCAGTCAGGGAACTAAGACCCCACAAGCCTCACGGTGTGGCCAAAAAAATAATAATAATAATAATAATTATAATACTATAATTCTGAATGGGCCAAAAAGCATTCTATACATTCTTCTAGTCCTTTTATTTATTTATTTTTACATTTAGTTCTTTTGTCTGCTTGGAATTTATTTGTATATAAAGTGTGAAGCAAGGACAAACTGTATTATTTTCTAAATGGATAGCCAATTATGCCAAAACCACTAAAAAACAAAAAACAAAAAACAAAAATCTAAACTTCTCTATTGCAATGCAAATCCAAATTCATCATATATTAAATTTCCATAAATTCCTAGATCTGTTCCTGAATGTTGTTGTTACACTGATCTGTTTGATCTTATGCCAATAACTTCCTATTACTATAACTTCATAAAATATTTCAATACCTGGTAGGGCAAATCTTCTCTCAATATGCTTCCTTTTCAAACATTTCTTGGCAATCCTTCCACATTTATTCTTTCATAAAAACTCTATTATTTTGTCCAGTTCACAAAAACAAACAAAAACCAGCAGAATTCTGATGGGAAATACACTTAATTTGACATCTTCATGATTAAATTTTCCTACCCAGGAATATAGCACGTCCCTCCATTAATTCAGCTCTTGTTTAATATTCTTCAACCAGTTTCTTCAAATGTCTAACAGATTAAATAAATTTAACAATTTATTCCTAGTAATCTATAGTAATTGTTGTACCTATTGTAAATAGAACATATTTTCCATTGCAATTTCTCAACTGATTATTGTTGGTACAAAGGGAAGCTATTACATTTTCAGTTTCTTGGATCCAGTTACTTTACTACTTAAATTTCTTATTCAATAGGTTTTTTTGGTTGAATCTCTTATCTAGGTTTAAAATCATATCATCGTCAAATAAAAATAATTTTCTCTTCTTTCACAAGACTTTACCATGTTTCTTTTTCTTGTCTTACTGCCCTCAAAGGAACCTCCACAAATAATGTTCGTTAATAATGGTGATAATGACATCTCTGTCTTTATCTTGACATTATTGGAAATATCTTTAGTATTTCCTATTTCACTGTTCAATATGGTAGCCACTGATTTTGCATATATACTCTTTATGTTTAGGTTGTCTCTTTGTATTCCTATTTATGTATTCAGCTGAATGTCTGCTTATTGAGAAGGGCATTTATTTATATAAACACTTTTCTCCTCTAATTTGCTAATGTAACAAATCATTTTAATAGATTTCCTAATGGTGAATAGTTTTTAATTTCCGGAATATTCCACTTGGTTAAGATTTTTTTTTAAAATATGCTTTTGGACTCTATTTGCTAATATTTTATTAAGCATTTAAAAAAATCTACGCTCAGGGGAATTCCCTGACAGTCCAGTGGTTAGGACTCCATGCTTTCACTGCCAAGGGCGCAGGTTCAATCCCTGGTCAGTATATCAAATACATAACTAAGGATCTACTGTATAGCACAGGGAACTCTACTCAATACTCTGTAATGGCCTATATGGGAAAAGAATCTAAAAAAAGGGTGGATATGTGTATATGTATAACTGATTCACTTTGCTGTACAGCAGAAACTAACACAACCTTGTAAATCAACTATACTCCAATAAAAATTTAAAACAAACAAACAAAAAACCCTGGTCGGGGAACTAAGATCCCGCAAGCCACGAGGCTTGGTAAGGAAGTAAAGTAAGGAAGGAGGGAAGGAGGGAAGTAAGTAAGTAAATAAATAAAATCTATGCTCAAATATTTTCTTTCTTATACTACCTATTGTCAGGTTTAAGTTACATTAGCTTTATGGAAATAAATCAGGATGGGGACTTCCCTGATGGTCCAGTGGTTAAGAATACACCTTCCAACTCAGGGGACGTGGGTTTGAGCCCTGGTCGGGGAACTAAGATCCCACATGCTGCGGGGCAACCAAGCCCGTGTGCTCTAGAGCCTGCGTGCCACAACTAGAGAGCCCATGCACCGCAATTAAAGATCCCGCATGCCACAACAAAGATCCCGAGTGCCACAACTAAAGACCCATGCAGCCAAATAAATAAATAAATAAAATATTTTTTTAAAAAAGATTTGTATAAAAAGAAATAAATCAGGATTGATCCTGGGATAGGAAGAGGACATTAATGAGAAAACTGGTGAAATCGGAACAAAGTTTGGAGTTTAGTTAATAACAATGTACAAATGTCAGTTTCTTAGTTTTGACAAATCTAACATTGTAATATCTGATGTTAACGATGGTGTGAAGGGTATACCAAAACTCTACTATCTTTGCAGCTTTTCTAAAAATTTAAAATTATGCACAAAATTTATTAAAAGGAAAATAAAACAAATCAGGAGGCTTTCCAAATTTTTCTATGATCTGGATTAGTTCAGATAACATGGAGATTATCTTTTCTTTGACAATTAGATAGAACTCTCATAAAACCATCTCAGCCTGGCATCTTTTTTTAGGGGTAGAGATCATCCATTTTAATTGCTTCTACAGTCCACTTTGATAACATATATTTTGCTAGACAAACATTTCCTTTAGGTTTTCAAATTTGTTAGTCTAAACATATATAATATGCTCTAATAATTCTTCTATTTTCTTCCATATTTGTGGTTATCTCTCCTTTCCCATTTTGAAAATAGTGTACTTTGATTTTCTATTTTACCTTAATAAGGCTGGCCAAAAGGTTTCCTTCTTTATTCATAATTTAAAGAACCAGTTTCTGGTTTTATATTTAGTTAGTTCTCATGGGGGTTTTTTCCAATTTCATCGGTTTCAGCTTTTATCCATATTAATTCCCTTCCCCCTTTCCTTTAAACCTACATCTGGCAGTCCTCTGAAAGAGACAGTCTTTCCAATCCATGATCCATAGGTACAAACTCCCCACAATCCCAGAAGCCCCCAGTTCTGTCCCTTTCTCTAGATTAGATCTTCTCAGCACCTCCACCTTGGCCTTAGGTCTGCTTCTCCCGTAGCCCTGGGAAGTGCTGTGAGGAAAAAGAACTTCTCCTTCCAGACCTCCTCACCACCCCAGCATGGCCACGACCCTCAGGCCAAGGTAAGAGAGAGACTGCTGGGACTCACCGGGTAGACAAGGACGTGGGGTCCAGGGTCCAGATGAGAATGCAGCTCTGGCAGGCCACAGCCAAGACGGAGGCACTGAGGGGCTTCCAGGCCAGGGCCGCCACATTTCGCTGCAGCCGGTGCTTCAGGGAGGGGACTATAGTGCTGGGGTGAAAGGAGAGGCGATGGGGTCAAAGCAGGGACACTAAGGCGCAGGGGACCTGAGTTGTGGTTGAGGAGGGGTAATCCAGAGAGAAAGCTGATCACCCAGGGCCTGGGGGTATTGTGGGACAGAGGACAGGATAAAGACTGGATCTGGAAAGAGGACGCATCCAGTTGTGGGGCCTCCCTGACCCCAGTTCTGGAAGGAGCCATGGACCAGGCCCAGGAACTGCAGGACTCCCTGGGCACCAAGGCTGGAGAAGGAAGTGGGGACCGACCGATGGAGACTGAAGACTCCGAGTCCGCACAGCGTGCCCCCCACATACCTGTTGGCATTGTACACACGGATGGAGTCATCTAGCAGGGCCACCGCAAACTTGTTGGTGTGTGGGTGCCACGCAAAGACCCTCAAGCAGCAGCTGGACCTGGGGCAGGAGTGAGAGCGAGGAGTCCCGACCTGCACCTCGCCACACCCGGCCCAGAGCTCAGGTTCCCTTCCATGTGAGGACATTATTATTTTTCACTGTTTCTTTTCTTTCTTTTTGGGAGAGGTAGGAGGGAGAATGTGGGGAGCAGTCAGGAAAGGGGTGTGAGGAGTCTCTGCCTTGATTTCCCTCTCCCCAGAAGAAGTTCCAGGGTTCAGGACTTGCTTCCCACAAAAGCTCCAGAGCTTGTACACTCACCAGTTTGTGACTTGAGCGAATTCAGCAATCAGATCTTCACTCCTGAGCTGTAATAACAAAGCGGATAGAGGTGGCACTGGGAAAAAGGAGCTCATCCCCTCAGTGCTCCCACAGGGGAGCTGACCATTCATACCCTCTGCAGTCTTCTCATCACACCCTGACCCTAAGACATAGGAAGTGGAGAGGGGGTGGGAGTGGGGGACCAGCAGCCAGGGAGGGCCGGGGGAGGAAGCCAAACTTACAGACAGATGGGGAAACAGAGACCCATGGAGGGAGGAGGCCCATCGACAGAGTGCCAGGGCCCAGCTGGATGCCGTCTTCACCCACTCAAACACTGTGGGGTTGAGAAAGCAGCTGTGATTAAACCATTCACAGGGTTCTCACTGGCACCCTCCTAGGTAAGGGATGAGCAAGGGCAAGCACTCCCCAGATCCTTCCACCCAACAGGTGCTCTGGACACCCACTCTATGGTATGGGGGTAGGTAGAGGGGAAGAGAAGATGGCACCAGCAGAGTCAAATGGGCCAGGAAATACAGGGCTAAAGGGAAAGGTGCTGGGCCAACAGGTATTGGGATGAATTAGGGAGAATATGGAGGGGAGATGGCAACCATAAAACTAGAGAAGGCTGGAGGTAAACACACTTACCCTCCTCCTCTGAGTCTGCAATTTCATTCAGCACACCAAAAAGGCCCACATCGCGCCTGAAGAGGAGAGGGAGCTGTGAGTCGGTTACTCTGATCCCTTCAGTCTCCCCTCTAAGTTCATGTATTCATTCACTCAATAAACATGTATTAAAAATAAGAACACTCACATTTAATGAGTGACAACTATGTGACATGTACTTTATATAGTCCTTTCATTGTACCAATGAAAGGACAATATATAAATTGTCCACCAGTGAGGCAACTAAGGCTCAGAGGTCTTTCAGGGCTTTGTGCACAGATCAAGGAGTCAAGACTTGCCCTAAGGGACTTCCCTGGTGGCACAGTGGTTAAGAATCCATCTGCCAATGCAGGGGACACGGGTTCAAGCCCTGGTCCGGGAAGATCCCACATGCTGTGGAGCAACTAAGCCTGCGCACCACAACCACTGAGCCTGTGCTCTAGAGCCCGCAAGCCACACTACTGAGCCCGAGTGCCACAATTACTGAAGCCCGCGTGCCTAGAGCCCCTGCTCTGCAACAAGAGAAGCCACCGCAATGAGAAGCCCGCGCACTGCAACGAAGAGTTGCCCCCGCTCGCTGCAACTAGAGAAAGCTCACATGCAGCAACAAAGACCCAATGCAGCCAAAAATAAATTTTATAGATGTAGAAAAAATAGATCGATTGATAAATAATAGATTTATAAATAGGTAGATTTATAAAAAATAATAATAATAAAATAAATTTAAGAACAAATTATTAAAAAAAAAAAGAAGACTTGCCCTAAGATAGTGAATGGAAAGCCACAGAAGGAGTTTAAGCTGAGGAATAAACTGATCACATTGGCATTTTAGAAAGATCAGTCTGGCTGCAGATTAGAGGGGAAAAAGAATGGAGAGAAAGAAATGGGTTAAGAGTCTACTTCAGGAATCTAGAAGAAAGGCCAAAGTGGCCTGAACCACTGGGGATGGAGAAAAAAAGACAGATTTGAGTGCTGGAGGAAGTAGAATGGACAGGATTTGAGGACTAATTAGACATTAGCAAGGGAAAGAGCAATATCAAGGGAAACACCCAGGTGATAATGATAGCATCTAATACTGCTTACACTGTGCCAGGGCTGGGCTAGATGCGTCACATGCATCATCTAATTCAGCCTTTATCACAACCCTACAAAATAGGTATTGTTATCATCAGCATTTTTAGATGAGAGAACAGAGAGTGTGAAGAGGTTAATTATCAAAGGTGAACTAAGTAGGAAACAGCAGAGTCAGGATTCAACCTGTCTGCCTGCCCCAGAGCCTACATTCAAACCACTTGCTTCTATATGACTAGGAAGGCCATTCCTTGAGATAAAAAACACAAGGAAGAAGCCGGCTTAGAGAGGAAAATGAAGAGATTGATTTTGAACATGCTGAGAGTATGAAGCCTGTGGAATATCTGACTGAGGGTGTTGGGCAGACAAGTGAACACCCAGGTGTGGAGCATCAATCACAAGTCCAGCCTAGGGACACCAACATTTAAAAGAGAGCAGGAAGAGAAGCAGCAGTTAGAGAGGCAGAAAGTGAGAAAGCACCCAGGACTGAATGGCTTTTCAGACCATGACTTGATGTTTAGCTTCACTCAAGGAGACATGCAAATTAAACTGTAATGCAATATCAAATATCAAAGCTTGATAGCACATGTGTTAGGAAACAGGCACTCTCATACACTGTGTTTGTTTTGTTGTTTTGTTTTCTAATTTTTTTGAAGTATAGTTGTCTCATACACTGTTGGTAGGTCTGTAAATATGTACAACTTAAACAGAGGACTATATGGCAATAGCTCATGAAATTACAAATGAACATACCCTTTGAACCCAGCTACTTCATTTGTAGGAATTCATCCTACATATGATGATGATGATGATGATAATAATAATAATAGCTAACTCTTGATGGGATTAACATGGGCCAGGCACTGTTCTAAGTGTTTTACTCATTTAATCATCACTACAGCCTTGTAAGATAGGCTCCCTTTTACAGATGAAGAAATTGAGGGACAGAGTGATTAAGTAACTTGACCAAGGTCACACAGCTAAAAAGTGGCACAGCCAGGAATTCAATCCAGGCTTCACTCCTACATGTGCAGAATGAATGACCTATGTATGAGATTATTCCCTGCAACCTTATACCTAATCGTGCTGAACTTCAGGTAAAGGCTCAGAAAGTAATAATGACATAAGGAAGGAACAGGTTCACAGAATTAAACCAAAAAGGAAAGCAAGTCACAGGAGATGAAATGGAACTACTGTTGCACAACCCTGAGTTCCACAAAAAGGACTGATAATTTGATATGTTGAGTGATACACAGCTCTGAGCTAGAGAGGGCCGGGAAGCCCAAGGCAGAGGGGTAGTGACCTCATTGCCTCCAGGATCTGCAGACCACTGGCCCAGGAGACCCTTTGCCATGTCTCACCAAATGTTGATGCATCTCTTCCACACTTGTTCCCGGTGGTGGATGAAGGCCGTTCTTGTGCCATGGTCCAACCTCCCAGGGGTCTTCAGGGGATCCTTAGTAAGGTTTAGGACAGGAAGATTGATCCACTAGAGCCAGAAATGAGGTATGACAGTGAGTCAGTCTCTTCCCTAGATCTCTACTGAACTTCCTGCCATCTCCAACCCTTGGCAGGGCTGAGGGTAAGAGGCTCCAGAGACCTGTTTCCCATTTCCACAAATATAACACTTGTGGAGAGGGGCGGAGTCAAGATGGCATACAAGAAGGACGTGGAATTTGTGTCTCCTCACAACTAGGGCACCTACCAGGCACCGGTGGGGAACCATGGACACCTAAGGGGATGGGAGGAACCCCCAGCAACCAGTTGGTTCAATTATAGTTTTATTTTTCCTATTATATTTTTTATCTTTCTATTTTGTTTTTTATTCTTTGATATTGTACTGCTCCTTTTTCTCTTTTTTCTTTCTTTCTTTCTTTTTTTTTTTTTTTTTTTACCACGCCACGAAGCTCACGAGACCTTGGTTCCCAGGCCAGAGGTCAGGCCTGAGCTCCTGTGGTGGGAGCTCCGAGTCCAAACCGCTGGACTAACAGAGAACCTCAGACCCCAGGGAATATTAATAAGAGTGAGGCCTCCCAGAGGTCCTCATGTCAGCACTAAGACCCGGCTCTATCCAACTGCCTGCAAACTCCAGTGCTGGACGTCTCAGGCCAAACAACCAGTAAGACAGGAATACAGCACTACCCATCAAAAAGAGAGAAAAAAAAAGAAATGACAAAAAAAACATGTTACAGACAAAGGAGCAAGGTAAAAACCTACAAAACCAAATAAATGAAGACGAAATACGCAACCTACGTGAAAAAGAATTCAGAGTAACGATAGTAAAGATGATCCAAAATCTCGGAAACAGAATGGAGAAAATACAAGAAACATTTAACAAGGATCTAGAAGAACTAAAGAGCAAACAAACAGTCATGAACAACACAATTACTGAAATTAAAAATACTCTAGGGGCTGGACTTCCCTGGTGGCGCAGTGGTTAAGAATCCGCCTGCCAATGCAGGGGACACGGGTTCTAGCCCTGGCCTGGGAAGATCCCACATGCCGCGAAGCAACTAAGCCCGTGTGCCACAACTGCTGAGCCTGCGCTCTAGAGCCCACGAGCCACAACTACTAAAGCCCATGTGCCACAACTACTGAAGCCCATGCACCTAGAACCTGTGCTCCACAACAAGAGAAGCCACTGCAGTGAGAAGCCCGTGTACCACAATGAAGAGTAGCCCCCGCTCACTGCAACTAGAGAAAGCCCGTGCGCAGCAACGAAGACCCAACGCAGCCAAAAATAAATAAATAAATTTATTTAAAAAAAAATACTCTAGGGGCTTCCCTGGTGGCGCAGTGGTTGAGAATCCACCTGCCAATGCAGGGGATACGGGTTCAATCCCTGGTCCAGGAAGATCCCACATGCCGTGGAGCAACTAAGCCCATGTGCCACAACTACTGAGCTTGTGCTCTAGAGCCCATGAGCCACAACTACTGAGCCTGCGTGCCGCAACTACTGAAGCCCATGCACCTAGAGCCCATGCTCCACAACGAGAGAAGCCACCGCAATGAGAAGCCCGTGCACTGCAACGAAGAGTAGCCCCTGCTCGCTGCAACTAGAGAAAGCCTGCACACAGCAACAAAGACCCAACGCAGCCAAAAATAAATAAATAAAATAAATAAATTTATTTTTTAAAAAAATACTCTGGAAGGAATCAATAGCAGAATAACTGAGGCAGAAGAATGGATAAGTGAACTGGAAGATAAAATGGTGGAAATAACTGACAGAGAGCAGAATAAAGAAAAAAGAATGAAAAGAATTGAGGACAGTCTCAGAGACCTCTGGGACAACATAAATGCACCAACATTCGAATTATAGGGGTGCCTGAAGAAAAAGAGAATAAGAAAGAGGCTGAGAAAATATTTGAAGAGATTATAGTTGAAAACGTCCCGAACATGGGAAAGGAAATAGTCGATCAAGTCTGGGAAGCACAGAGAGTACCATAAGGATAAACCCAAAGAGAAACACAATGAGACAAATATTAATGAAACTATCAAAAATTAAATACAAGAAAAAATATTAAAAGCAGCAAGGGAAAAGCAACAAATAACATACAAGGGAATCCCCATAAGGTTAACAGCTGATTTTTCAGCAGAAACTCTGCAAGCCAGAAGGGGGTGGCAGGACATATTTAAAGTGATGAAAAGGAAAAACCTACAACCAAGATTACTCTACTCAGCAAGGATCTCATTCAGATTCAATGGAGAAATTAAAACCTTTACAGATAAGCAAAAGTTAAGAGAATTCAGCACCACCAAACCAGCACAAATGCTAAAGGAACTTCTCTAGGCAGGAAACACAAGAGAAGGAAAAGACCTACAATAACAAACCCAAAACAATTAAGAACATGGTAATAGGAACATACATATTGATAATTACCTTAAACGTAAATGGATTAAATGTTCCAACCAAAAGACACAGACTGGCTGAATAGATACAAAAACAAGACCCATACATATGATGTCTACAAGAGACCCACTTCAGACCTAGGGACACATACAGACTGAAAGTGAGGGTATGGAAAAAGATATTCCATGCAAATAGAAATCAAAAGAAAGCTGGAGTAGCAATCCTCATATCAGACAAAAGGGACTTTAAAACAAAGACTAGGGGCTTCCCTGGCGGTGCAGTGGTTAAGAACCCGCCTGCCAATGCAGGGGACATGGGTTTGAGCCCTGGTCCGGGAAGATCCCACATGCCGTGGAGCAACAAGGCCCATGCACCACAACTACTGAGCCTGCGCTCTAGAGCCCGCAAACCACAACTACTGAAGCCCGCGTGCCACAACTACTGAAGACCATATACCTAGAGCCCATGCTCTGCAACAAGAGAAGTCGCCGCAATGAGAAGCCCACACACCAGCACAAAGAGTAGCCCCCACTCGCCACAACTAGAGAAAGCCCGCGTGCAGCAACGAAGACCCGATGCAGCCAAAAATAAATTAAAACAAAAAAAACAAAGACTATTACAAGAGACAAAGAAGGACATTACATAATGATCAATGGATCAATCCAAGAAGAAGATATAACAATTGTAAATATTTATGCACCCAACATAGGAGCACCTCAATACATAAGGCAAATGCTAACAGCCATAAAAGGGGAAATAGACCGTAACACAATAACAGTAGAGAACTTTAACACCTGACTTTCACCAATGGACAGATCATCCAAAATGAAAATAAATAAGGAAACACAAGCTTTAAATGATACATTAAACAAGACGGACTTAACTGATATTTATAGGACACTGCATCCAAAAACAACAGAATACACTTTCTTCTCAAGTGCTCATGGAGTATTCTCCAGGATAGACCATATTCTGGGTCACAGATCAAGCCTTGGTAAATTTAAGAAAACTGAAATCGTATCAAGTATCTTTTCCGACCACAATGCTATGAGACTAGATATCAATTACAGGAAAAATTTAAAAATACAAACATGTGGAGGCTAAATAATATGCTACTAAATAACCGAGAGATCACTGAAGAAATCAAAGAGGAAATCAAAAAATATCTAGAAACAAATGACAATGAAAACACAACAACCCAAAACATATGGGATGCAGCAAAAGCAGTTCTAAGAGGGAAGTTTATAGCAATACAATCTTACCTCAAGAAACAAGAAAAATCTCAAATAAAGAACCTAACTTTACACCTAAAGCAATTAGAGGAAGAAGAACCAAAAAAAACCCAAAGTTAGCAGAAGGAAAGAAATCCTAAAGATCAGATCAGAAATAAATGAAAAAGAAATGAAGGAAACAATAGTAAATATCAAGAAAACTAAAAACTGGTTCTTTGAGAAGATAAACAAAATTGATAAACCATTAGCCAGACTCATCAAGAAAAAAAGGGAGACGACTCAAATCAACAGAATTAGAAATGAAAAAGGAGAAGTAACAACTGACACTGCAGAAATACAAAGGATCATGAGAGATTACTACAAGCAACTATATGCCAATAAAATGGACAACCTGGAAGAAATGGACAAATTCTTAGAAAAGCACAACCTTCCGGGACTGAACCAGGAAGAAATAGAAAATATAAACAGACCAATCACAAGCACTGAAATTGAAACTGCAATTAAAAATCTTCCATCAAACAAAAGCCCAGGACCAGATGGCTTCACAGGCGAATTCTATCAAACATTTAGAGAAGAGCTAACACCTAACCTTCTCAAACTCTTCCAAAATATAGCAGAGGGAGGAACACTCCCAAACTCATTCTATGAGGCCACCATCACCCTGATACCAAACCAAAGATGTCACAAAATAAGAAAACTACAGGCCAATATCTCTGATGAACATAGATGCAAAAATCCTCAACAAAATACTAGCAAACAGAATCCAACAGCACATTAAAAGGATCATACACCATGATCAAGTGGGGTTTATCCCAGGAATGCAAGGATTCTTCAATATACACAAATCAGTCAGTGTGATACATCACATTAACAAAATGAAGGATAAAAACCACATGATAATCTCAATAGATGCAGAAAAAGCTTTTGACAAAATTCAACATCCGTTTACGATAAAAACTCTCCAGAAAGTAGGCATAGAGGGAACCTACCTCAACATAATAAAGGCCATATATGACAAACCCACAGCCAACATTGTTCTCAATGGTGAAAAATTGAAACCATTTCCTCTCAGATCAGAAACAAGACAAGGTTGCCCACTCTCACCACTATTATTCAACATAGTTTTGGAAGTTTTAGCCACAGCATTCAGAGAAGAAAAAGAAATAAAAGGAATCCAAATCAGAAAAGAAGAAGTAAAACTGTCACTGTTTGCAGATGACATGATACTATAGAGAGAGAATCCTAAAGATGCTACCAGAAAACTACTAGAGCTAATCAATGAATGTGGTAGAGTAGCAGGATACAAAATTAATGCACAGAAATCTCTTGCATTCCTATACACTAATGATGAAAAATCTGAAAGAGAAATTAAGGAAACACTCCCATTTACCATTGCAACAAAAATAATAAAATACCTAGGAATAAACCTACCTAAGGAGATAAAAGACCTGTATGCAGAAAACTATAAGACACTGATGAAAGAAATTAAAGATGATACAAACAGATGGAGAGATATACCATGTTCTTGGATTGGAAGAATCAACATTGTGAAAATGACTATACTACCCAAAGCAATCTACAGATTCAGTGCAATCCCGATGAAATTTTCACACAACTAGAACAGAAAATTGCACAATTTGTAGGGAAACACAAAAGACCCCGAATAGCCAAAGCACCCCTGAGAAAGAAAAACGGAGCTGGACGAATCTGGCTTCCGGACTTCAGACTATAGTACAAAGCTACAGTAATCAAGACAGTATGGTACTGGCACAAAAACAGAAATATAGATCAATGGAACAGGACAGAAAGCCCAGGGATAAACCCACGCACATATGGTCACCTTATCTTTGATAAAGGAGGCAAGCATATACAGTGGAGAAAAGACAGACTCTTCAATAAGTGGTGCTGGGAAAACATGTAAAGGAATGAAATTAGAACACTTCCTAACACCATACACAAAAATAAACTCAAAATGGATTAAAGACCTAAATGTAAGGCCAGACACTATAAAACTCTTAGAGGAAAACATAGGCAGAACACTCTATGACATAAATCACAGCAAGATCCTTTTTGACCCACCTCCTAAAGAAATGGAAATAAAAACAAAAATAAACAAATGGAACCTAATGAAACTTAAAAGCTTTTGCACAGCAAAGGAAACAATAAACAAGATGAAAAGACAACCCTCAGAATGGGAGAAAATATTTGCAAACGAAGCAACTTACAAAGGATTAATTTCCAAAATATACAAGCAGTTCATGCAGCTCAGTATCAAAAAAACAAACAACCCAATCCAAAAATGGGCAGAAGACCTAAACAGACATTTCTCCAAAGAAGATATACAGATTGCCAACAAACACATGAAAGATGCTCAACATCACTAATCATTAGAGAAATGCAAATCAAAACTACAATGAGGTATCACCTCACACCGGTCAGAATGGCCATCAAAAAATCTACAAACAGGGGCTTCCCTGGTGGTGCAGCGGTTGAGAATCCACCTGCCAATGCAGGGGACAGGGGTTCAAGCCCTGGTCTGGGAAGATCCCACATGCCGCAGAGCAACTGGGCCCATGAGCCACAACTACTGAGCCTGCGCGTCTGGAGCCTGTGCTCCTCAACAAGAGAGGCCGCAATAGTGAGAGGCCCACGCACCGCAATGAAGAGTGGTCCCCGCTTGCCGCAACTAGAGAAAGCCCTCGCACAGAAACGAAGACCCAACACAGCCAAAAATAAATAAATAAATTAAAAAAAAATCTACAAACAATAAATGCTGGAAAAGGTGTGGAGAAAAGGGAACCCTCTTGCACTGTTGATGGGAATGTAAATTGATACAGCCAGTATGGAGAACAGTATGGCGGTTCCTTAAAAAACTAAAAATAGAACTACCATATGACCCAGCAATGGGTCATATACCCTAAGAAAACCATAATTCAAAAAGAGTCATGTACCACAATGTTCATTGCAGCACTATTTACAACAGCCAGGACCTGGAAGCAACCTAAGTGTCCAACGACAGATGAATGGATAAAGAAGATGTGAGCTTCCCTGGTGGCGCAGTGGTTAAGAATCCACCTGCCAATGCAGGAGACACGGGTTCGAGCCCTGGTCCGGGAAGATCCCACATGCCGCGGAGCAACTAAGTCCGTGAGCCACAACTTCTGAGCCTGCGCTCTAGAGCTTATGTGCCACAACTACTGAAGCCCGCATGCCACAACTACTGAAGCCCACGCACCTAGAGCCCGTGCCCTGCAACAGGAGAAGCTACCGCAATGAGAAGCCCACGCACTGCAACAAAGAGTGGCTCCCGCTCGCCACAACTAGAGAAAGCCCGTGCACAGCAATGAAGACCCAATGCAGCCAAAAATAAAATAATAAATAAAATAAAATAAATTAAAAATAATAATAATAAAGATGTGGCATATATATATATATATATATATATATATATATATATATATTTGTACTTGTAGTGAGGTGGATGGACCCAGAGTCTGTCATACAGAGTGAAGTAAGTCAGAAAGAGAAAAACAAATACCGTCTGCTAACACATATATATAGAATCTAAAAAAAGAAAAAAATGATTCTGATGAACCTAGGGGCAGGACAGGAATAAAGACACAGACGTAGAGAATGGACTTGAGGACACAGGGAAGGGGAAGGGTAAGCTGGGACGAAGTGAGAGAGCAACATTGACATATATACACTACCAAATGTAAAACAGATAGCTAGTGGGAAGCAGCTGCATAGCACAGGGTGATCAGCTTGGTGCTTTGCAACCACCTAGAGGGGTGGGATAAGGAGGGTGGGAGGGAGACGCAAGAGGGGATATGGGGATATATGTATGCAGATAGCTGATTCACTTCGTTATACAGCAAAAACTAACACAACATTGTAAAGCAATTATACTCCAATAAGGATGTTAAAGGAAAAAAAATATATATATATATAACACTTGTGGGGCAGGGAAACAGGTCTTAACTCCCTTATCTGTAAAACTAGAATAACATTTCATAGGGTTGCTGTGATTATTAAATCACATTATTAAAACATTTGTGGAGAACACCTGACTCAGAGCCTCTTTCTTCCAAGCAAACGCTCAATAAACGTAAGTTTCTCTTCCTTTTCCTTCCCAGAAACACCACAGGAAAAAACTCCCCAGGTTGTGCCTTCCCAGCTCTCCCAGATACTGTACCAACTTTTCAGAAGTCCTCCTGCACCCTCACATCCCCTAGATTCGCCCTCACTCTCCGTTCCCACTAGGCCCGCACCACAGCCCCTCAGCATCCCTCATCCTTCAATCCCAGCTCTTAAATACATCCCAGCCTTTCTATTCTTCTCCAGCCTGGGCCAGGCTGTTTCCAATACTCCCGTATGGGGACCTCGACCCCGCCCCTATCACGTTGCCTCTGCTCCCCCATTCTCTCCGACTCTGCCCCCCATGCCTGTAGGTCTCCTCCCTCCTCGCCCTGACCACCTGGCCCCGGAAGTCGGGAGGCGGACTCTCATAGCTACTGCCCGTCACCAGCTCGTTATTGTGCTCGTATAGGGTGACTTGTCCCCTAGGCGGCGGCGGAGGGAACAACCCCAGGGAGCACATCCTGCCGGTCCCGAAGACGTCCGGACTGAGCAAACTCCCGGATCCCGCTCCGCCGACTCTTAGTTCCCGGGCTAGATTAGGATGCGTACGGGTAGTCGCCTGGGACAAACGGCTATGCAAAGCTCAACGGAAGTGAATGGAAGAGTAACGGAGAAGAAGGACGCATGCGCAGTCCGGGGACAGACTTCCGGCGTCCTCGCGCGCCGCCTGGCGGCCGGAGGGGGCCGGTGCAGACACGTCCGTAGGGCAGACCACTAGTTAAGGGTCGGAGCGTTTTTTTTGTTTTCTTTTGTTTTGTTTCCTGTGAGACTGCTGTTTTTCCCAGTTCCGAATTCCCCAACACACTCTCCCACTCACTCTCAGCACTCGAAAAGTCCAAAATAAGCCACGTTCAGGGCAGTACCTAATTAAACGCTCCCAGGACTGTGTCACGGGCAGCAAGCTGGAAAGTTGAGGGAAAGCCTCCGGGAGGCGGGAAGTCAGGCGGGAGGCCTTGGGAGGGAAAGTGCAGGGCCCGCCGGAACCTAGAGCCCACAGGGTTAGGCCTCCTGGAAGGAAAAGTGGGAACAGTTGGGAAATTAACATTTCCTGAGCACTTATTATGATAAGTGCTTGTATAATCTTTACAACAACTCCATGAGGTGGGTACTGTTACGTCACCATAAGGAAAGTGAGGCACAGGGAGATCGGACCTAAAAATACCAAAACCTGTATAAGGCATTCTGACTGCAGAATGAAAGTGAGATTGAGAGGAGAGGGGCAAAAATAGGTGAAGAGGATTAAGAGGTACAAACTACAAGGTATGAAATAAATAAATTACAACGATGTAATGTACAGCATAGGAATATTGCCAATATTTTATTATAACTTTGTATGGAGTATAATCTATAAAAATATCAAATCACTATGTTGTACACCTGAAACTAATATAATATTGTAAATCAATTTTTTAAAACAAGTGAGATTGATCTTTTTCTAACTCCAAAGGATGGAACTAGAACTGGAATCTAATGCAGAATGGGGGCTCCTCTTCTAACAGCTGTGTGGCTTTGGGAAAATCGTTGAATTCTTTGAGACTCAGCTCCCTCACTTGCAGTGTCCTATTATACATGGCTGTTTCCCATACAAAATAATGGAAAGAAAGCCATTTAATAAACTGTAAAGTGCTAAGCAGATATTGGAGATGAATAGCCCTAACTCTGCCATGAACTAGGTGACCTTGGGCACTGGTTCATTCATTTAACAAATGTTAATGAGCAATTCCAAAGACCAAGCTCTGGGGACCCAGAACTGTATAAGGCATACAGTTCCCCATTCTCAAGAGCAGCCAGCCTCATTGGAGACTCTAGGAGGCATTCTGGTTTAACATTCTTGGATTCTATATCTGCCCCTCGTTTCTACATGAAAAGTTCCCCCCAAGAGTTATTCCCGGGTCAGAAAACCCGGGGCTCCAAAATGTTAATGGACATAGGACTCATCTGAGGATCTTGTTAAAATGCAAATTATGGAGTGGAGCTCTGAGGTTGTAGTTCCAAAAAGCCCACAGGTGATACTGCACAGACAACGCTTTGAGTAGCCCCTCCCCCCATTTAATTAGTTCACTGTCACTTGGGAAGTCACAGAAAACTTAAAAGAGCAGATTATTAAAACTGGGGGTAGTTTGGAGAAATTGGCTGGGAAAGCTCTCCTTGAGACGGGGAAGCAGGACAGGTTTGAAGGAAAAGTGGGAGTCCGTGACCCTGACAGACTGGTGGAGAGCAGTGAGAAGCCACCCACAAATTTTTTGTTTGTATCCTCCAACCCCAGATACCTCAAGAACTCACTACAGCCTGGGCCTACAACTTCCACCCTCCCTTGAATGAAGCCTGATTTTCACCAACAGACTGTTATAATTACCAGTTAGGTGCTTGCCTCTTACCCTGTAATGTGACCTGGAGAGAAGGAACAGTGCTCTGTGTCTTCATACTCCACCACCGCCTCCCCCATACAGCTTATTTAAGGTTTGCTGAATGGTTTTTCACAATTTGCAGATTCTTGGGAGGCTGAAGTCCAGGCCTAGCGCACTCCCCACTAACTTCACCAGGGGGCGCGGCGGCCCTGGCGACACAGTGACTGTGACCCACCACCCCAGGGGCTCAGAGCGCTCAGCGGGCAGTCTCCACCGGGGCCCCTCCCTACGACCTGGGCGGGAAACCGAGGCAGCGTCCTGGCCACTGGCATCGCGGGAGCCTGGGTGCCTGGACCTCGGCCCGCCGCCCCTTCCCGGGCGCGCCGAAGCCCGGCGCCCCGGCCCGGGGCCGGTAACCAGGCGCACATGGCCCGCCCGGCCCTGTTTGTCCTGGCAGCGCGCCGCCGCTATTTGAGGCGGTTTTTATCTCCCAGAAACCAGCAAAACCCCAAGCGGAGTCTAAGGAAGATGAAAGGGGCCGAGGGACCGGGGAGGGGAGGACCGCGAGGCTGCGGCGGGCGGGAGCTGGCACCGGACAGGCGGAGACCGGGAGGCGAGAGGGCCAGGCCCTGGGGGGTCCCGAGGAGCCGACCCCGCGGGGTGGGCGCCGAGCCCGGGGGTCCACTTCGGGCCGCCCACTCTCGCGGCCC
This sequence comes from Balaenoptera ricei, assembly GCF_028023285.1. Lineage (NCBI taxonomy): Eukaryota > Metazoa > Chordata > Mammalia > Artiodactyla > Balaenopteridae > Balaenoptera > Balaenoptera ricei. Next base: position 45,011,222 of record NC_082648.1, read on the forward strand.
CGCGCCCAGGCGTCCCCCGCCCCTCTCAGCCGCTCTTCCGCCGCGGCCCCCGGCCGGCCGGAGGGTCCTCGGAACTCGGATCCTTCTTCAAAGCGCCTTTGAAGCCCGGAGCCCCGCCCTAGGGCAGGAGATTTCGCACCTGGACGGGGGCGGGGTGGGGAGGGGACCGGCAGCCCGAGCACCCCCTGGGACCCGCCGACCCCTCCCCCGCTCTAGCGCGGAGCGCCTCTCGCGAGCCCGCAAGGGGCACCGGCGGACGGGGGTGCCGCCCGCAGTCGGGCCCAGGCTTGGGGAGCGGCTCGTGCGCCCCTCCGCCCGGCGGGGGAGCCGTAGGGGGCGGAGGCCGCACAAAGCCCTATTGTGGCTGGGGTCTGGCCGCGACAGAGTGGCTTTTGTTCCTCCGCTGAGTCCGTGGCGGGCACGACTGATTGCAGGCCCGGGGCCGGGGGCGGGTTACGTGCCAGGCGGGTCCACCCGCGGGAGCCGCACCTCGCCCGGCCCGGGCCGCGCCGTAGTCCGCACGGCGACCGCGGGGCCGGTGCGCGGCCCGGCTGCTGTCCAGGCCGTGTCCGCTGGTGCCGAGCCCGAGAAAGAGCCAGGTGAAGAAAACCTCTTCGCCTTCCCAACTCCGCAGAGAGCTCTGGGCGGTCAAAAACTGACCTCCGCCGCAGGGCCGGGCCGCCAAAGTATTCTACCCCGGGCGTAACGTGCAAACGGGCACGACAGTGCTCGCAGGGACTCCCCAGTTTGCCAAAGAGAAATCCTGTGGCTCACTCTTCTCCCCTCCTCTCCCTCTTTTCTCACCAGGACAAAATTTTAAATCGAACTTTTATTTATTAAATTAAAAAAAAAAAAAAAAGACTCCATGAGGGCATGATCCCTTCCCTTCCACAATATTACCCTCTCCCCAAGCTCCGGCGGCTTTAAACCTTTAACTTGGGGCCTTGAGGGAGCAAGAGATAGAAAAGGAGGATCCAAAGTCACAGGAAAGGCATTCAAAGGCACGAAGCGGCTTTAAAAGTCACTGGAGGTGGAGTTGGGAGCATCGGAAGTCCCAGGTTGGGGGCCTGTGGACGCACCCCCAAGTCAGCTTGGGGACCTCTGTCCTCCTAGCTCTATAAATTCTTCTTTCTCGTGGCTTCTAGGCACCAGCCTAGCACAGTGCCTTGCACAGAGTAGACACTCAATAAATACTTGATTTTCTTGATCTGATCCCAGAGAAAGCCTTCCCCACCTATTCTTCTAGAGAGACACCTCCAAACCAGTGTCCTCCTCCAGTTAGGTGGGCTTCCCCAAAGAGCATGTCTAAGATGGCAGCTGCAAGCTCTCTGTTACCATGGCAACAAGGGATTAGCCTGATGGGGTCATGGTGTCAGGGGAGGGGCAGTGGAAGAACCTGCTCTGGGGTCAAGGGAACTGGGGTAAATTCCAGTCCTCCCCTCCATAGGACTTGAGGTTTCACAGCTTCTGGCCGGGGCTGGAAATATTAGGGATCCCCTAATTGTGAGATACCCCATTAACTCTTAACAGAGATCTAGCTAATCAACCCTATTAGCAGAGATTCCATTACAAGAAACACCATTAAGTGAGACCCTGATGATAGAAATTCTATTAACAAGATCTCACTATCACTTTTTCTAGACAGAGATGCATTTGGCTAAAATTTCCATAACAGGAATGGACCCCCTTCCCTCCCCAGCTCACTCTACCTGACCTGTCATCATAACTTAGATAAATAGAATTATTATTATTACTATTCATTTCTCTTGGAACATAGGGGTTAAATATACAGGCCTGGGGGCAGCCTCCCTGACCCTGGGGTCACCCCATCTTTGGGATCAGATCCCCACTGGTCTGCCCCCCTCTTGGCACCCTGCTCCCTGCCAGGTCACTTACCCCAATCCCCCAACTCTGGTCCCTAATGAAGAGGCCACCAGGGGGCAATAAATTATCATCATCATCATCATCATCATCATCATCATTGTGTTTGTAAAAAGGAAGAATGCTCTGGAGCATGGAAGGCAATGGACTACAAAGTCCACTGAGGAGACTGGAGCCTGGAAGCTAAGGGATAGTGGTAAATAAGCTTGGGAAGCAGAAAAGATGCATGTCAAGGAGTTAGTGAGATGGAGAAATAAAGTGTTGGGAGCCCAAATGGAGAGAAAGTGAGTTGGTGTGGGAAGAGCAGAGGAGAGAGAAACTGAGCAGTGGTGAGGAAAGAGCTTCAGAAGCCCGAGAGCAGAAATCAGGCAAGAGGTGAGGGCCTAAGATGAGAGTTTGCAGAAGGGGCCCATGGCAAGGGGGAGGAAGTGAGATGAGGAAGCATGCAAGGAGATACCCAGGCCCAGAATGATGGGGGGAAGAGATGGAGCGAGTCCCAAAGGGCAGCATGCATGGGGCAAAGGGAGTGAGGGGCAAGCAGTGGTCCACAGAGCCAGGAGAGACTGGCAAGGCAGCCCAGGGGCTGGAAACCTCCACCCGGCTCAGATCTCCAGCAGGTTGCTCTGCTCTGGGCTGCCTTCAGGGGCTTTTTCTGCGGGTGCCGGTGAGGCCGGAGGTCGGGGCGTCTGACTGGCCTCTTCTTCCCCGGCGCTGCGGCCCTCCCCCAGCTCCTTGGGGCCACTGGGCGGGGGTCCTGGGCCTGGCTCGCCGTGGGTGCGTTGGTGTTTGCTCAGGTGGTCGCTTCGGGTAAAGCGCTTGGAGCAGAGCAGGCAGGTGAACTTCTTCTCCCGGGTGTGAGTGCGCACGTGGCGCTCCAGCTCGTCTGAACGGGTGAACCTCTTGCCGCAGAAGAGCCAGTTGCAGACGAAGGGCCTCTCGCCCGTGTGCCAGCGCAAGTGGGCCTTCAGATGGGAGGCCTTGCCATACACTTTGCCGCAGCCCGGAATGTGGCAGCTGTGGATCGGCTTCTTCCGCAGCCCAGCTGCTGCGGCACCCAGGCGCTCTAGCTCCTGGCAGTTGGGGCAGTCACAGGAGGAGCGCCCTGCTCCACTGCCCCCGTAGCCAGCACTGCCCCCTGTGCCTGCACCCCGAGGGGGTTTGGCTCCACCACTCCCCTCCAGCTGCCCGCTGTTGCCCACCGCCTTGGGTTTATAGACATCTTGGGGCAAGACATGCTGGGGCCCTGGCTGCAGGAGGTGGGGAGATGGGTAGGGGGCAGGATTAAGGGGGGCAAAGTCGGACGGGTAGGTGGGCAGCTGGGGGTTCAGTGGAGGCTGAGCAGGGCCTGTGGGTAGTGTCCCTTGCAGCCCATCACCCTGGCCCTGCCCGCCACCTAGCCAGTTGCCCCCAGGGTGCATGTCCCACCAAGGAGTAGGAGCATTGCCAGGGCCTGGTGAGATGCCTGCGTGGATGCCTGCCTTGTACCAGGAGCCATAGGGGTGTGCCATGTCCAGAGAGGTGTAGACACTGGGCAGGCAGTCAGAAGAGCTGTGCCCCTTGGGCACTAGTAGCCCAGGGTCCTGGGTGCCTGTGGGCCCAGGGAATGAGTGGGAAAAGGGAGGGTAGTCATTGGCATAGCCCGAGGTGGGTGCTGGAGGACTGCCTGCAGGTGAGAGGAGCCCATTGGTGCTTGAAAAGGGGGCTGGGTAGGCATCGCCCATGGTTTTGGGGGCCGAAAGGTCACTGCCCACAGAGTATGGCTTCTTTGTGCCTGCTTTGCCCAGTGTCGCTGAGTCCCGCAGAGGGCTGGAGCCACCAAATTTGCTGCACGCCGCTGTCAGCATGGCCAGGGGACTGGAGCCATAGTGAGCTTCCTCCTGTGGAGAGAGGGAAGCACCGTTTAGGGGCAGAGGAGGACACGCGCAGAAGGACTGTGCACCCCAGAGGCTTGGACAACAGAAGAAAGGGGTTGAGGAAGAGTTGAAGAGGATGGGGAATCAGAGGTGGTGAGGGGCGGCACTGAGGATGGGGACCCAGGGCAGAGCTCAGATGGAGTCTGGAAAAAGCAAAGGACCAAGACAGCGGCCTAACACCCAACCCAGCAGGCAGGAAGCAGAGCTCCCTGTGGTGCTGGGGGAGTGTGCAAGGGCCTCTGAGGAATGGGAGATGCTTCTTAGATAGCCATGAGAAGAGCTGGGGATAGAGGCAGCACTTGGGTGCGGTGAGAATTAGGGATCCTGACCCCTGGAAATGGGTTGGGAGCAGAGGCCGTGGTCGGGGACTTGGAGAGGAAAGATGAGGCTGAAAGGGCAGCCTGGGAAGAAGGTGAAGTCGTAGGGAACTGTAGCTCCCCGCGTTCCAGATTTTCCCAGCTTGACCCCTTATTCACTTCCTGTCTCTGCTTCGTCTCCTGACTAAGGCAGTGGCCTGGTCTCCCTGAAGCGGCGTCCTCATGTCCCTGGTAAGGAATCTCTTTCTCTTGGCAGGGACCCTGGGACTGGGGAGCAAGAGGAAGCGAGGGCAGAGACACTGGGACATTGAGAGGGAACAGGGCTGCCGCCAAGCCAGGACTGTGGCTGAGGCAAGAATGTCTTTCAAGCGGGCATTGGGCACCTCCTGCTTTGTGGAGCCAGCTGGTACCCCTTTGGGAGGGCTGGGAGAGCTGAAGTCCTCATGCCCCTGCAGGGCAGGGAACTGGGGTGGCTAAGATACTGCCTCACAGCCACACACCCCCACGCCTCGGTGTACCCTAACACACAGAGGCCACATAGCTCGTCTCTCTTCACCCCTCCAGCGCAGGGAGTGAAGGAAGATGCATGTAGATACGGGTCGTGGGGGTCTTTTAGAAACACACAATGCCCTTCGTGCCCATCGTGCTGCTGCTACCAGGCCAAACCACTCTGAGATCACCATCTCTCAGGAGCTCATGGTACTCCCTCCCTGAGTCAGCCTTGGGACGCCCTCCTGGGCGATGGATGCCCTCCTGGATCCCAGGCTGGCATAGATAGGCGTCCATCACTGAGAATCCCACCAAAAAAAAAGATGCCCTCAAAAGCTGACCCCGTACAGTTCCTTGACTGGGGCCCTCAAAAACTGAAAAGGAACCCAAGAATCCAGGGTTCCCAGACCTGCCTGCTAGCTCCTAGCATGTGGTATATGCGGTATGTGCCCGTAACACCAATCCTAGAGGTAGATCTGGGGTCTAAAGGTTGCAGTGAGGGGTGTGTGCAGTCGCCAGTCTTGCACTGCTCCGCAAATGCAAACCTGCTGCTCCCCCTGTCCAGTTACCTCTCTCTGAGGTCCTGTTGACCCCATGGACTCCCAAATTTGAGCCACTGAAAGCGTCCTCAAATCTGGCAAAAGCCCTGCGTCCTGCCCAGCCAGGATTTCCCTGGAGCCTCTCATCTCCCAAGCAGAGGGTAGGTAAGGCAGGGTAGCTGATGGGGCAGGAGGCAAAGCCTAGCAGAAAGGAGAGGTAAAAACGTGGAGTTCAAAGGAGAGAGGCAGAGACCCAGAGACACCGGAGCAGAGGACCCTGCAGGGTGAAGAGCTGACATAAAAGCCCCCAGGGGGGAAAGTGAAAACAGAGGGGCAGCTGGCCCTCAGGGGCAGAAATGGGCAGGGACCCAAAAGAGAAGAAAGCAAAACAATGACAAAAAGGACGGAGAGAGAAGAAAGCAGCAAAATAAACAAAGACAGAGAGGTGATGGAAAGAGACTGGGCAAGGAAGGCACAGGAAAACAGAGGAAAAGAAAGGAGGGAGAAAAAAGAAAAGGGGGAGGGGGAGGAGGAAGGCAGATTTCCTACCTAAGAGAAAATCCCCACAGTGCTGGGCCCCAGAAAACCCCCAGACCAGGCCACTCCTCCCTCCTTCTCCCCCTGACCACCCCCTCCCCCTCTGCCTGCCCGGCCCGGCTCCGTTGGTTTCCCTGCGGTCGGTTTATTTTTAAAAACGCCGACGCCGTCCCCCCCGCCCGGCCCTCACACTGTGGCCACAGGGGCCTCAGCCAAGCCCAGGGACCCCACCCAGCCGTGGGGAGGGAAGGAGGGGTGAAAGAAGGCCAGCAGCCCCAGGCCAACAGGAGACCCCAGCACTGGGGAGCGGAGGCCCCCAGGGCCCCTGAGGGCAGGGAAGGGGGAGCAAGGCACCAGACCACTCAGACGGTTCTGGAGCTCCTGGAGGCCAAGAGCTGGGCACCTGGCTAAGTTTCACCACAGCCTCGGTTTCCTTCTCTTGCTGCTTGGGCTCTTCTGAGAACTGGGGAGAGGGTCCTGGTTAAAGATTCTAAATACTTGTCCACGACCTCACACCAGGGGCCCAGGAGCCCACCTTCCAGTTGCTTTTCCTCTCACTTCCACCCACCATCCATTGAAAACAATGACAACCACAACAAAACAGCCTTCAAGTACTGAAGGGAGAGTCTGTGGAGAAGGAACTAGATAAGGAGCTGTCCCAGCTCTCTCACTCACACAGGGAGGAGAGCCCCCTCTTTCCACTGACCTCCCATGGGAATGTTCACTGGACATCCGAGCATTGACTGGCCATAGGTTCTGGGCACCCAAGGTCCCAGTTTTCACTTCTCCACTCTCCGCCTCCTCCCAAGTTGTTTAGCTTTCCCACCTTCCAAGTGTCCATCCCCACCTAGCCCCCCACCCCCATTTCTCCCTCCACCCTGTTCCTCTGCATCTCACTCAGCCCAGGTGAGCCTTCCATCAAGCTCCCCTCTCTGAAATCCCAAGTTCTTCCCACTGCCAAAGAGGACTTCCGGATGGGGGTGGGAGAAGAAGGTTGAGGGCCCAGGCGCCCCCCAGAACAGGTGAAAGAGACAGAGGCTAGAAGCCTTGGTGTTGGGGGCATCTCCAGCTCACGGGGAGCGAGGGACATGAAAGCCCAGTTTCCAGGACACACTGCTCTTGCCAAGTGCTACCCCAATCCCGTGTCTTTCCAACAGGCCTTTGGCCCAGCTGCTCCTGCAGGCACCAGTGCCACGCTGGCAACTCTGACATGAAGCCCACGCCCACTGACACTGCCCCTGCCTTGGGTGGACCCAGGATTTCCATGCACCTTAGTCCTCCAGCTTCCTCAAGACCAACCCCAGTGTTTCAATGATATGGTTCAATTGAGAGTGTCCTGGGGGTGAGCGATCTGCCTCCTTGCAGCAGGGGGTAGAGCACAGCACCTGAGGCCCCCTGACTGGGTTATGGTGTCCACCCCATTGCCTTGCATGCCATTCCCTCAGACTCAGTCACAGACTCGCTATCCACCAGACTTACACACACCATTCCCCACTTGGACTAACAGACACTCAGGTGCCCCAGCTTATATGCACACACCCCTGTGCTCTCACAAAGCCAGCCACACATGCGGGTGTGCTGCTTTACATTCTGACACTTACATGCAGGCCAGTGAACACAGGTGTTAAAAGACTCCCAGTTCATCTCACACACACCTCTCCTGCAGGCTGCATGAGTCGGCTTCCTGTTTGGCCCATCACCCCTTGGACCTGAGCTAGTGCACCGGGAGCAGAGATGGGGCCTTCAGAGGGGCCCAAGAATACAGAAGGTCAAGGCTACTGCTGGGAGTTGATCTTTGGGGAGGGCTCTCTGGTCCCAAATTCCTGCGGAGGGACCCAGAAAGCAGAGGTGGTGACAGAGACACAGAGTCAGAGACCCAGAAGCTAGGAGAACTCAGGACATTCAAACAGGCTCTGAGTGACCCTGAGTCCCCCTTTCCAACTATGTGCCATGAGCCTCCCAGAAGCCCTGGCAGAGTCAGACATTTCTCAAGCCCCCAAGCCCTGACCCCCATGGTACCCTAGTTCCCTCCATCCCCAGTGCCAGAGGCAAGGGATACTGGGGTCCCGGCCTGGAGGGGAAGTGGTTCAGTCCGCCCTGGAGCCTCCCACTCCCAAAATAGAGCTGAGTTTGTCTTTGGCTGAAAGCTAAATATTTGTGAGCCGGGCAGGCGGCCTCAGACCCTGGCCCTCCTCCTTGGTTGCCTCTCAGGCCTGGGCCCAGTTCCTCTGGTCAGCCCCCCACATGCAGGGACTGCCCTCTCCCTTCTCTCATTGCCCACCTCCTCTCCTACGAGCCCAGAAGCCCAGCCCCCTCCCCACCTACAAACCAGACAGGACACTGCCTAGGCTAAGAGTCCCGAGAGCCAGGACCCCCAAGGAACCGTGTACTCACTGCTACTCTGTGCCCACTCAGCCAGTCCTCTGGCCTTCTTTCTCTCCCCCATCTGCTACCAACTTATCTCTCTCCCACTCCTCTCTCCTCACCCCCCTACTCCTTTCTCCATCCCTTTTCCACTCCTCAGAGTTGGTGTGCTTGGCTGACCTTAGGGGTCCATGCCTTCTTCTAAGCTAATCCCCTCTCATCCTCCTTTGACTGTCCTCTGACCCCTGGGCCTGCTCTCTCCTCCCTTCTCCTGCCCCCTGCTCCCCCCTCCTCTGACCCCTGGAAGTGACAAGCACCACAGCAACTGTCTGTGTGAGTTGGGAGGTGGGAAGTGGACAGGGATTAGGGACCATTAAGATCATGGCTGGTGTCCTGGGGGACGGAGGGGGCAGTTACCTCAAGCAGGGAGGACGCCATCCTGAGGCTGGGGAACGGGTCCCAAGGAGCCAGGCAGATGGAGAGAGCTGAGCCGGAGACAGAGGGAGAGGGAGAGGGAGGGAGAATGGGAGAATGGGAGAGAAGAGATCTAAAGTTAGAAGGGACTGGGGGGTAGGGGCTGGGGGGGGCTGCTCTCTGTCTGTAGGGATCCACCCTCTAATTACAGCTTTCCCAGCGGAGAAGGCTCCGGATCCAATGAGCAGGGCGAGAGAGGGAGGCAGAGGGTCCAAATTTCCTGCTCCAGTTGCTGAGCTCCCCAAAGAAGGGATCTGGGCGGGAGACGAGAAACGGGGCTCCCAGAGAAGGGCCGGAAGCAGGAGCGGGTAGGGACAGGGCAAGTTGTCAGGGCGTGCTGGGGTGCGCTGAGGGCAAAACGGAGGGACGGTGGGCCCAGGTGTCCCACACCCTGCCCCCAGCGATCCCATCAGCCTCTGTGGGAACCCCTCCCAGACAGAGCTCCCCAGTGTCCTGTACCTGGGGGATCTGGGGCTGGGTGTCCTGGGTCTCTCCTCCCTGGAGGTCTGGCACTGGGAATGCTGGCAAGGGGTCGCCTGAGGGTCCTGGGAGGGCTTCGCTCCTCTCCTAGGCCAGCTCCACTCCTGTTCCCACTCAGGCTCTGATCCTAGAATCCTACTCTGACTCCAGAGTCCTGGCTGCTGGTCGGCGGGTGGCGACGGCTGCTCCTGCTGCTTCTGCTGCTTCTGCTGCTGCTGCCGCCGCTGCTGCCGCTGAGGGAAGGAACAGGAGGGAAAAGGAACAAACCCCAAACCACTAATTAGAGATCCAGGGGGGGGGATGGGGGATTGGGGACGACACTCACACAGAGAGACTGGAGCACACTGACACACACGCTCATGGACAAACACAGGATGATACGTGTGCACGTCCACACGCACAGTGCTATCCACACGGGCACAGCCACCGTCATGAATGAACAGAGACAAACTCACACACAGATGATCACAGTGACATGGCTGGAGGCACACAAGCCACACACACACCCGAGCTGACCACAGAGATGCTTGCTTCCCCAGTCACCCACCTCGAGATCAGGAGTGCAGTGTGTACGTGTGTTGTGAAAGCCAGGAGGGGGAGTGTGCTCTGGGGTGGAGGCTTCTGCTGCCCAGGCTTTCAGGGTCACTGAGGTAGGTTCCAGAGCAAAGCCTGGAGGGGGGTGGGGGTGGGGAGAGCTTGGCACAGGTTTGGGGGTCGCCAATCTTCCTCCCAACGCCTGAGTTTCACTCTTGGGAAGTGGCACCTAGGCCTGCCTCACTTTGTGGGGCAGAAGCTAGATCTTCTGGTTCTGAGAAAATTTAAGGCAGGCAGGAGTGAGGGTAAGGGCAGGAGGTCACTGGGTCAACTCATCCAAGCCTGAGCCTAGCCTCTTTGGATTAACCCCCCCCCCACAAAGGGAGGCCCTAGCCTCCATTGCTCCTTGCCAGTTACCATCCCTAGGCCCTTCTTGGCCACACATCAAATCTCCATCCTTTGATGGAGTGATCAAAGTGATCACTCATGATCTTCTCATGAGTGATCATGCTTTCCAGGAGGGAGTGCCTGGTTCCCTTTCTCATTGTCATGCATCAGTTCCCTCTGCAGCAGGAAGAATTGAAGTTAGAGCTTAGGCAGGACTTCCCAACTTTGACTTCTCATCAAAATGGGGAAGAAAAGAAAGTCAACCAGTTGGAAGAGGGAAATTCAAAAAGTCTATTAACTGAAACCTGGGCCCTAAGGTAAGTTTATGGGAGAGAGGGGACTGGGCAGCCAAGTGGTAGAGCCAGCATCTCTCCCACGGAGGCGCCCAGCCAGCTGGGGTTGTTTTGCAACTTATTCCCCAACACACCCCTCTCCCGCTCTCAGCCCTGCCCATCAGAGGAATGGAGCCTGGTCCTTCCCCCGCTTCCCTCACTCGCCAACCAGTCCCCTCACTTTCTCTTCCTGGGTGCCCACTTCAGGGCTCCTTTTACTCTCCCGGCTCAGTTCCTCAAGGCAAAGGTGGAGAGGGGGCAGGAGCAGCTGGAAGTCCAGGGAGGGTTAACTGCAGTTTAACCAGCAGGCAGGATCAAAGTTCAGGGGAGGAGGGGGTCGGGGGGTGGGGGGAGAAGTTCGGGATTCCAGCCCCATGATTTGATTTCCCCCAAGGAAGCCTATGGGCCCAACTTTTGAGGAGAGAGTTAGGGAACCAGGGTGACTGGCAGACACTAGTCTCCCAGGAAAAGAAGCAAAAGAAGAAACACAGGAAGACTGAGGGGCACACAGAGCAAATGAAACAATCCAAGAAAATCAGAAGAGAAGCGAGGGATATAACAGGGAGAGAAGAGAGGAAAACAGAAGACCAGTATGTGGCTTAAAAAAAACACAGAGCAGAAAAAAATGAAAAAAAGGAAAAGAAATAGGCCCAGAGGAACAAAGATGAGGAGACAATGGCTTCAGAAGGACAGGACAGGGAAAATAGCCGGACGCCTGGCCAGGTCCAGCGGAGGCAGAGGGTCAAAGCGGCCAGGCAGGTGGGGGGCAGGGATGGAGTATAAATAGTGCATAATTGTGTCCGATGATTACACGGGCCACCCCACCCGTCTGCCCAAGAGGAAGTGCCCGTGGTGGGGTGTCCCATGACCTCGCAGTCTCCCCCTGGTGGGGGGTGCTTCTGAGCCTGAGGTGTCAGATGGATTTCTGGGCGCCCACACAAGCCGGCTCAGAAGTTGGGGAGGAAAAGGGGAAGCTTTGGAGGAATTACTGCACCGCCAGCGGAAAGCCAGGCGCTTTCAGATCAGGCAGGCAACTGAGGCAGAGGAGCAAAGTCTAGACTCCACAGAAGAGATGGCAGGTGAGAGAGGGGTTGGGGAGGAAAGGAAGAAACTGAAGGGGAAAAGGAGGCAGGATGAAAGGAGGTGGGGGGTTGAGGAGAGGAGATGGGGGCAGGGATGGTCAGCCTTCTCCACTTCCTCTGGGGATCTGGATCCCTAATCCTACCTGGAAAGGAGCAGGAGTGCTAGGGAAGGACAAGGAAGGAGCAGGGTCCCCAGCAAGATGTGAGCCAGGGCCCCTGATGTGCCGACCCCAGTAGGAGAGTCCCTGGACCCAGCGCCCCCTCCCAAAGGTCTGCGCCAAAGCCAGGCAGAGGGGCTGCCTGAAGCCCCCAGCTGCCTCCCTCAGGACCCTGGGTTCTGACTTCTTCCACACCCTTGTTTAAGATAGTCCTGCAGCCCAGCTGAGGCCCTGCTATTCCTGGGCCCAGACCCCCGTCCCCTTCCCAGTGCCCCCAGAGGCTGGGGTCAACAACTGGGAGCCCTGACCAAGGACCTGCCTCCACCCTCGCAGGCCTCCCTCAGCCCAGCCTCCCAGGGGGTGGGGCAGCCAGGCAGAGGCGCCATGTGGCAGGGGCGGGTAGAGGCTGCGGCTCTGGTCCTTCCAGTATAAACCCCCTAGGCATCTGGTTTCTATCCACCACCCCCCACCACCCTGGGGGCCCCTCAGCCTCCGCCCATGGCCACCCAGACGCTGAGCTCCAGAGATGGACGCCCCTGAAGGAAGGGGTGGGATGGTGCCTTTCTGATCTTTCAACCCCAGGACTGGGCTGAACCACAGGGACCGCTCCCTTCCCTCCCTCCCTCCCCTAGAAGAATCGGGGTGGGATTTCTAGGTTAGAGGGGGTTGAATCTGGAACCTGCCTCAGTTCTCTTTAGCTGTTTTTGGAAAGGTCAGTGAGGGTGGAGAGAGAGTGAACACTGGGGAGAGTGGGAGACGTCTACCTCCCTTCTCCTCAGGGAAGCCGCCTCCTTCCACCCCACTGCCCTCCGCCCACCATCCTAGGCTGGGCTTCCTCTTAGAGCCCCAATCCAAAGGGACTCGTAACTCTTCCTTTGTTTTTATGAGTTTGGCTACCCTAGAGAGAGTCACCAGCAAACAGCGAACAAAGCGCTGAGATACAGATTGACACGTTCTCTAATACGTACCTAATGAGTGACACACTTTCAGATACACTCTTGCACACACGCTGAATTATGAACATACATACACTCTGCAGGCATCCACACTGACACACACGGATATAAATACATACGTTATACAGATGATGCTTACACCAAGACACTGACCCTAACCTCCAATCACAAAAATGTACACACCAGCACACATACATGCAGATGGACTCACAGTTAGCTACAATACCCCTGCAGGGACTCACACAGACTCACATCAATACATACATTTACATACATGGCAAATATCACAGACATACACACAGGTCTAACATCACAAGCTTACAGCTCTAGAAATCCCGGAGGTCTCCTAGAGGGGATTTAGGAACTCCTTCCTACAAGAATCTGGGCATAAGCGTGATGTGACAGGCAATGCCAGTGCTACAAATTGTTGCCTGCAATTCCTACTAGTGTAGTGTACCTTTGGGGACTCGCTGATCCTTTATTCTCCATATCCACCAGAGTTCAGAGACCCAGATGGTCCTAGCAAACTCCCTGGCCCTGGGGAACCCCGGCATCCCCACCCCCACCCAGACCCCCCCTGCTCTGCGGCCCCGCTGACTCATCTCTCCCTCTGTGGAGCTCCCCAACCACAGGGGCCTGGAAGAGAAGCTTGGAAAGTTGCGCTCATGTCCCGGGCCCCTGGTCTGGCCACTACCCCCCCATGCACCCAGGCCCAACCCTTGTCTCCAGTGGAGACACTAGTGACAGAGAACACAGAGGGGACAGTAAAGAAGAAGGCACCCAGAGTCAGGGAAACAGAAAGACAAAGGGAGAGACACAGGGGGAAACAGAGATGGTGGGACTACAGATAAGAGACCTTGAGGGACAGCTGCAAATCTGAGAGGTCCTCCAAAAGTAACAGGGCTGCTGACCAGGGAAACTTGCTCCTTGGGTGGGGGGAAGATCCACTCATGACCTTGGGATTTGGACACTGCCCGGTGCCTTGACATTCTGAGACTAGGCTCAGGGAGCTTGGGGAAGAGAATCCCATTCTGGGAGGCAAAGCTGAGGACACAGGGAAGAAAGGAAGCTTTTAGGAGGCCAGCAACCTCTGTATAGGACAGCTTGAAAAAGGAGCTCCCCACCCTAATGCTCACATAAGCACATTTATATATGTGTGATACCTCAGCTCCCTCCCTATCTGCTGCGTCTCCCCTTCGCCTCTTCCAGTGCCTGGCCTAAAAGGCAGGACTCCTGGTGCTGGCCCTGGTTCCCCTCTGCTCTGAGCCTCAGTCTCCTTAGTTGACATTTGAGCCCTGAGATAATATAGCAGTTCCAGGGGAGGCAGATCAAGAATCAGAAAAAGTGCTCTGGGAGGGGGAGGAAGAAGCAAGGATGGCCGGGGACAAAGAGGGAAACGGAGGGAAGGGTAACACTGAGAGGCCTGATCCTGGAACAGAGGAACCTGCACTGGGTAGGCGTTTCAAAAGGATCAGCATGGAATTAAGACTCTGGTCATCTTGGTCATCTCCAGCAAGTGCCTCTTTGTAAGAATGATACCCTGGAATCTGATGCATGAAATATATTACTGTCTTTAAACAAAGAGAACTTGGGGTGTTAGGGTCCTCATCACATTTTCTATCCTTAGCAATGGGGCTAAACAACCCAAGGCAACGGTCCTTCAAAGTCTTAGATATACTCTGCCCCAATCCCCTGATTTCTCTGACCTGCTTAGATTCTTCTTAGGAAAACAGTTTCTTAAGATGTAGACTAGACCCGAGGAACATTCTTTCATTCAACAAATGCTCAGCAAGCACCTACTTTGTGCCACGCATGCAGGGCTAGGCTCAGGCTTGCAACCACGAACAATACAGACCCAGTCCTTTGCCTCACAAACCAGCAACCAACGTAGAGTGGAAAGTATCTTAAGAGAGTAAGTACTAGATGTTACTGGAGACAAAAAAATGAATCTAAGCCAGTGTTGGGAGAATCAAGGAAGACTTCCTGGAAGCAGGGATGACTAGGTAAAGAAACTGAAGGATGAATAGGAGTCAGCCAGGTGAAGAGAGGAAGAGTGTTACATGCAGGGGGAAGAGTGTATGCAAAGGCCCAGAGGTCTGAGGGATTAATGACATTTTAAGGTGCTGAGAGTTGAGTGTGACTAGAGCACAGACAGTAGGGGCTGATGGAGAAAGTCTGATCAGCAGTGCAAGGAATCTGAACTAGATGCTCAGGGCAACATATGGGAATATTTGTATTTCAGAAAGATGACCCTGGCTGCGTAGAAGAGAATGGAATAGGGACTTAGAGCCTGGCAGTTCTGGGCAAATCAGCTGTTTACTATGGCGTAAGGTTGGGCAAGCTGTTTAACCTTTGATGCCTTGGATTCTTCTTCTTTAGAATGGGGAAACATAATACAGCAACCTCCCAGGGTTGTTATAAGGATTAGGAATAATACATGTGGAACTCTTACCACAGGGTTTGGCACTTAGTAGTTGTTCCATAAATGGTGCCTAATAGTATTGTCAGGGTTTGGAGGAGGGTAAAATCAGAGGCAAGACCAGTTTACAGTGGCAACCCAGGCAAGAGGTGAGAAGGTGTGGCCTGTAGCAGCAAAGGGGATGAGGAAAAGTCAATGGAAAGGTGATACATAGGAGGTGGTATAGACAAGACTTGGTGATTGATTGGATGTGAGAAGTGAGGGAGACCAAGCAGTCAAGGATGACTTCTCTTGATAAGTGTGTTGGTGTGGGCACGAGCACACAAGACGTACGGGCATGTGAGAGGTATCTATTCAGTTCTGAAAATGGCCCCTTGACAGCCAGCTGCTGGGTCTGGTCAACAGAGTGAAGCGCCATGCTGCATTTGAGGACCTGGCCTCCAGCCTCCCAGGAGAACCCCCAACACACACACTCTGCCTTAACCCCCTTTAACTATTTCCTTTTCCCTTCTTCACCCATCCCTCCCTCCCTCCCCTACCCTCCCACGCCCCCTTCTCCTCTCCTACGAAGGAACTCTAAGTTCGAAGTCTGCACAGGCCATGATTCTCCATCCTTCCTTTTTCCTCTGCCCGGGTTAATGAGAGTCCTGGGGGCTCAGCCACCGCCATTCCTCCCCACACACCCTCAGTCGGACGCCCCCCGCTGGATCCCAAAGCAATCACTGCTTGACTTTCTAGGCGGGGAGGTTTGAGGCCGGGCGAGCGGTAAAGCTAAGGCAAGACTGGCGCTCTCAGACCTAGCTCCAGCTGTTGCGCGGATGCGTGCCCCGGGACCAGCAGATCGCGAGGTCTGGGGCCTCCCCAGCCGCCTCACGCAGTCTGGACTGGGCTCGGAGCGGCCGGAGACGTCGCCTCCCAGCCGTGCCTCAGTGTCCCCGCGCGCGGCCAGGAGGCGGAGGGGCGGGCCGGCCGGGGGGCAGGGGGCGGGGCGCGGGCGGGGCCGGCCGGGCCGGGCGCCCGGGCAGGAGGCAGCTGCATATCTGCGGTCCCGACCACAATTGCTGGGAGTCGCGTCCCGGAGACTGGCGGCGCTGACTCTGCCCGCTGCGGCCGCCGCGCCGATTAGAGCCCGAGAGAGAGCGCCAACCGGGGGGAGGGGGGAGGAGGCGGCGGCGGGGAGCTGTGTGCCCCTTTCCTCTCCGCCCCAGCCAGTGCCCCCCAGCGGCCCCGCCCAGTCCTTTCTCCACCGCCTGAACCTAGGGTGGGAGTCCTGCCTCCTCAGCCCAGGCGTCCTCCTCTGGACCCTGCAGGGCCCGAGGTCCCCAAGGCGCTAACATCCCGTTGACCCCAGGCTGCCAGCCTCTCGTGCTCTTTCTCTTCCTCATCCACCCAAAGAGTCTGAATCTCAGGACTCCCCCATTCCTCAACCCCCCGCTCCCCACAAGCACTCTCTAGGCAAAAATAGTTCCAAGCAAAGAAGGGGTCACTCGAGAGGACAGGCATTCAGGGACCAGAGCACCCCCTGCTGGCTGGCCCGAAGCCCCACGCCCCTCCCCCTCCAGCTGTGACCTCCAGCTGTGGTGGATGGGAAGAGCTGGCCTCTTTGATCTAGGAGCGTGGCCACCCCCTCCAGGCGCCCCATTAACCTCCATTATCCCAATTAGGCAGCCCTCCCAGTCCTGCATCCAAGCTTCAAAGCCCCCTCAGTGAGGAGAAGGGGCTGAATCTTATGCCCCCTCCTCCCCCACCCCATCAAGCCACACCACTTTCAGACAAGACCCAGGTGTTCTGGTCCCCAGCTTGGGTACGTGCTAGCAGGGCCAGAAAAGGGATCTCCAGGGACCACCCAGATCCCAGTCCTTAAACTTCACTAGAAAGAGAGAAGAAAGGGAACCCTCTCCTCTCGCTGGCTCTCAGTTTTCCTGCATTAAAGGATTTAGGTAGCAGCATCCAGGTTCCTGGCTGACCTGAGCTTCCCATCAGTTTATCCTGCTTTATCCAATGGAGAGGGGAGCCAAGAGCCACCCCCTCCTCCCTTAATCCTATCTCAACACTCTCCCCCTCCCTCCTGGAACAATTTCCGCTGGGGGAGCCTGAGCAGGGCCCAGCACAGTGGCCGCTTCCTGGAACATTTTCCTGTATCCGAAACCGCGGCTCCCTCCCCAGGGACCCGTTGATCAAGGCCAGATGGGACCAGGGATGGGGGAGGAGGAGAGGGAGCCAGACTCTCACCATCACTCCCTCCCAACACACATGCACACCACAGGGAGCCCCTGCCCCGACACACAAAGGCACACACCACATGCCACAGTCACACACCCATGGGTATTCATGGCGACACTGACAACCACGAGGGCCAGGTCTTAGAAGGAGACATACATTGAACTCAAATAAGTACATTCAGCACACTCGTGGATGGTCACACTCTCTCTCTCCTCAGTCCCTTACTCCTTTAAAGTCTCCTTGGGCCTTGGGCCTTCCTTGCCAGCTAAGGAGACCTTAGGAATCCAAGAATATGGGGTAGGAGAGCAGGCAGGCCTTACTTAACAGAGGTGAGGGGACAGACCGGGACATCTAGGGCTGCTTGTGCCCTGCCAGGCAGCACCCACAACCCCATTCCATTTCTGGATGGTTCTCAGGCCTGACCCCTCTTTCCAGGGTCTTGAGAACTGGAGTAGAGGAAGACTGCAATGCTCCCCCTCAGTGCTACCCTCAGAGCACTTTCTAGCTACTTCCAAATTCCTGCAGAAGAAGCATATGGTGTCCAGTGGACTCAGTCATGGCAGTCAAGAGACAAAGAGAGGGCAAGAATGTGCAGCTCCAGGAGCCTGGGGACCTGGGGATCTGTGGCTCATTGGTGACAGCCCACCCTCCACCCCCCCACCTCTGCTCCCCCTTGATCCCTTCTATCTCAGCCAGATTGAGAAGAAGAGTGTGGGAATTGTACCCCCAGCTCGGCTCTTTTATTTTTTCTTATTAAAGTATAGTTGATGTACAATATTATGTAAGCTACAGGTGTACAATATAGTGATTCACAATTTTTGAAGGTTATAGTCCATTTATAGTCATTATAAAATATTGGTTATATTCCCAATATATCCTTATAGCTTATTTTATACATAATAGTTTGTACCTCTTAATCCCTTACTCCTATATTGCCCCTCCCCCCTTCCCTCTCCCCACCGGTAACCACTAGTGAGTCTGTTTCTTTTTTGTTATATTCAATTCAGCCTATTCTTTAGCCTTATGCTCTTCTGCCCACTGCCTTTCCAGTTCAGGGGCCTAATTCTTACATCCTGCGTGTTTGTCTTTTGCTGGGAAAGGTACAGATTTGGGCATGGATACAAAATGGGACAGAGCATTGAAAAAGTGGAGGATGGAGATACACAGTCTGCTGTTTTCTGGAACATCTCACTGGTTTAAGGGAAATATCTGAAGTTGTAAAGTTCTGAAAACTCTAGGATGTAAGGTCACCATGGAGGGATGAGGAAATGTGATAATCATAGGAAGAACCAAAGCTAATCAGCCTGGCCAAAAGTCATTATGTTCTTTCCACAGTCGTGTGGCCTAGTTAGAAGGCATATCCTCCTCTTTCTCAGGCTCACCTGAGGAGGGGATGCCTCAAGCCATCTTTATTCACTTGTTTAATGGTTTACCTCTCCACTATCTAGAAGTCCTCTTTTGGTATAACTACCATCTTCCATCTACCTTTTTAGCCTGCAACTTCTTTTTCTAGCTCCAGTATAAAAGCTTACTAATCAATTTAGTAATGAATAGGATTTACTGAGTGGACCCTTAGGTGAAATATTATACAGAAAATGCTACATAGGACCCTCAGTGCTTGCCCTTTAGGATCTTAACAACCTGGGTAGGGCAAAAAAAAAAAACAAAAAAAAAAACCCAAGGACCATATTTGAAAGCATAGATGACCCACTTTACCTCTCATTGCGTCCGTTTCCTCATCTGAAAATAAACGAATTTGGCTACATCTAATTGAGAACCACTGACTTCAGTGAGTGCTAAGGCTCCTCTCTGATTCATCTCAGGAATGCTAGAATAGGTCTTTAATAATGGAAGTCATGAATAAAGAGCATGTTAATATGTTAAACAATAAAAGTCACATCACCAATTTAATAGACGCTAAGAAGACATTTGACAAAATTCAAAATGGCAATTCTTGGAACTTCCCTGGTGGCACAGTGGTTAAGAGTCCGCCTGCCAATGCAGGGGACATGGGCTCGAGCCCTGGTCCGGGAAGATCCCACATGCTGCGGAGCAACTAAGCCCGTGTGCCACAACTACTGAGCCTGTGCTCTAGATCCTGCGAGCCACAACTCCTGAGTCCGCGTACCACAACTACTGAAGCCTGCGCACTCTAGGGCCCATGCTCCACAACAAGAGAAGCCATTGCAGTGAGAAGCCCAAGCACCGCAATGAAGAATAGCCCCTGCTCGCCGCAACTAAATAAAGCCCGCACAGCACAAAGACCCAATGCAGCCATAAATAAATAAATATTAAAAAAACAAAAAAAAAAACACAAAAAAATGGCTACTCCTAATTTTTTATTTTATTTATTTATTTATTTATTTTGCCATGTGGCATGTGGGATCCTAGTTCCCAGACCAGGGGTCCAAACTGCACCCCCTGCAGTGGAAGCATGGAGTCTTAACCACTGGACCACCAGGGAAGTCCCAAAATGGCTATTCTTGGGTTTTTTTTAAAAATATTTATTTATTTATTTAGTGGTTGTGTTGGGTGTTAGTTGTGGCAGGCGGGCTCCTTAGTTGCAGCTCGTAGGCTCCTTAGTTGTGGCATGCATGTTGGATCTAGTTCCCCGACCAGGGATCAAACCCGGGACCCTTGCATTGGGAGCATGGAGTCTTGTCCACTGTGCCACCAGGGAAGGCCCCAAAATGGCTATTCTTTTTTTTTTAAATTTATTTATTTTATTTATTTATTTTTGGCTGCGTTGGGTCTTCGTTGCTGTATGCGGGCTTTCTCTAGTTGCAGCGAGGGGGCTACTCTTCATTGTGGCACGTGGGCTCAGTAGTTGTGGCTCGTGGGCTCTAGAGTTCAGGCTCAGTAGTTGTGGCGCACAGGCTTAGTTGCCCCACAGCATGTGGGATCTTTCCGGACAAGGGCTAGAACCCGTGTCCCCTGCATTGGCAGGCAGATTCTTAACCACTGTGCCACGGGAAGTCCCCCAAAATGGCTATTCTTTTTTTTTTTTTTTTTTTAAAGATATTTATTTATTTTTGGCTGCATTGGTGCGTGCAGGCTTTCTCTAGTTGCGGCGCTCAGGCTTCTCAGTGCGGTGGCTTCTCTTGTTGCGGAGCACGGGCTCCAGGCGCGTGGGCTTCAGTAGTTGTGGCCCACGGGCTCAGTAGTTGTGGCTCGTGGGCTCTAGAGCACAGGCTCAGTAGTTGTGGCGCACGGGCTTAGTTGCTCCACGGCATGTGGGATCTTCCTGGACCAGGGCTCAAACCCATGTCCCTTGCATTGGCAGGCAGATTCTTAACCGCTGCGCCACCAGGGAAGTCCCAAAATGGCTATTCTTAAAAAAAGTTTTTTAAAAGGATAAAAATAAAGATTCTCCAATAAAACTTTTTTAAAAAAGCAAAATGGTTATTGTTAATAAAACCCACTTTAAAAAAAAAATAGTATTCAGCAAATGGTGGGAATTATTAGTATCTTGGTTCCTTCTAGCTCTAAAGTTCTAGGGTTTTGAGATCCTTTCTTGGAATTGAAATCAGGTTTCTTGGAGTGGGGAGGGAGGGTTCTGACTTGCAAAGAGAAAAACTAAAGATGCAGAGAGATAGGCAGGTAGGTATTAGGCACCCAGCAAGGCTGTGACAGGGACTTCCCTGGCAGTCCAGTGGTTAAGGTTCCATTCTTTCACTGCAGGGGGCACGGGTTTGATCCCTGGTCAGGGAATTAAGATCCTGCATGCTGAGTGTCGAGGCACACACACACACACAAAAGGCTGTGACAAAGTAGAGATGGTCTCCCAAGGGTCCTGACAACAGGCCAGTCAGGGATGCATTTCAGGTAAAGACAACAAGCCAATCATTGATTGTTATCTCTTATTATCTCCCAGGTTCCACAGGGTCCCAGTGAAGACAAACATGTATAAAATACAATAACCCTCCCCCTCAAGTAGTTCATAGGCTTAAATTAGGAAGATTCTCTTTTCCAAAGGGGAGTCCACGGTGTGCTACCTTGGTACCCAACAGTACCCAGTAGTGCTTAGTACACAGGGCAGCAAAGCAGAGACATTAAAATAAACAGAACATTTGATATAATTTGTTATTTCATTTTAAAAAATAAAAGCATTAAAGTAGTCATCGTAAGAGAAGTCAGTTTTGTGTCACATCGTTACTTGCACTTATCACTTTCAGTATTGTTTCTATCTTGAAGCCCTTATGCTAGAGTTGAACACCACAATCTTTTCGGAGCTTAGGATCTTTAAGGGTCTTAACTCCATCCAGCTCAGTTCAGTGTGTTCTGCAAATGGGAAGGGATTCCAGAGAAAGAAAAACCCTTGGAGGGAAGGGCAGTGTGCAAACAACTTCTAGACTTTTTTCAGACAAGACCTTCCCTAGATCCTCAGCTCTGAAAGAAGGGTGAGCAAGGCTGCTCAGTACCACCAGGTGGCAGGAGTGAGCTACCCAACGACTCCACCTATCACCCACTCTCCAGGGCTTGTTCCCGGGCCAGAGTGTTGGCACCTTTTGCAGGAGACAATGCAATGGCAGACCTGCCAGTGCTGAGGTAAGGGCTGGGGTGGGAAGAATCCTCAGAGGGTTATGGTACTGATTCTGTGCCTTCCCCCAGCCTTGACTCAGAGAAGGCATGACCCCTGTCAAAGGTGTAAAAGTGTCCAGACTCGTAGGCCAGAATTCAACAAGCAAGGGTCTATTTTCTGTCTCACCCACCAGCCTACCAGCCTTTTACGGACATTTCCTGAGCATCTACTGTGTGCCAGATATGTGTTACAAGTGTCCATAATAGCATTTAACACGAAGTGTGCAATCTAGTGGAAGAAACCTGGTAAACAGCCATGCTCTTATGACATGGAGGCAGTTTGGAGTAGTAAAGTGCACTGTCTTGGAAGTCAGACAGACTAAGGTGTGAACTCAAGCTCCACCACTTGCTAGTTGTGCAAACTCTGTGAGCCTCAGTCTCCTTGTCTGTAAAATGGGGGTAAATTACTCTCATAGAAGACCAAAAAGATGTTAAGTAAAAACTCACTCCCAGGTGACTTCCCTGGTGACGCAGTGGTTAAGAATATGCCTACCAATGCAGCATACATGGGTTTGATCCCTGGTCCAGGAAGATCCCACATGACGCGGAGCAACTAAGCCCATGCGCTGCAACTACTGAGCCCACGTGCTGCAACTACTGAAGCCCATGCACCTAGAGCCCGTGCTCCACAACAAGAGAAGCCCCCACTCGCAGCAACTAGAGAAAGCCTGCGCACAGCAACGAAGACCCAACACAGCCAAAAATAAAATAAATAAATAAATTTTTTAAAAAAGAAGGGGATTTATTTAGAGAGATACACATTCCATAGACAGAATGTGGTCTGTCTCAAAAGAAGAGAATGGTCTTGGGAGGAACATACTCCACAGACAGAGTGTGGGCCATCTCAGTAGGTGAGAAGCCTGGAAATATGGCATGGTTAGTTTTTATGGACTGGGTAATTTCATAGGCTAATGAGTGGGAGGATTATTCCAACTATTTGGGGGAAGGGGCGTAGATTTCCAGGAACTGGGCCACGGCCCACTTTTGGCCTTTTATGGTTGGCCTCAGAACTGTCATGGCGTTGGTGGGTGTGGCATTTAGCATGCTAATGAATTACAATGAGCATATAATGAGGCTCGAGGTCTACTGGAAGTTGAATCTTCCGCCATCCTGGACCCAGTTTTTTGTCATGTCCTATGGCTATGTCATTCTTTTAAAGGTTGTGCCCTGCCCCCTTCCCTCCTGCTTCACTATGAACCAAATACTATGACTAACTTATTGACTCTTTGCACCTAGATTGAAAAAAAAAATTCTATGTTCCAGACTCTCATTTCCCCATTCAAAATCCTTCAGAAGTTCTCCATAATCTAGAAGATAAAGTCCAAGGCTCTCTGTGTCGAGAACTTACGTCCAGCAATACTTAGCTGTTTTGCCTTTACTCCCTCTCTGGAATATCCTTATAAGTCTGATTTTCAACTCTAGCTTCATATTGGAATGACTTTATAAGCTTTAAAAATGTATAGATGCAGAGAAAGACAAATACTGTATGTTTTCACTTATACATGGAACCTAAAAAGCAAAACAAGCAAATAGAACAGAACAGACTCACAGATACAGAGAACAAACTAGTGGTTACCAGAGGTGAAGGAGACTAAGAGGTACAAACTCTCAGTTATGAAATGAATGTCATAGGATTTTAATGCACAGCCCAGAGAATATAGTATGTGTAGATGTCTGAGCCTCAATCAACCCCAGAAGTACTTGATTTAATTGGACTGGAGTGGGGCCATGTATGAGTGTTTTTTTGTTTTTTTTTTTAAAGATTTATTTATTGATTGATTGATTAATTGATTGATTGCTCTGTTGGGTCTTCGTTTCTGTGCTAGGGCTTTCTCTAGTTGCGGCGAGCGGGGGCCACTCTTCATCGCGATGCGCGGGCCTCTCACTATCGTGGCCCCTCTTGCTGCGGAGCACAGGTTCCAGACACGCAGCCTCAGTAGTTGTGGCTCACGGGCCTAGCTGCTCCGCGGCATGTGGGATCTTCCCAGACCAGGGCTCGAACCCGCGTCCCCTGCACTAGCAGGCAGACTCCCAACCACTGCGCCACCAGGGAAGCCCTATGAGTGTTTTTTAAAAGCTCTGCAGGTAGGGACTTCCCTGGTGGCACAGTGGTTAAGAATCGCCTGCCAATGCAGGGGACACGGGTTCGAGCCCTGGCCTGGGAAGATCCCACTTGCCGCGGAGCAACTAAGCCCGTACACCACAACTACTGAGCCTGCGCTCTAGAGCCCGCGAGCCACAACTACTGAGCCTGTGTGCCACAACTACTGAAGCCCGCACGCCTAGAGCCTGTGCTCCTCAACAAGAGAAGCCACAATAAAGAGTAGCCCCTGCTCGCCACAGCTAGAGAAAGCCCGCATGCAACAATGAAAACCCAACGCAGCCACAAATCAAATAAACAAATAAATAAATTTTAAAAAAAGAATAGAACTTCATTAAAAAAAAAATAAAGAACCACAGGTAGGTTAGGAATCATGATCTCCTGCTCAGTTCAGGCATTTCCAGGCTGGATTAGGGTCCCCTTATGTGTTTACTCTATCACTGTGCGATTTCTGTTGTCTGATTATCTGAACATTTCATCTCAGCCTAGTGGGACTGATTGAGCCTTTTATATTTTACTCTTCTGCTTCAAATCTTTTAATGGCTTCCATTACCCCCAAGATAAAATCCAGACTTCTTAATGAATCCTGCAATTCCTCCTACTCCTGGCTTACCTTTAATGCATTCATCCATTCAACCTTTATCAAGTGTCTATTATGAGCCAGGCACTCTAGTAGACAGTGGAGACAAGGAGGCAAATAAGAGCAGCATGGTCTTCTCTCTTGTGGAGTTTATAATCTGGGGGGAAGGCAAAAGTTGAATGAGTAATTACAGGGTTATACAGAACTTATGGCTGTTTCAGGAGTTGGGGAAGGAAGGCGTCCCAGAGGAGTTGAGTTAAACTGAGTCCAGAAAGGTGACTGGCAGTTAGGTGGGGGTGGAGGGAGACAGAAGTGCTCCAGGCAGAAGGAGCAGCATAAGTAGGGACAATGGCTTGGGGAAGATCATGGCATGTTGGAGGAACTGAAAACATATATGGACGAGAAGGAGGAAATGGTGGCCAAACCTGAAGACCAGATGACTCAGAGCCTTATAGGCCAAGTTAAGGTTGGGGGACTTTATCCCAAGGGTGCCATAAAGCCTTGAAAAGGTTTAAGCAGGGGAGTGTAATAAAATCAGATGAAATTTTTTTTTTTAATATTTATTTATTTATTTTGGCTGCTCCGGGTCTTAGCTGTGGTACTCGGGATCTTCGTTGCAGCATGCGGGATTTTAGTTGCTGGCTTGCGGACTTCTTAGTTGTGGCATGCATGTGGGATCTCGTTCCCCAACCAGGGATCGAACCCAGGCCCCCTGCATTGGGAGCGTGGAGTCTTACCCACTGGACCACCAGGGAAGTCCCTGAAATTTTTAAAGAAGGCTCTCAGTGGGAATACAGTGGACCAAAGAGTGGAGTTAGGTGTTCCCAAATCTCATCAGCCTCTCCTTGGCAGATAATATTTTGGAGTCTTTTACTGATGGTTAAATTCATCTCCTGTGACTAGTTTGTGTTAACTAAATGATGGAAATGTGACTGTATTTACAAACTCCTGGGGATGGCAGTGGAATTCCTCACTGTCGTTGGATCATTCAGTAAACACTAAGTGACGGGCTATTTTGTGCCCGGCACAGGTCCAGGTGCTGGGGATACAAAGGTACAAAAAGAAAGATTTGATCTGTTAAAAAATAAGTTCTGGACTTCCCTGGTGGCACAGTGGTTGGGAGTCTGCCTGCTAATGCAGAGGACATGGGTTCGAGCCCTGGTCCGGGAGGATCCCACATGCCGCGGAGCAACTAAGCCTATGCTCCACAACTACTGAGCCTGCGCTCTGGAGTCCGCGAGCCACAACTACTGAAGCCCACATGCCTAGAGCCTGTGCGCCACAGCAGGAGAAGCCACCGCAGTGAGAGACCCACGCACCGCAATGGGGGGGGGGGCCCCCACTCGCCGCAACTGGAGAAAGCCCATGGGCAGCAACGAGGACCCAACACAGTCAGGAATAAATACGTAAATAAATAAATTTATAAAAAAAAAAAAAAAAATAAGTTCTGACAGAGTTTTTCAAATATCAAGTATAAGAGAAAGCTTATTTTAAAAGTCTCTTAGATATTTTCAATGGTTTCTGAATTATCTGTAGGAAGCTCTGACTTACTTGTATAGAATTTGATATATGTATCCACCATTAAATCCAAATCGTGTTTTATATCAAAATATATGTTAAACAAAGCCAAGTTACTTGACCTTTGGTCTGTCAAAGTGTTCCTCAGGTATGCTTTGAGACACTTTCGTCCATTTTCATTGCACAGCAACAACCAGATGAGGAACAAGAATGGCAGGCTCTTCCATTCAAACTTTAACTATAACTTGTTTCTTTAACTTCATTTGATAAAGACAAAATCTACACTGAAATCCTTGTTTGGCGAGCTCACACGTTTCTCTTACAGTCTGATAATTTTCTTAACTGTCCCTTACAGATTTTTAACAGCATACTTAAAACTCCTAATATTCAAAGGTCAGTCATGAGCTTCATTGTAACGTTTTATAAAATGTATTCCTTCCTCCCACACCTCCTCAAAATTTATTTCTTCAAAGAACTGATAACTCAATACCTGATAGTTGGACCCACAGTGATAAATGTTATGTCTAAAATGACTTTAATACAATTCCAAAGTGCCATTAGCAGAGATCACACAGAGTGTAACAGGGTACTTTCAATGCTATCTTCTGGAAGAACAGTTAGGTCTCCAAAGCACAGGAGTTCAAACAGGCCATTTAAACAGGCAGATCATTAATGACTAATGTACTCAATGGGAGGTGACAACTGATTTGACTGTTTTCTTCTGTCTTTTTCCATGACGGTATCTACTGCCTCATCTTGATTGACAAGCAAAACCTAGAAAACCTACAAAAATAAGTGTTTTGTGGTTTATCTAGGAATAATACAGAAAATATTGTTGTTATTTTTGATGAAGAAAATCAGTTTTGTATAGTTTATTTCAACCTAAATAAAACGTGAATTTTGTTAAAATAAAAATAGTTCTGGTGCATAGATAACAATAACAAAGTTAAAAGGCAACTGACAGAAGAAAATACTTCCAATACTTTTTAAAAAGGGTTAGTATCTAGTATTTATGTATATTTAAGAATAGGGTCTTCCCTCGTGGCACAGTGGTTAAGAATCCGCCTGCCAATGCAGGGGACACGGGTTCGAGCTCCGGTCCGGGAAGATCCCACATGCTGCGGAGCAACTAAGCCTGTGTGCCATAACTACTGAGCCTGAGCTCTAGAGCCCGTGAGCCGCAACTACTGAAGCCCATGTGCCACAGCTACTGAAGCCTGTGTGCCTAGAGCCGGTGCTCCGCAACAGGTGAAGCCACTGCCATGAGAAGCCCGCACACCGCCAGGAGGAGTAGCCCCCGCTCGCCACAGCTAGACAAAGCCCGCACTCAGCAATGAAGACCCAACGCAGCCAATAAATAAATTAAATAAATCTATAAATAAAAATGTAAAATAGTACAGCAATTTTAGAAAACATTTTGGCAGTTTCTTATAAAGTTAAACATATATTTACCATAATACTACTAAGTAATAATAGGGAATAAGCTACTGATATACCCAGCAGTGTGGAAGAATCTCAAAACCAGTATGTTGAGGGAAAAAAGCTAGAGAAAAAAAAAAAAAAAACATACCAAATACTGTATGATTATATTTCTGAAAACACAAATCTAATTATTTTCCAGAATCAAATCTAGAATTCAGAAAGCAGGTCAAGGACTTCCCTGGTGGCACAGTGATGAAGAATCCACCTGCCTACTGATGAACCAAGTGGCAGGGCAGGAATAAAGACGTAGACATAGAGAATGGACTTGAGGACACGGTGTGCGGGGGGGAGGGGGAAGCTGGGGCGAAGTGAGAGTAGCATCGACATATATACGCTACCAAATGTAAAATAGTCAGCTGGTGGGAAGCAGCAGCGTAGCACAGGGAGATCAGCTCCGTGCTTTGTGATGACCTAGAGGGGTGGGATAGGGAGGGTGGGGGGGGAGGCTCAAGCGGGAGGGGATATGGGGATATATGTATGCATATGGCTGATTCACTTTGTTGTACAACACAAACTAATACAGTATTGTGAAGCAATTATAATCCAATAAAGAGGTATTAAAAAAAAAAGAATCCACCTGCCAATGCAGGGGACATGGGTTCGATCCCTGGTCCGGGAAGATCCCACATGCCATGGAGCAACTCAGCTCGCAAACCACAACTACTGAGCCCGCATGCCACAACTACTGAAGCCCGTGCGCCTAGAACCCGTGCTCCACAACAAGAGAAGCCACCGCAATGAGAAGCACGCGCACCACAGCGAAGAGTAGCCCCCGCTCACTGCAGGTAGAGAAAGCCTGGGCGCAGCAACGAAGACCCAAGGCAGCCAAAAAAAAAAAAAAAAGACCCACAAAAAACTGGGAGCTGAGGTGGGGGAGGGGTTGGCATGGATTGTAGGAGGGGATGGGGCACAGGGAACTTTTTAGGGTAACGTTTTATATCTTTTTTAAAAAATTAATTTATTTTATTTATTTATTTTTGGCTGTGTTTGGTCTTCGTTGCTGCGTGCGGGCTTTCTCTAGTTGTGGCGAGCAGGGAGCAGGGGCTACTCATCCTTGCGGTGCGCAGGCTTCTCATTGCCGTGGCTTCTCTCGTTGTGGAGCACAGGATCTAGGTGCGTGGGCTTCAGTAGTTGTGGCACGCGGGCTCAGTAGTTGTGGCTCGCGGGCTCTAGAGCGCAGGCTCAGTAGTTGTGGTGTACGGGCTTAGTTGCTCCGCGGCAAGTGGGATCTTCCCGGACCAGGGCTCGAACCCGTGTCCCCTGCATTGGCAGGCGGATTCATAACCACTGTGCCACCAGGGAAGTCCGTAACGTTTTATATCTTGATTGTTGTGATAGTTACACGTGTATATATATATTTGTCTAAACTCATCAAAATGTACATTTAAAATGGGTACATTTTATTGTGTAAAAATTATACCTCACTAAAGCTGACTGCCTTTGATCTCAAAAACAAACAAAAAGACAATGGACAGGGAGAAAATATTTGACATATTTTTAACAAAGAATTAATATCTTATACACATAAAGAGCTTAAGTCAAACGATTCAATAGAAAAATGGACAAAGAACATGAAAGGACAATTCATAGAGGACAAAATACAAATGGACACACTTGTCCTTGTAAATCTCAATTAATCAGAAAACAACAAATTTCAATAATGGAATTGTTAGATTGACAACATTTTTTTTTTTTTTGGCCTCACCGCATTCGGGATCTTAGTTCCCCGACCAGGGATCAAACCCGTGCCCCCTGCATTGGAAGCGTGGAGTCTTAACCACTGGACCACCAGGGAAGTCCCAAAAACAATTTTAAACATTGGAGAGAATTCAGGGAAACTATCACTTTCACAGTGTTGGTATTAGTGTAACTGGAAATATTTTTGGAAGATAATTTGGCAGTGTATCAAAATTTTAAATATGTATAATCTTGACTCTGCAATTCCACCTAAAAATCTATACCGATAGGGCTTCCCTGGTGGCGCAGTGGTTGAGCGTCAGCTTGCCAATGCAGGGGACGCGGGTTCGAGCCCTGCTCTGGGAAGATCCCACATGCCGCGGAGCAACTCAGTCCGTGAGCCACAACTACTGAGCTCTGCGCGTCTGGAGCCTGTGCTCCGCAACAACAGAGGCCGCGTTAGAGAGAGGCCTGCGCACCGCGATGAAGAGTGGCCCCCGCTTGCCGCAACTAGAGAAAACCCTTGCACAGAAACGAAGACCCAACACAGCTATAAATAAATAAATTATAAAAAAATAAATAAAGGAATTCCTTTAAAAAAAAAAAAGAAACTATACCGATAATACTGATATGTACTTAACCGTGTGTTGGGATTCCTAACATACCTCAACCATTCCACCCAGTAAATACTCTTATTTCCTCATTTTATAGATAAGGTAAGGTAAGTAAGGAAAGGAGGTTAAGTGACTTGACCAAGGTCATATAGCTAGTAGGTGACAGAGTCAGGATTTGCACCTGTCTCCAGAACCTGTGCTCTTAACCACTATGCTATACAGCTCTTCACTGTCTCTTAAATGCCATACATGGTCATAAGTATATAAATACAAAGATGTTTGCTCCAGAAGAGTTTGAAAAATTAAGAAAGAATGAAATAAACTAATGAAATATCTTCAGCATATTTTGTTAAGTAAAAAAAAAAAAGCAAAAAAAAAAAGCAAGTTGTAGAATAATACTTAACAATACTTAGTTACATAAAAAATACCACCAACAGAGAATATATGTGAACATAGCAAGTAAGCTTAAAAAAGCAAATGTTTTTTTCTATTTTGTTCACTGTTGTGTCTTTATTGTCACACCAGAACAGTCAGTGCCTTCCATACTCCAATATAAAATAAAAAGTTAAAAAAAAAAAAGACCTCTGACCTAAACCAACAACAACGACAACAACAACAAAAGCAGAACAGTCAGTGCCTGGCACATAACAGACGTTGAGTAAATATCTGCTGGATGTATATAAATATATGTAAATGCATAGAAAAGGGATTGAAAAACTGCAGACCAAACTATGAACTGGTGAAGGTGGTTCCCTACCTTGGAAGAAGAGAGAATGGTGTGTGTGGGGTAGGTTAATGATGGGAGATGTGCACATACTCACTAAACTTCTGACTGTTTCAAATCTTATACAGACACAGGATGTTCATGTGTTACTTGGGTAATAAAAACAAAAACCAAGCAGATTAAAAAAAAAAAATCCCACAACAAAAGCAAAAAAGACTGACCACATTTCCATTTAATTTCTCTACAACTCTTCCAGGTGAGTAATAATATTTTCATTTTATAGATGAGGCAATTAAGGCTCAGAGAGATTAAGTAACTTGCTTCAAGTTGCACAGTTTCTAAGCCTGGATGTGAACTTTGACCTGTGGCTCCATGACCCAGGTTTGCTTCTCTCCACTGTATTTATAAATGTGCAGACAAGTGCAACAAAGTGTTGAAGGCTGCAAGGTGGAAAACAGCAGAGGTTGTATCAGATTGCAACTGGGGGCACCACAGGGAGAAGTGTGGCCAATTCTATAGAGAAGGGAATATTTCTGGAAAGGATTCCAGGGATGAAGCTTGATCTAAGACTTGAAAAGTGAGTTCTTTTTTTTTTTTTTGGCTGCACTGTGTGGCTTGTGGGATCTTAGTTCCCCGACCAGGGATTGAACTCAGGCCCTGGGCAATGAGAGCACAGAGTCCTAACCACTGGACCACCAGGGAATTCCTGAAAAGTGAGTTCTTGAACTACTACGGGTAAGGGCACCCCAGGCATTCACCTGTATGTGTATCAGTAGGATGTCATGGAGAAAACCATTTGGTCTATTTTATGAGTGATAAGTAGTTGAGTGGGCATGGCTGGAGCTTTGCTCTCTAAGGTGAAAGGTAAATCCTGGAAAGATTTGATTTGATTTGTACCAGATGATAAGCTATGTCTTATCAGTGAGATAAGACTCCCTGGGGCCTATTTTGAAGAGGGTCAACCTGGAGACAAGGAATGCATTGTTTACAGTAACAAGTAAACAATGTTGGGTTCACCTGCCTAAGGGATGAATCTGAAAGATGTTTGCGGAATAAGACCGATGAGACTCAATGACTGATTACTGCTATGAGTGGGGATAGGCGTCTAAGAGAGAGAGTAAAAGTTTGTTGGGGAGAAAACTGGTCACAAGGTCCCTTAAAAAGGGGTCCCTTTGGGAATTCCCTGGCAGTCCAACGGTTAGGACTCTGTGCTCTCACTGCCGAGGGCCCAGGTTCAATCCCTGGTAGGGGAAATAAGATCTCACAAGCTGCACAGCGAGGCCAAAAAAAAAAGGGGGGGGTGGTGGATCCCTTGTGTATGTATCTCCT
Source organism: Balaenoptera ricei (assembly GCF_028023285.1). NCBI lineage: Eukaryota > Metazoa > Chordata > Mammalia > Artiodactyla > Balaenopteridae > Balaenoptera > Balaenoptera ricei. The sequence goes on from NC_082648.1 coordinate 45,042,913, forward strand.
TCATTGCATGTAAGACAGGATATTATAATTAGCTGAGTATGAGTCAGCCTCCTTTACTAAGCCATGAGTTCCTTGAGGCAGGAGCGTGTCTCCTTCCTCTCATCTTTCCCAGTGCCTAGAGCCCTATCTTGCACAGAACATGTTCAACAACGAATAAAAGTGCACAGCAGAGACATTGGCTTTGGTCTGGGGTGGGGAGCAGGGAATGGTGGGGAATAAAAGTATTCTTTATTTTTTAATTTTTGGCCACGTGGCTTACAGGATCCCCGATCAGGGATCAAACGTGGGCCCCCGGCAGTGAAAGTGGGGAGTCTTAACCAGTGGACATACCAGGAATTCCCTGGGGGGGAATAAATAATCACACAAGTTGGAAGCCAAGAAGTTCTCCAGCTTACTGCCTCCCTCCTCAGCCTTGGTCAGAAGCCTGCCCCAGGGGAGATTGCTCCCATTTCCCCTAAATCCTTTACTTTTCTGAGTTAGCCACATGGTGTGATAGATGCTGACTAGCTCAGACATGGGTGGCTGCAGTGTGGGGAAGAGCGTCTCCCCAAAAGTCTACTACCACCACGCAGAAACGGATTCTAAAAAGGGTGCCATAGGAGAAGCCTCGTACTTCTACTCCCCTCCTCTAAATCACCAAACCTTGAGATGTATGGCAAGTGGTGGCATGTCTTTGGCATTATGCCATAGGCTGATGTGGCAAGGGGAGAAGAGGAGAGAACAGCTGAGAAGGTGTGAACTCCAGCACAAAGGAAAGGAGGCCATGGGCCTGAGACTTGAGACATAAAAGGAGAAATAAGCCAGTGGGAATTTTAATTATTATTATTTAATTTTTAAACTGTATTATTAAAAAATCATTTAAATCAGAATGGAGGACTTCCCTGGTGGCACAGTGGTTAAGAATCCGCCTGCCAATGCAGGGGACACGGGTTCGAGCCCTGGTCCGGGAAGATCCCACATGCCACGGAGCAACTAAGCCTGTGCACCACAACTACTGAGCCCATGTGTCACAACTACTGAAGCCCGCACGCCTAGAGCCCGTGCCCCGCAACAAGAGAAGCCACTGCAATGAGAAGCCCCCGCGCCGCAACGAAGAGTAGCCCTTGCTCACTGCAACTAGAGAAAGCCCGCGCACAGCAACAAAGACCCCAAAACAGCCAAAAATTAAAATAAATTAATTAATTTAAAAAAAAATCAGAATGGAGAGGAAAATGAATCTGATATAACTGTCATCTGGACTTAACAATTATTAATATTTGGAGGGTGGGGCCGAAAAACGATTATTGATATTTGCCACATTTAGGTCAGTTATTCATTCATTTACCTACTTATTTATTTATTTTTTGGCTGCACCGTGCAGCTTGTGGGATCCTAGTTCCCCAACCAGGGATCAAACCCAGGCCCCCGGCAGTGGAGGCACACAGTCCTAACCACTGGACGGCCAGGGCATTCCCCCAGTTATTCTTTTTTTAAGCATTTTAATATAATTTACAGACATTTTGAGTTAAACCCTTACGTATTTTAATATGCATTGCTAATAAAAACATATTCTAATACAATCCCAATGCTATTATCATGCCTCCCAAATTAACAATCATTCCTTAATATCATCTAATACCCAGTCCATATTCAAATTTTCCCAGCTGTCCCCAAAAGGTCTTTTTACTGTTGTTGTTTTGTTCAAAATAGGATCTTGTTGCATGTGACTGTTTTGCCTCTTAAGTCTCCTTTAAGCAAGAGCAACTCTTCCTCCTCCTTTTCCACGCCATTGACCTGCTCTTTTTTTTTTTTTTTTGATTTATTTTTGGTTGCATTGGGTCTTCTTCGTTGCTGTGCGCAGGCTTTCTGTAGTTGCAGCAAGCTGGGGCTACTCTTCGTTGTGGTGTTTAGGCTTCTCATTGCAGTGGCTTCTCTTGTTGCAGAGCACGGGCTCTAGGCGCACGGGCTTCAGTAGTTGTGGCACGTGGGTTCAGTAGTTGTGGCTCACGGGCTCTAGAGCGCAGGCTCAGTAGCTGTGGCGCACAGGCTTAGTTGCTCCGCGGCATGTGGGATCTTCCCGGACCAGGGCTCGAACCCATGTCCCCTGCATTGGCAGGCGGATTCTTTTTTTTTTTTAATTTAATTTATTTTTTTTATACAGCAGGTTCTTATTAGTTATCCATTTTATACATATTAGTGTATATATGTCAATCCCAATCTCGCAATTCATCCCACCACCATCTCCCCGCCCCGACCCCACCACTTTCCCCCCTTGGTGTCCATACGTTTGTTCTCTACATCTGTGTCCCTATTTCTGGCAGGCAGATTCTTAACCACTGCACTACCAGGGAAGCCCTGACCTGTTCTTTTTTTTTGGCCATGCCTAGCACGTGGGATCTTAGTTCCCCGACCAGGGATCAAACCCTCGCCCCCTGCATTGCAAATGTAGAGTCTTAACCACTAGACTGCCAGGGAAGTCCTCCATTGACTTGTTGAAGAAACAGTCAGTTACCCTGTAGAATGACCTACATTTTGGATTTTTCTGATTAGTTTCTTTGTGTTTTGACTTACCTTGTTCCTCCAGTCCCCATATTTTCTGGAAACTGGAGATTAAATCTAAAGACTTCCTTAGATTCAGGTTCAATATTCTTGGAAAGAATACTTGTTAGGTGATGCAGTGTTCTTCATATTGCCTTATATCAGGGCCACATAATGCACATATGTGCACATGGCTGGTGGTCTGGGGTCCTGTGTTTTTGAAGCTGCTGGAGGAAGCTAAGCCCGAGGGGATCTAGGCAGTTAACCACCTCTGGACCTGGAGGCTGAGTTCCGACTGGGCCCCAGCCTCCGTGGCTGCTGGCCTTAGCAGCACGGTGTGGGTTGAGGTCAGGGAGGAGGCACTCAGAGAAGCATCAGCTTGATGTTGGCAGCTTGGATTGGCTCAGTCCTTTGGCAGGATTGAGCAGAGGGTCCTGGGACAGAGATACCACACGGGCAGCAGTGGCTCCTTTCAGCCCTGCTGTGTGCACCTTGTAGGAATGAGGAGACTAACCAGGCAAAATTCCCCAGGACTTGGGGGAGACAAACCATTTCAAGACCTGTTCACCGTGTCCTGCACTCTCCACTGTGGAGACCAGGAAGCCTTCCTCTTCCAATCTGGGACCTTCGGCGGTTGGCCTGATGGTGGTGTGGCTCAGAGAAAATTCCTGACTCTGCTGGCTCAATTTTTCTTGTCCTCTGGTTTCCAGTTTCTGCCTTAAATACTCTTTGATTGATCTTAAACTTTAAAATGTCAGTGCTAGAAGAAGCCTTGTAGGTCATCTGGACTAGCCCCTCACTGAAGAATCCTCATTCTCCCTCATCTTTCTTAGAAATAGCTGCATGTAAGATGGTGAGATCAGGATGTTACCATGTATTTCCCCAGCTTCAGTCATTCACACTCCACCTTCTTTTTCTTTGTTTTTAATTTTTATTGAAGTCTAGTTAACTTACAATGTTGTGTTAGTTTCAAGTGTACAGCAAAGTGATTCTGTTATATATATATTCTTTTTCAGATTCTTTTCCATTATAGGTTATTAAAAGATATTGAGTGTAATTCCCTGTGCTATACAGTAGGTCCTTGTTATTTACCTATTTTATATATAGTAGTGTGTATCTGTTAATCCTAAACTCCTAATTTATCCTCACCACCTCCACCCACCCACTATCCCCTTTGGTAACTGTAAGTTTGTTTTCTATGTCTGTGAGTCTATTTCTGTTTTGTAAATAAGTTCATTTGTATCATTTTTTTAGATTTCACATACAAGTGATATAATATGATATTTGTCTTTCTCTGTTTGACTTATTCCATTTAATAGGATAATTTCGAGGTCCATCCATCACACTCCACCTTCCTATTTTTACCACAATCAGGCTCTCCTTGTTCCATAATATACCATTACTTTTTTTTTTTTTAATATTTATTTATTTGGCTACGCCGGGTCTTAGTTGCGGCATGCAGGATCTTTATTGCCGAGTGTGGGATCTTCCTTGCGGCATGCGGGATCTAGTTCCCTGACCAGGGATCATACCCGGGCCCCCTGCATTGGGAATGTGGAGTCTTAACCACTGGACCACCAGGGAAGTCCCTTTACCATTACTTTTTTCTTCACCCTAACAATAACACCTGTGAAATGATAGGTTTGGTATGTAGTTCAATTTCTTTCTAAAAATTTATTAGGGACTTCCCTGGTGGCGCAATGGTTAAGAATCCACCTGCCAGTGCAGAGGACATGGGTTCAATCCCTGGCCTGGGAAGATCCCACATGCCGCAGAGCAACTAAGCCCATGCACCACAACTACTGAGCCCGCATGCCACAACTACTGAAGCCCGGGCACCTGGAGCCCGTGCTCCGCAACAAGAGAAGCCACTGCAATGAGAAGCCCGCGCACCACAATGAAGAGTAGCCCCCGCTCGCCGCAACTAGAGAAAGCCCGCACGCAGCAACGAAGACCTGCAGCCAAAAATAAATAAATAAAATACAATAAATGTATAAAAAAATAATAAAATAAAAATAAAATTTTATTAAAAGAACACATACAGAAATGTTCAATGCCACCACACTTTCGGAAGTGCTGGAGTAGAACTGGCATCAGGGAGTCCCACCTACCTCTGCCTTGAGACCTTGGCTGGACACACTTCTCAAGTTCTAAATTTATTTCCCAATCAGTAAGAAAGAGACACTATACTATCTACAAGTATTAGTTACTAGTCTTGTGAGTGGCTGAAGGTAAGTTCTTCCTGGAAGACGCCCAGGGACTTTTGTCCAGGAACCTCTGATCACCTACAGTGGTGGGGGAGGGGAGAGCAGAGAGAAGGCAGGCCGCGGTAAGGGTTACCTCTAGGCTGGGCATCAGCCTCAGGGCAGCGGTGGGAAAACCTCTCTTGGAGGCAAAAGCCTGTGAAGCGCCTGCCCTCTCCACCATCTCCCTGGGCACCTCAAGAAGGTATGAACATGGTGTTCCAGGGCCTTTCCCCCGCAGGAACCACCCACTCTCCTGGGGGAACAGTGAAAACTTCCGGGAGAAGAGAGAAGTCAGGTGTCAGGCCTCTACGAACTTCAGCTGGCTTTTCGGGCTCAAGGGAGGGAGGGCAAAGCAGGAAGGAGGGGTATGCGCTTGGGGAGAGCCAGCTGGTCCACCCATAGCCGGAAACTGGGGGTGGAGAGGCCCCGGCCCGGCCCACACCAGTGTCCAAGCTCCAGGCTGGGCCTGAGAGGCCGGCAAACCCCACCCCACTCCTCTGGCACCTCGTGGCCCAGGCGGGTTTGTTTATGAATCCAGCTCCCTCCACCCCCAGCCCGGCCCTCTGCCCGCCCTCAGGGTGGCCCCAGTACCGTGGGAGGGGGAAACTGGGCCAGCCCCCGCCGGCGCCCCTCCGGTCCCCTCCCCTTTCCTCCTCCAGCCTCTGCTGTAGGTTCCCCGGCAGGGCAGGTCCTTTTTATAGACCTGTTGAACCAGTCGGGGCCATTCTCCTTTCTGGGAGTGGCAAGCTGGGGGTGGTGCAGCTCTCTTCTCAGCTCTGGACTCTGGAGGGGTCTCAGGGCTTCTTCCCCAGGAGAGGAAGGAGAAAAGGAAACTGCTTCATTTTTGGTTAAAAGAGGAACTTTGGTTGTGTTTTGTTTTTAATGCTGAACTGCCACGCAGTACCCCAGTCACCTTGGGGGTGCAGAGGTCCGGCTGGCGGTGGCGATGGGGGTGACTGGTGAGGGTAACTTGGCAGTAAGCACAGGCTTCCTTCCAGGTCTGGTGAGCTGAGGAGCCTGAGGGGGTTGGATATTTGAGGGAGGGAAATGTTTTGATTATGTGTTTGTTTTAAGCTGGAGTCCCTAGGGGTCAGATTTAAATGTTCAGTGAAGCTCTCTGCTTGTTTACTGTGGGGTCCAGGCTCCTCTCTGAGCCTCCCTGGTGACTCCAGCTTGCCTCCTCTAGCTGTCAAGAACGCAGATGGATCGTGTCTCTCAGCAGTTTCTATTCCTCTTTCCCACCATGCCTGAAACCACCTCTGCTTTTATTTGCCAAAGGGTCTTCAAGCTGCAGGGACCATCAGCTGGGTTTACAGTCAGGCCTGTCTTCTTGCAGTCTTCTTCAGAAAAGAGAATATTCCAGAAGTTTGGGCCAGAGTTCAGCTCCAACAATAACTAAATTGTGTTCTTGACTATGCCTCCCAACTCTCAGACAAAAAACCCCTCCCCCGTTCCCACAGCCTTTCTTCCTCGTCCAGGGCCTTCAAGACCACCAGAGCCACCGACTAGTTGCCGGACTGGACGACGGCCTTCCTAGTACCAGGTAGAGTCTAGGCAGGGATGAACCATGATGCATCTCAGATAAGGAAACAAAGCCGGCAAAGATGCAGAATGAGTCATTTTAAATAATAATAATAATAACAGTAAAGAATATCCGTAGCCTGTCCTGGATTTTTCATCAACAGATTCTGGGCTTCTCAAACAGAAAGAAACTACCTCTTGTTAGAGTTCTTTTCTTAGTTACTTGCCTTTGCAGGGTCCTGAAAAGACTGAAGGGCATGTTGTGATGATCCCTTTAGCTTCTCCAAGTCACCATTGCCTTGCAAATGACCTGAGCGTGCATGATGTGAAATATCTAGGATTGTTTTCCTGTTCAGAGAGCTAGAATGTAAAGGTTTATAAGACCGTTGAGACTTTATTTTCTTGTCAGGGACTATTTTTCTTTCCTACACTCCTTTATCCTAGAGAAGGTAGGACAGGTAAATGAAATTTTAGTCAGTGTGTTTTGTTCTTAACAGCTGTAGTTGAAAGCTTACTGAGAGGGAGGTTACAATGATGGTATAAAAGGAGAATTTTGAATCATTTGTGTCTTTTAATTTATAAAATGTTCCCGTTACCAGATTGCTAAGTGGGAAATTGTTAGAATCAAAGAGCAGCTTCAAAATCAGTTTCAACTTGTAAAAGGCAACCAACCGAAGGCTGAGAATCAATCCATGGCATTGTAATATCTGGAGACCTATTCAGGATTTTGGGGACTAGGCTTCCCCTTAAATTTATCAAGTATTTACTGGGTGTCAACAGTATCCCAGGCCTTGAGGATACAAAGTGAAAAGGTATCATCCCCGCCCTCAGACTGCTTTGTCTGATTGGAGGAGATGTGACATTTAGTTACCTCTAATGGATGTATGTAAAAAGAGCATGGTGGACAGAGTGAGTGTTCAATAGCTGGGGGAGGTAGGACAGACTTCATTAGAGTTCGTTCTTATCAAAGATAAGAGTTATGGGGACTTCCCTGGTGGCGCAGTGGTTAAGAATCCGCCTGCCAATGCAGGGCACATGGTTCGAGCCCTGGTCCGGGAAGATCCCACATGCCGTGGAGCAACTAAGCCTGTGCGCCACAGCTACTGAGCCTGCACTCTAGAGCCTGCGAACCACAACTACTGAGCCCGCATGCCACAACTACTGAAGCCCGCGTGCGTAGACCCTGTGCTCCACAACAAGAGAAGCCACCACAATGAGAAGCCCATGCACCGCAACAAAGAGTAACCCCCGCTCGCCGCAACTAGAGAACGCCTGCGCACAGCAACGAACACCCAACGCAGCCAAAAATAAATAAATAAATAAATTAATTAAAAAGAAAAAAGAAAATTTGTTCAGGTTTTCACAGATGAATTGGACACGATGGATCATGTCCATATGCTCTCAGGAACTATCAATAAACAGGCTTATGTCGAGGACATCCCTCACTAGCCAGGATCTGAATTCTGTCTTGTCCTGGAGAAGCAAGGAGAGAGTATTGTGAAAAGGATGGTGGCTCTTGAATTTCTGAGTCTAAATCTAGGCCTTTTTTCTCACTACCTGGAATAAAATCAAACCCTAGTCCCCATTTCAGGCTTAGACTAGCTTAGAATTGTTGGAAAAAACACAAGCGTTGAAACTAAACAAAACAGTCATAATTTAACTGAAGTATCTGAGCCTCAGGTTTCTCATCTGTAGAAGAGGATGACAATTTCTTAAATTGGTTGAAAGGATTAGACAACACACGTGAAACGTTCAGAGGGCTGCTCTTCGGTGTTAGTTCCTCCTCCCTCCCCCCCAGCAAGTTTGGGTGTGGTCCTTTGCTAAATACACTAAACAGCTGTTGGAATCTCCAGAGCTTGGTTTACAAAGATGAGTAATACAGCTTCTTCCCTCCAGGAAGTTTCTTTCCTTCTGGAAGTTTCTTCTCTTCAATTTCTTCCCTTAGTGTTTCTTAAACTCTGATTTAGGGACTAATCACCTGAAAGAGCTATTTAAGAATGCATATTCTCATGACCCACCCCAGAGAATCTCATTTATTAGGTCTGAGATGGGGTCTAGGAATCCACCTTTTTAAAAAAGCAGTCCAGAGGATACAGATAAAGACTCTGATATTATATTTTGAGAAACTTTGACCTAGGGAGAGATGCTATTAATGGAAATGTGATGTTTTATAAGAGTATGATACCATTTGAGCCGTCCTGGAAGTATGGGCAGGATTTTTTTCAGGAGTTAGAAGGTAACAATAAAAAGCTTTTTTAAAACTAAATAAATTTGGGACTTCCCTGGCCATCCAGTGGTTAAGACTCCGCCTTCCAATGCAGGGCGTGCATGTTCGATCTCTGGTCAGGGAACTAAGATCTCACATGCAGTGGGGTGTGGCCAAAAATTAAAAGAAGTATTTTTTTTATTAAGCCCATTTTCATAAATGGTTATACAAGGCATTGCTTTATTCACCTAAGAATTTATAGAAGACTTTTTGTGGGACTATTCTGGGTTGGAATCTGGCAGTACAACTCATTAGCTTTGTGATCTTGGGCAAGTTACTTCCCAGCCTCAATTTCTTCACTTATAAAATACATAATATCTCTAATACTATTATCTTCATTATGAGAATGACATAAGGAATGCAAGATGCCTAGCTGACCTAGGCACCTAACACTATAGGCTTTCACCTTCAGGCCTTGCCCAAAGCAGCAAGAGATCTCAGTTTTGGGGGAATCCAGACTTCAAAACGTGACACTATCAAGTGCTGAATTGCAGATAATGAAGTGCCAACATATAACATACAAATGAGAAAGAGAATGACCTTGTCGTGTTATTGACAAACCACCCAGGCTGCCTCCACCAAAACTAGGATACAGGAGAGGCAGAATGGGAGACCAGAAATTCAGGTGTCTCAGGAAAAATCTCCTTTAACCTTTGTAGTTGCAAAAAGCAGGAACTCTATCTTGCTAGCTTGCTTTTTGCTTAGACTGTATTTACAATTAAAGGGGGCGGGGGGAGGGGAAGTGGCTTACAGAATCTTGACTCTGGGAAGTTCTCCAACATGCTTTAGCCTTCAAAGGCAAGCTCTTGAAAAGTTAACCTGCCTTAAGTTAAGTAGCTAGCACCTCTGTCTGGGGGGAATTTAATAAAATGGCGTTTGCTGCAGTCACAAAGACCGTGCAAATTGGTCAGCACATTATTAACTGAATGTGTGAACACCCTCGCCAGATCTCGTTGCGCGTGTATCTACAGGGCTTACACCACATTCAGAGGCACCCGCTTGCCTGTCCGCCCACCTGGGGGAGAGTGAGACTTGAGAAGTACTTTTAAGAGCGGTTAAATTAAGACTCAAACGAGCCCTGGTGTCACGGCAGACCTACGCGCCGAGTAGCTCGGCCCTGACACTTGTTGAACTGCACGGTTCCGCTGAAGCGTTGCTACCTAATCACGGTGAAGACGTTCCCTGAGGAGGGCCAAAATGGCGACGGACTCCTCCTGGCACAGCCCTGTTCCCTCCCGGCTCTAGTAACGCCCATTGGTTAAGTTGGAGGCGGTGCCAGGCTTCCCCCGCCGCCTCATTGGACTGAATGACTGAGGGAGACGCCAATTCTCCTCTGCCCACTCCAGGTTCCTGCCCTCAGAGCTCACGCGGCGTTCAATTGGCGTTTATTCATGTCAACTTGCGTCCTATCGTGTCTCTTTTCAGTGTTAATCCAATCATAACTTTCCTGGCTGCCCGCCTGATTTCTGACTGGTTTTGATCAGTTTCATCCTATCCCATTCCTGTCTACTTCTTACCTCCTCCCACCAGGACTTTGCCCAGGCACGTCCAGGGTTCTGGTTGGTTGTTGTCCTGTCATTCCAATGAAAGCTCTTCCTATCCCTACCTCTCAGGGAGCCCGCCTGGCAGTTGACTGGCTTCTTTTCAAGCCTATCACCTTTAGTTCCCGCCCACCTTCACTTCCTGCGTCTTTCATTGGCCTTTAAAACTGAGAGGGCGCTCTTTTTGGGCGGACACCTCGCGCGCAACTTTGTCTTGCACGCCTTAAGAGTGCAAGCGAGTCTTACCATTGGGCAATCTACCGGTCTTTCTTCTGCAAGTCCCTCCTTTCTCCCTCCCTCATTGGGCGGGGCAGCAGTGAAGGGGCGGGGCCTAGGCCGGGCTTGTGGCGCGCTGCTCCCTCCTCCTTACCCCCCCCCTCCCTGTCCGGTCCGGGTTCGCTTGCCTCGTCAGCGTCCGCGTTTTTCCTGGCCCCCCCCAACCCCCCCGGACAGGACCCCCTTGAGCTCGTCCCTCGGCTGCCACCATGAGCGGTAAGGATGAGTCCACTCCAAGCTTAGGGGTGGGAGGGGAGTGAGGGGGCGCGCGCGAGGGCCGACCGGGCGGTCCCCGCCGTAGGGGGGACGGGCGGGAGGCGGCGGCGGCGGCCTTGGTCCCGCCCGGGGCGGAGGGAAGGGAGGGAGAAGGGGCAGTGGCGGGGCCTCCGCGGAGGAGGGGGATGGGCCACCCGCCCCGGGGGAGGGGGCAGCGTGGCCTCGCCCGCCCCCTGCCCGCCCCGGCCACGGGGGACGGGCCTTACCCCCCACTACTCGGCCGCCCGCCTGAGGCTCCTCCTGCCGGGGGCTGGAGCCGCGGGGGCGGCCCGAGCAGTGCAGGCCCCGCCCGGGCCAACCGCCTCCCTGGTCCGCCCTCTGGTCGCCGCCGGCCCCAAGGCCCTCCCCCACCCCCCGGCCGTAGATTACCCCTCCCCCCCGCAAATTACCCCTCCCCCCTACCGTCCCGCCCTTTCCACGCCCCTCACCCCGAAACCGCCCTTTCCCTCTAGGGCCCGCCCTGTAGCCGCTCCGAAACGCCTGATTTCTAACCCCTGGACCTCTTTAGCCCCTTACTAGTATTCACAGATGTTTCCCCATTCAAACTTTTTATCTGTTCTTTTCCCCTTTCTCTTCCTTTCCTCTTGTTATTTTTTACACTTGAATTTTTCTTTTTCCCTATCTCCTTTGACCCTATTTTCAGCAAGCTTTCCATCTACCCACATGTTGTTTTGTGCCTTACCTATCCTTTTTTTCCCCAGGATACTTTTAAACTCTTTCAACATGCCCACCGACCTTCACATTTCCTATATCAAAAGCACCTTTTCAATGTTTTCTGAGTTTAATTTTGTGCAAGGGAGAGTTGAGGCCCAGTTTTGGCACCACCTAGCCTAGTTCACATCTACTGGTTCTACAACTGTTCCTTCTCCCCCAATCCTTTTTTTTTTTTTTTTTCTTCATACTGGCGCCTTTCACCTTCCTGTTAGTCATTTCTGTTTCATCACAGCCTCCTTTACCCTTCCTCACTTTACTCTTTTCCTTTCTCCAACTTTAAGTTATTTTTAAATTCTTTTTAGACCAAGATCACTCCATGGATGAAATGACAGCTGTGGTGAAGATTGAAAAAGGAGTTGGTGGCAATAACGGGGGCAATGGTAGTGGTGGTGGTGCCTTTTCTCAGGCTCGAAGCAGCAGCACAGGCAGTAGCAGCAGCAGTGGAGGAGGAGGAGGGCAGGTAAGTGAGGATCTGGACAGAGTGGGGAAGGTGTTGAGAGGATGTAAATATTCGTAGATGATTGTCTTACTTTTCATAGGAAAATTTTTAAGAAAGGGCTGAACTTTTATAGATAGGGAAGTAAGCACAGAGAGACAAGTAGCTTGGAGATCCCCCCAAATGAGAATTTCAGCAATATAGATAGGTCAGCTTTTTGTTTTTGTTTTTTTCTCCTTCTTTGCACTGTTTTGCTGTTTATATTTTGTGTACTACCCCCTGGGCTGACAGATGGGTGTCACTAAAGTAACTCCTTTCCTCTCCTTTATTTCTGGCCAGGAATCCCAGCCATCCCCTTTGGCCCTGCTGGCAGCAACTTGCAGCAGAATTGAGTCACCCAATGAAAACAGCAACAACTCCCAGGGCCCAAGCCAGTCAGGGGGCACAGGTGAGCTTGACCTCACAGCCACACAACTTTCCCAGGGTGCCAATGGCTGGCAGATCATCTCTTCCTCCTCTGGGGCTACCCCTACCTCGAAGGAACAGAGTGGCAGCAGTACCAATGGCAACAATGGCAGTGAGTCTTCCAAGAATCGCACGGTCTCTGGTGGGCAGTATGTTGTGGCTGCCACCTCCAACCTACAGAACCAGCAAGTCCTGACAGGACTGCCTGGAGTGATGCCTAATATTCAGTATCAAGTAATCCCACAGTTCCAGACCGTTGATGGGCAACAGCTGCAATTTGCTGCCACTGGGGCTCAAGTGCAGCAGGATGGTTCAGGTCAGATACAGATCATACCAGGTGCAAACCAACAGATCATCACAAATCGAGGAAGTGGAGGCAACATCATTGCTGCTATGCCAAACCTACTCCAGCAAGCTGTCCCTCTCCAAGGCCTGGCTAATAATGTACTCTCAGGACAGACTCAGTATGTGACCAATGTACCAGTGGCCCTGAATGGGAATATTACCTTGCTACCTGTCAACAGCGTTTCCGCAGCTACCTTGACTCCTAGCTCTCAGGCAGTCACGATCAGCAGCTCTGGGTCCCAGGAGAGTGGCTCACAGCCTGTCACCTCAGGGACTGCCATCAGTTCTGCCAGTTTGGTATCATCACAAGCCAGTTCCAGCTCCTTTTTCACCAATGCCAATAGCTACTCAACAACTACTACCACCAGCAACATGGGAATTATGAACTTTACCACCAGCGGATCAGCAGGGACCAACTCTCAAAGCCAGACACCACAGAGGGTCAGTGGGCTGCAGGGATCTGATGCTCTGAACATCCAGCAGAACCAGACATCTGGAGGCTCACTGCAAGCAAGTCAACAAAAAGAGGGAGAGCAAAACCAGCAGACGCAGCAACAACAACAAATTCTCATCCAGCCTCAGCTAGTTCAAGGGGGACAGGCCCTCCAGGCCCTCCAAGCAGCCCCACTGTCAGGGCAGACCTTTACAACTCAAGCTATCTCCCAGGAAACCCTCCAGAACCTTCAGCTTCAGGCTGTTCCAAACTCTGGCCCTATCATCATCCGGACACCAACAGTGGGGCCCAATGGACAGGTCAGTTGGCAGACTCTTCAGCTGCAGAACCTCCAAGTTCAGAACCCACAGGCCCAGACAATCACCTTGGCCCCAATGCAGGGTGTTTCCTTGGGGCAGACCAGCAGCAGCAGTACCACCCTTACACCTATTGCCTCAGCTGCCTCCATCCCTGCCGGCACAGTCACTGTGAATGCTGCTCAGCTCTCCTCCATGCCTGGCCTCCAGACCATTAACCTCAGTGCATTGGGTGCTTCAGGAATCCAGGTGCACCAGCTTCCAAGTCTGCCCTTGGCTATAGCAAATGCCTCAGGTAAGGCTTGAAATCTTTTGTATTTATCTCCAGAGCTACCTAGCATCCTAGCTGAAACTATTGAGTCTAAAGAAGGGAGTAGAACCTCTTGAGGGTAACACTTTCTTGAGGGCAAGTCAATTAGAGAAATAGCAGTGATTCTAAGTCATTTGGAACTGACTTAATGGAATCTTTTTTTTTTCCTCAGTTAATCTGATGAGAAAGGAGCCCTTCTGGGCAGTGTCCCTGGGGTCTGGGGTCTCTGTACTTCAGTGCCTTTGGTGCTACGGAACAAGGGTCGGCAAACTTTTTCTGTAAACTGTCAGACAGTAAATATTTTAGGCCTTGTGGGCCACATGTGGTTTCAGTTACATGTACTTTTTTGTTTGGTTTTTGCAACACTTTAAAAATATAAAACCATTCTTACCTTGAGGGCTTTATTTGGCCTGAGGGCTCACCCCTGCGGGATAGGAATTGATTATAAACTTAACCTGTTTGTAGGGCAGTTATTAAATCATCAGATACTTCTCATGAACTGTAAGCAAGGGAAAAGTGATGGATTCCAAAGGACTTTTCAACACAATAAGTTCCCTGGTTAATCTTTAGTTAACCAGAAGAGCATACCCTCTGAGCAAGCAAGGTTTAATTTTTTCAACTCCTACTTACCCTGAAAGTACTTATGTGTATTTTTAACAAGCTTCATAGGTGATTCTTTTTTTTTTAAATTTATTTATTTTTTGTTTCTTAGGCTTCCGAGGTGATTCTGATACTTCCTAGATTAGAGAGCCACTTCCTAGTCTGCTTTGAAAGTAGTGTGTGGTTGAGAAGGGAGGGGCGAGAAAGGGAGTGGGGCCCAGAATGGAGTTTGGGAGGTGGAGCTGAGAGGAGTTGGGAATAAGGAGAACTTTGAAGGGGAAAGAGTCGTCAGGGAAGAGGTATATATTGGAATGTATGTTGAATCAGTTGATGCTACTATTCAGTCATTTATTTTGAACTATGTTCACTAGTATTGGTTAATTTGAAATTTAAAACATTTATTTAAAAAGGTGAAAGTTTATTTAGAATTTATCATTTTAAATTCCATGGTGATGGAGCTAATCTTTAATAAAGCACATTAGGATACATACACATTTTTATATTCTGGCATGATATATACAAGTTATGATGGGAAATAGTTTAATACCACCGAACTTCTACTTCTTTTGGAATATGTGTGGGTTTATTAACTGTTTACTTTTATTATAGAGTTCTCATTGCGTTTAGACTGGTTCTTATGTAAGAGAGGATGACAAATAGGCAACCATATTTCCTGCCTTTTGCAGTTCAGGAAAATCTGTGCTGGGGAGGTCTGCTCAAGTTCCCTACTTTCTTACAGTCTTGTAGTGTGTTTAAAATTAGTACATTTTGAGCCTTAACAGACAGTAATTTTCTTAGTGAATTGGAGATCTTGGAATAGAAAGTTAGAGGTGGAAGGGACCTGAGAAAATCATCTCATACAACTGCCTTATTTTCTAGATGAGTACTTTGAGATACTGGGAAGCACTTAAGTGATGAGACTACTTGCTGTTAGTTCTAGTCTGGGGCATTCATTACCTGTTAGTTTTAACTTGGGACATGAGAAATCCTTTAGACTGTTTAAAATGTTTCAGAAAAGATATTTTTGTTTCTTTGAAATTTAAGGCTCTAGAGCTGGCAAGTGTTTTATAGGCTAAAAATTATGGGAGTAGAAATGGGAAAAGTTTAATAAAAACTGAACCCAACAGCCTGGAAAATTAGACACTTTCTGGGTAATCTACATTTGTGTTTGTTTTCTCTTTGCTCTTAGGTTGTTGTATCCAGCAGTTTTGCTCTTCAAAGGAAAGCAAAACTGAGATTGTTCTAGTTAGTAATAATTTGGATCCTTGCAATTTTTAAAAGGTTTATAACTTCAGCTCTAAGGAACAGTTCTGAGACTTTCATTGCTAAATCATGCTCTGGGGAAGTCTGCCATTTACTATGTCATAAGATAGGGCTACCTACCTAGCTGTTATTGATGGTCTCTGAGCTCTAGAAAATGCACGCCTTTTTGTAAGGTAGCAGCAGTTTGACATTCACTAAGGAGAGAATGAGGCTCTGAAAGGCCATTTTGTGTGAGTTGAGATTGCTTTATTAATAGTGGTTTCTGAAGATACGTATTTCTTCCTTTCTGGTTAGTCATACTTGTGCAACATTTTTTTCCCCTTCAATTGATCTGACTTCAGCCTTAATGAAAGATAATAAAGTCATTTCCTGGAAGCTTAGTGCTCCTTAGCTGTTGTGTGGCTGCTACAAAGTGCCTCATGTATAGTTATTTCTGATATATGGTTTTTCTGGTATATAGTTATTTTATTAGAAAAACTCAACCTCTTGGCAGTATGATGTAGTGGAAAGAGCTTTGGATATCAAATCATGTTGTAAGATACAGAGAGGTAGGTAGATAGCACTCTGCAAAGTGAGACATTATTATTACATGGTTGTGGAAGACTGCAGCTTAGTATGTTTACTTTACTTTTTTTTTTTTGGCCACATTGCAGGGCTTGTGGGATCCTAGTTACCCGACCAGGGATCTAAGGAACCCATCCCCCCTCCTCCCCCCGCCCCCGCCCCCGGCAGTGGAGGCGAGGAGTCCCAGCCACTGGACCGCCAGGGAATTCCCACATTTATTATTTTTAAAAAGTAACGTTTAAAAATCTTCTAAGCTCTCATTTTGACTTTCACTATGTTTGTTTGCTTGAATGTACAGGCGAAGGCACAAACTTAGAACCAAATAAGCCCGCCGTCTCTGTATTCCTGTTTTTCACAGCTCTGCCCCTGGTGGGTGGTGGTGAAGAAGGGACCACCCAGTAAACTGAGTTTAGTTTCCAGACAGTGAAATGATCTATGGGCTCTTAGTTTTTGTTGTTTTTTAAGTTAGAAGCTTTTTTTTTTTTTTTTTTTTTAATCAACACCCTTTCTCCTTTATCAGCACCCTTTTTCCTTTCATTTTGTAGTCATACGCTCATAGATCTTGCTTTTTTTTTTTTTTTTTTTTTTTTAACCTTAAAGCTTCAGATTTTTTCTCAGCCACTACTAAATCCAGAAAACTCTTCCCCCAGGTTGAGGAGGGGCCTGGTTTTGAAAGACTTAGTTTGGATGACTTTGTGGGAGTTCTGCCTAATAAAGAGTGCAGGGGTGGGCTTTGGCAAGAGAATAGAGCACATTTCCTTGATGGCTATATAATTCACTCGAGAAGCAAATTTCTGGCACTAAAAATAAAAATTTCACATCTGCTCAGTTTTATCGGGGTCAGGAAAATGTCTCCTCTTAGAAGTTAAGTTGAATGCGATACCAGAGTTGGTTTGCCAAGTGTCGCTAAACTTGGGGTCAGATTGCTGAGACCTAATTTGTTAAGAGAGTTGTATTTTAGACTAGTTCATTTGAACATTAGTGATAAGTAGGTTTAGATGATTTAAATGTGTTCAAAATTAACATTCTAGTGCAAAAGGTTATACAACAGAATTTTCTATTTTAAAATAATATACTTTTATCAAATATAAAATGTTTCTGCATCATTTGTTGTACCTAATATTATATTTGATTCTTAGTGTGATTTTTTTAAGTGCTTTTTAAACGAGTTCAGTGTAAGTAGAAAAGGTCTCCTTTAAAACCTAGGTGCCTTGATTGATTTGAAAAGACTGAGAAGGCAGTCTTGAGACCTTTTCAATTGCTCCTATTTATTCATTCCAGTAGCTTTCTGTCAATGACGTCATTGTTAAATCCCGTTGCATTGTGTAATGTGGCCATTTTAGTTCTTAATTAAATAACGAGCACAAGGGTGCCTAGTGTTTCAGAAAAATTTAGTTATCTGTTCTCATATCTCCCTTTCCCTTTAATTGTTCTACTTTGTAAAGTAGCATATAAATGTTGGCACTAAAACTTTAGTTCTGCTCATTCCTTGCTTCTGATTGTTTTGTTTTCCCTCCTTGAAAATGTTTTAAATGTAAGATGAAAATCTGTAGAAAAGCTTTATTACATAATGCTTTGTAAGTTTCTGATTGGGTGTCTGTAAACATTAATAGATAATAATTAGTTGAAATTTTTCAATTTGCTGTTTAATTGAAAAACAGGCATATTTTTCATATTTCATACAGAAGGGATATCACAATAGTACTATCCCTTTCTCTAACATTTAGCATTATTATGCAGGCCCTGGTGTTCTGAAGCATTATTTAAAAGGTATATGCCACACTATGATTACATTGTTAATACTATTCTAGGTTTTAAGAATTGGGCCCCTTAAAAGACCCTGAAAAAGTTTCTGAAGAAAGTTTTTTTCTTCAGAGTTGGTTGCAAATCTGGACTGTAATTTGAATTTATACTTTTCATTCCAGTGTTTTTAATTTTAATTAACTATTTATTTATTTTAAAAATATTCATTTATTTATTTGGCTGCTCCAGGTCTTAGTTGCGGCACGCGGGATCTCTGTTGTGGTGTGCAGGATGTTTAGTTGCAGCATGTATGCGGGATCTAGTTCCCTGACCAGGGATCGAACTTGGGCCGCCTGCACTGGGAGCGTGGAGTCTTAACCACTGGACCACCAGGGAAGGCCCTCACTCCAGTGTGTTTTAAACTCTGAGTGGCTTATGGAAACTGCGTAGTATAACTTGTTTGACAAGTTGGGCGTGCCTGTCTAATTTACTATGAATCCTTCTCACCCTATATCTATGTGCAAAATAAATAATAATTTAATGATTTCAAAGAAGGGGTTAAAATATAAAATACCCAGGTCAAGACAAAGACTTGCCCTTTACAAGATGAGAGAACTCAGTTAAAAATCTACATCTCTGAAGGAATTCCCTGGTGGTCCAGTGGTTAGGACTCGGCTCTTTTCACTGCTATGGGCCTGGGTTGTCTCTGGTCAGGGAACTGAGATCCTGCAAGCCGCGCGGTGAGGCCAAAACAAAACAAAAACAAAACAAAAAATCTGCATCTCTGAAAAAAATTTTTTAAACGGTTTTCATAGGAAATCAAATATTTGCTGCAAATAATCTAAGTAAGGTTAAATGCTATTGAGATAGATCTTTTCAGATTATTCCATATGTTCTTCATTAACTTGACCCTGTTTGGATTGCTTAGAAGGGGGGTGAGGATCCCCTCCAATTCCCTCCTTTTTTTTAAATATATTTATTTGGTTGTGCTGGGTCTTAGTTGCAGGAGGTGGGCTCCTTAGCTGCAGTTCGTGGGCTCCTTAGTTGCGGCATGCATGTGGGATCTAGTTCCCCAACCAGGGATCGAGCCTGGGCCCCCTGCATTGGGAGCATGGAGTCTTATCCACTGTGCCACCAAGGAAGTCCCTCCAGTACCCTCCTTTTGGAAACCTAAGGTGTAGAAAGATGCAGTGACTTGCCAAAGGTCAGTGACAAAATTTACAGAGTGATAGAGGTCTTCTGACTTCAGATGAGTATCCTTTCCACTACACTACTACTCTCTCTTTTTTTTTAAATAAATTTGTTTATTTTTGGCTGCGTTGGGTCTTTGTTGCTGCATGCGGGCTTTCTCTAGTTACGGTGAGCGGGAGCTACTCTTCGTTGTGGTGCGTGTGCTTCTCATTGCAGTGGCTTCTCTTGTTGCAGAGCATGGGCTCTAGGCACGCGGGCTTCAGTAGTTGTGGCTCGTGGGCTCTAGAGCGCAGACTCAGTAGTTGTGGCACACAGGCTTAGTTGCTCCACGGCATGTGGGATCTTCCCGGACCAGGGCTCGAACCCGTGTCCCCTGCATTGGCAGGTGGATTCTTAACCACTGCGCCACCAGGGAAGTCCGAAGTTTAGCAAAATTTATTGAGCATTTATTGTGTGTCAGATGTGTTAGGCTCTTGGAATTCATTGAAACAGATATGTTCCCGTGCCTTCTTGGAGCTCCAGTTGCTGTTGCGTTATAGTTACCTACACTTAGTGCATTTCGGGGAGGGGGGAACCAGTTTTCACACAACTAATCCTGAGAGTTGCACCAAAATATATTAAATAATAGGGTCCCACAGTATTTTGGATTTATATTATAGTCTCGTTGTACTGTGTTATATATTGTCAGGTTATTTATTTTTAATTAAAAATGCTGTCATGGACTTCCCTGGTGGCGCAGTGGTTAAGAATCCACCTGCCAGTGCAGGGGACACGGGTTCGAGCCCTGGTCCGGGAAGATCCCACATGCCGCGGAGCAGCTAAGCCTGTGCGCCACAACTACTGAGCCTGCGCTCTAGAGCCCGTGAGACACAACTACTGAGCCCGCATGCCTAGAGCCCATGCTCCGCAACAAGAGAAGCCACCGCAATGAAGAGTAGCCCCCGCTCACCGCAACTAGAGAAAAGCCCATGCACAGCAACAAAGACCCAACGCAGCCAAAAATAAAATAAATAAATTTATTTTAAAAAATAAATAAAAAGGCTGTCATGTCCTTTAATACTTAATTGTTTTTACTTTTACTTATAATTTTGGCTCAAGTTTGTAAAAGAAGATGCATGGAAAGAGGGAAGAGATTTGTATATATATTGTGATGTACTTAATGATATTTTTGCTTGGTTGCTGTTAAATCCCTAGCATTTATGTAGTTTTAGAAAAAATTGATTAAAACGAAAGAATATGAAAAGTAATATAGATTTTTTTTTATATAGATATTTTTAAATAAGTATTTTTAATTGTGGTAAAAACCACATAACATAAAATGTACCATCTTAACCATTTTTAAGTGTACAGGTCAGTGATATTAAGTATATTCACATTGATATGCAACAGATCTCCAAAACTTTTTCATCTTACAAAACTGAAACACTATCTATACCTATTAAAATCCTATTTCCCCCTCTTCCCAGCGCCTTGCAGCCATTATTCTGCTTTGTATTTCTATGAATTTGACTACTTTAAATATCTCGTGTAAGTGGAATCATAGGGTATTTGTCTTTTTGCAACAGGCTTATTTCATCTAGCATAATGTCTTGTAAGCTCATCCATATTGTAGCATGTGACAGGATTTCCTTCCTTTTTAATGCTGAATAATATTCCATTGTATGTATATACTACATTTTCTTTATCCGTTCATCTGTGATGGCCATTTGGCTTTCTTTGACCTCTTGGCAATTGTGAATAGTGTGGCTGTGAACTTGGGTGTGCAAATATCTCTTTGAGATCCTGCTTTCAGTTCTTTTGGATATGTACCCAGAAGTAGGATTGCTGGATCATATGGTAATTCTACTTTTTTTTAATTTTTAGTTTTTTCATTTATTTATTTATTTCTGGCCGTGCTGTGCGGCTTGCGGGGATCTCAGTTCCGCGACCAGTGATTGAACCTGGGCCCCGGCAGTAAAAGTGCCAAGTCCTAACCAGTGGAACGTCAGGGAACTCCCAAGTAATTCTGTTTTTAATTTTTTGAGGAAATATATTTTGTAGTTTTGCTTTTAGCTTCTATAAACAAAGATTTTAAAAAACTACGTTTCCATACTATGTTTTCAGTTAGAACTACATTTTAAGCTTTTTTGTCTGATTATAAGATTATTTCCAGATAAGATTATTTCCAGATTTCCTGTAAGATTATTTCCAGATTTCCTAATCTAATGGAGCAAAATCATTAATACACTATAGCTGATATCCAGCTGCTTTTACATTATTTAAATATGGATATTTGTAATGTAAGATGCTTAAAATGGAGCTCAAGGATTGAGATTTGAGACAGGAATTATTACCGTTTAGGATTGCACATGAAGAATTGTTAATGATAAGGAATTCCCTGGCGGTCCAGTGGTTAGGACTCCAAGCTTCCACTGCAGGGGGCCCTGGTTTGATCCCTGGTCGGGGAACTAATATCCCACAAGCTGTGCGGCACGGCAAAAAAAAAAGGAAAAAAAATTGTCATGATATACAATGTTTTTTTTAAAAAATTAATTTTATTATTTTAATAAATTTATTTTTGGCTGCATTGGGTCTGTTACTGCGCGCGGGCTCTCTCTAGTTGTGGCGAGCGGGAGCTATTCTTCATTGCAGTGCGCAAGCTTCTCATTGCAGTGGCTTCTCTTGTTGCGGAGCACAGGCTCTAGGTGTGCGGGCTTAGTAGTTGTGGCTCGCGGGCTCTAGAGCACAGGCTCAATAGTTGTGGCGCACGGGTTTAGTTGTTCCGTGGCATGTGGGATCTTCCCAGACCAGGGATCGAACCCATGTCCCCTGCATTGGCAGGGGGATTCTTAACCACTGTGCCACCAGTGAAGTCCTAATTTTATTATTTTTTTAATACAGCAGGTACAATGTTGTTTTTTTTCTTTTTTAAAGGGAAATTGAGGCTGGATTGTGAAGGGTCTTTTATTATGCATTTCTTTTTAATATTTATTTTATTTATTTATTATTTTTGGCCATGTTGGGTCTTTGCTGCTACATGCGAGCTTTCTCTAGTTTCCCGAGCGGGGGCTACTCTTCGTTGAGGTGCGCAGGCTTCTCATTGTGGTGGCTTCTCTTGTTGCGGAGCACGGGCTTTAGGCACGTGAGCTTCAATAGTTGTGGCACGCAGGCTCTAGAGCGCAGGCTCGGTAGTTGTGGCGCATTGGCTTAGTTGCTTTGCGGCATGTGGGATCTTCCTGGACCAGGGCTTGAACCTGTGTCCCCTGCATTGGCAGGTGGATTCTCAACCACTGCGCCACCAGGGAAGTCCCCACGTTGTACTATTTTTAACTGAAATGTGAAATTCAGATGCATCCAGACTTAAATTACTAATGGTTCTTTGATTTATTCCTGAAAACATTCTGATGAATAATTGACTTAAGTCTTAAAATTTTATTGCAATAACCAGAATGGAGACATTATAAAATATTATCATATTACATTATCTAGATGGGTTTTACCATAAAAATTTAAGAAATAGGCATTTAAACTTTAAGAAATAGGCACATATAAGAGGGGTTACATGAAATAGGCACTTTCATTTCCCGTACTTCTTTCTTAGTATTGAAAATTTTTACTCCATGGACTGTTTGGTTTTAATCATTGCTTTGCTTGCAAAGGAGTTTGATGCTGTTTAAAAGTGGTACCACCCAAGAAATTTGTCCCTTTCCAAAAAGCTAAGGATCAAACTTACAACAAACTTTTCATTTTGTTTAGCTCCATAAAGGCTCAGTATTATAGATAGTATTGTCCAGAATGATTCTCTTAATGAGAATGTTACTGAAGGACTACTAATGTTGCATCATCTGAAGACCCCCAGGTATCCCAGGACCACAGTAGCGGATGGTTTGGAGATACCTGGCATTGTGCTCAGCATGCTCTACAATATTGTACCTAGAGCAAACAAAAATATAAAGGTTATGTTTGGAAAACATGAGCTTCTGTTCAGAAGTCAAGTTCTGAGGCTTTTCTAATTCTGGTTCAAAACCACCATCAGGCCCATGCAGCTGCCTTCTGAAACCTGAAATGGAGGCTGAAAATGAAAGCTACTGCTGCACGTGAATGGTTCTGTTTATAAGTGAGTCATATTGTGTCATGTCTCCTGTTTTCTTATACCACCTCCACACCACCCCCATTTCTATTCCCAACCTCCCGTGAGATGTTGGTACTATGAACAAACACAGGCACTTGCTAAAGAGTACTGGTTTTTTTTTTTTTCCTGTTTGCTATGCTGCTGTTAGGAGGGAAAATGAAATGACTCTTTGAAAGTACAATATAAAAATCCACAAAATTGTTAGGAGATTGGGAACAGTTGTTGGGAAAAGTTTTTCTACTTGGTTAGTGCTCTTCTGGATGGGAAGTTATAGATGACTGACTGTAAGTGGGATCTTAAAGCCAAAATACTGCGGTTTGTTTTTTGTTTTAAATACTGTTTTTGCAGATGAACAAGTCTCACATCCTGTGTAGTATAAGATTGAACAGTTTAGCTGGACGAAATAACTCCAGCTCTGAAACTAGCAGTAATTGAAAATCCTTTGTGAAAGAAAAAGAAAGTTTGTCCTGAATGAGATATTCAGTATGGACAGGGGAGTGATACACTAGGATCCAAATCATAACTTTGCTTCTTACTGGCTATGTGACTTAGGGGAAGTTCTTCATCCTCTATGAGCTGAGGTTTTTGTTTTGTTTTTTTTTTTTAATTTTACTTATTTATTTATTTATTTTTGGCTGTGTTGGGTCTTCGTTTCTGTGCAAGGGCTTTCTCCAGTTGCGGCGAGCGGGGGCCACTCCTCATCGCGGTGCGCGGGCCTCTCACCATCATGGCCTCTCTTGTTGCGGAGCACAAGCTCCAGATGCGCAGCCTCAGTAGTTGTGGCTCACGGGCCCAGCCGCTCCGCGGCATGTGGGATCCTCCCAGACCAGGGCTCGAACCCGTGTCCCCTGCATTGGCAGGCAGACTCTCAACCACTGCGCCACCAGGGAAGCCTGAGCTGAGGTTTCTTTATCTGTAAAAGAGAGTTAGTATTAATATTTACCCCCATGGGATTATTAGGATTAAATGAGGTAGAGAACATGTGAGAGCACATAATAGGTTCTCAACACATATTAGTGCCCACCTCTCAATAAAAGTTCTGTCTTCCCATCCATTTAAAAGTAGGATTTTAATCACTTAGTTGAAGGCAGCTCTTTCAAGTTGTTGTGTCTAGACCTTCACGTTCTTTCTCACCCATTATGTTTCTTGTCCATTGGTGTAGTCATTGAACTACCACAACTGCCAAAGGAAGTAAATTCCAACCAGTATGCTTTGTTCTTTCATAAACCATTCTAGTAAAAACAGTAGTTGACAGTAGAGGTTTTTAGGATTACCCGTGGATTTTCTGTTTCTTCATCTCTCTTTGGCCTGGTTATGAACTTGGTGCAGACTGTTTGCTAGAAAAACATTCTTCTTGATGAACACTTTGTTGACACTCCATATAATGATAATTAGGTTTCTCAATTTCTGTTTCAATGAATCATTTTTCTGTCCCTATTTTCTTAAGAGTTGTTTGGTTTTCTGTACATTAAAACAATTTTATTTTTTCCTTTTACCTTTCTAGAACTTGATTTTACTCAATCACTGTTTTACTTCCTTTTGTAATCTCAGCTAATTCCTGTCTCATGTATCTCACCCCCACCCCCCGAGAAAAAACTCAACACTTCAAAAATGGTTGTGAAATAATTTAAGACATCTAGGCAGGTGTGAAGGATAATACAATGGATATTCTTTTACCCACTTCACAAAATGGTACATTATAAATATTATTAAAGCTCACAAAATTTGTCTGCCCTCCTAAAATTTTTTAAAATTGCTGCTGAACTGTGTGTTTTATCAAGTAATGGTTGTTCTGGTTGTGTATGTAAACTCGCTTGTTTTAATCTTCTATCGCAAAAGGAAAGTAAAAAATTGAGAAACTGGTTAGGTCTGAACCGACTTAATTTAGTGATTTTGGAATTTCTTGACTTCTGTTCATCTAAGAACAAGGATGATTATAGCTGCTCAATTCTTTGTGGTGATGTAAATTCATAGATGTACAAATACATACAAACAAATATCTAAAACATTTGTTAGCTGCTCTTTGTACAATTTTAGGTATGTCAGTGTTTTAGATCTTAAATGCCTGAAGGGCAGGAACCACCTCTGTTTTTCTTTATACAGAGCATGTTTGGTACCATAAACATATGGGTGCAGAATAAATGATCTAAAGGGAGAACATTGGTTACGCGCACTGCTATGTAAATTACAGTTTCAGTGTGGGAAATGGGAAAATTCAAAGCATTTACTTTATAAAGATCTACAGAGCTAAAATTAGAAAACATACCTTTGAGGATAGGAAAAAAATTTATTTTTTTGGCCATGCTGCGTGGCTTATGAGGTCTCAGTTCCCGAGGGATTGAACCCAGGCCAAGGCAGTGAAAGCCCAAAATCCTAACCACTAGGCCACCAGGTAACTCCCTAAATATATTTTTAAGTAACCTGTTTAAATGATATTGGTAAAAACATTAAACAATGCAAATAATACTGAAAGTAAAGTAAAAATTTATTGAACATTAACTATCCGAAGAAAATCACTGTTGAAATTTTGGTGATCGTCCTTCCAGACATCTTTTTGTACCTTTGTGTACAATTTACAAAGAAGTCTGCATATTGTTTTATGAAGTAGAATCATACTATTCACAATTCTCCATAATCTTATATTTACTGAATAGAATATCATAAACATATTTTCCATAACTAATAATAAATATACATCTACATCATCATTTTAAATGATTGTATGGGAATTCCATAGTATGTTTGTACTAGGATATGCTTAACCCTACTGATGTACTTTTTTTTCTAAAATTTTACTGTTATAAGTAATGCTCTGATGAATATTGTTGTTTATACTTTTTAGATTAAAATTTTGTAAGTGAGCAATTCTACTTCTAGGTATATTTCTAGGAGAAATGAAAACGTACATCCACACAGAAACTTGTACACAGATGTTTATAGCAGCACTATTCATAATAGCCAAAAGGTGGAAACAACCTAAATGTCCAATGGATAAACAAAAGTAGTATATCCATTTGATGAAATATTATTCAGCCATAAAAAGAAATGAAGTAGTGATACATGCTACAATGTGAGTGAACCTGGAAAACATTCTGCTAAGTGAAAGAAGCCAGACAAAAAAAGGTCACATATTGTATGATTCCATTTATATGAAATATCTAGAATAGGAAAATCCGTAGAGACAGTGGTTGCCAGAAGATGGGGTGAGGGGAGAATGGGGAGTGATTCCTTAATGGACAGAGGGGCTTTTCTAGGGTGATGAAAGTTTTGAAAATAGAGGGAGGTGGTAGTCGCACAACATCGTGAATGCACTAAATGCCGCTGAATTGTACACTTTTATTATTATTTTTTTTTAATCTATTTATTTATGGCTGCGTTGGGTCTTCGTTGCTGCGTGCACACTTTCTCTAGTTGCGGCATGCTGGGGCTTCTCATTGCAGTGGCTTCTCTTGTTGTGGAGCACGGGCTCTAGGCACGTGGGCTTCAGTAGTTGTGGCACGTGGGCTTTAGAGTGCAGGCTCAGTAGTTGTGGCGCATGGGCTTAGTTGCTCCGCGGCATGTGGGATCTTCCAGGACCAGGGCTCAAAGCCGTGTCCCCTGCATTGGCAGGCAGATTCTTTTTTTTTTTTTTTTTTTTTTTTAAATTAATTAATTAATTTATTTATTTTTGGCTGTGTTGGGTCTTTGTTTCTGTGCGAGGGCTTTCACTAGTTGCGGCAAGCGGGGGCCACTCTTCATCGCGGTGCGCGGGCCTCTCACTATCACGGCCTCTCTTGTTGCGGAGCACAGGCTCCAGACGCGCAGGCTCAGTAGTTGTGGCTCACGGGCCCAGTTGCTCCGCGGCATGTGGGATCTTCCCAGACCAGGGCTCGAACCCGTGTCCCCTGCATTGGCAGGCAGATTCTCAACCACTGCGCCACCAGGGAAGCCCCGGCAGGCAGATTCTTAACACTGCACCACCAGGGAAGTCCAGTTTTATCATTTTAAATCATTTTCTTAGAATAAGTCCTCAAGAGTATGTTAGCTGATTCATTTATTACATAATCAGTATTAAAAGAACAGAACAGAAAACTCAGAATACGTTAAATAAAATGCATACATCTGAATTATTCATTGCCATATTAAGCAAAAGTTGAAGGAAACCAGTTTAGGAAAAGGAGTTCACAAATGCATAGATGAACATCTGTATATTTTCATGGAGTAGCATTTCCATCTTTTATTCTTTTGTCATACTGTCACTGACAGTTTAAAGCTGTGATGTGTTTCTGTAACACTAGATATAAATAGAGTATCTGCTTTTAGTATTTATCTAGTAAACTGGACAAATTAAGACAAGGGGAAGTCTAGTTGTCATATTAAAAAGTTACCTTGGAGTTTATGCTTGGGAGGTTTAAAATGTCAGCTGTACTGTATCAGATTATATAATTGCACTGTGGGCATAAACTTAGAGAGCCTTATCATTAAAAGGTACCCAATATGTACGTGCCTATTTACATTGTCACTTCAGGGATCTCAGGATGGTATGGATCCGAAGAGCTACCTCTTTTTTTTTTTTTTTTTTTTTGGCCCCGCCGAGTGGCATGTGGGATCTTAGTTCCCCGACTGGGGATCGAACCTGCACCCCCTGCATTGGAAGCGCAGAGTCTTAACCACTGGACTGCCAGGGAAGTCCCCTGAAGAGTTACTTCTTAATATTAATTCAGATTTTTATGCTTAATGTTACTGTATTATGATTATAAATATGTAAAGTTTGTGCAAATAGTAATTGAGGGGAAGATGAAAAGGATAATAATAGTTAATTTGTTGTGATGGTAGAATTTGGGATATTTTCACCCCCTTTTTGGTTTCCATTACTGTTAATAGTACTATAAATATTTTTTAGACTCTTATTCACAGAACATGATAGATGGCTACTATTATTCATTTTTCTTCAGGCCCTACTAGAGAAATTAATTTGGTCTTGTTAGCGAAAGCCTCTAGGATACTTGAGTTTGAGGTTCTTATCTTTACTATGTACATCTCTACTTTGCTTCAGCATTCTTTCGTGCTTTATCATCAAACAACATCTCCTTGCTATATTTTATCTAGGAAATTTTCTGAAAACATGAACTTTTATCCACAGTTTCTTTCTCCTTTCAGAAGTACACTGTGTATTCAGAACAGTTATTTCTGCATTACTAATCAACCCCAAGCTATTATTAATGGGAATTATGTATAATTTGAAGACTTCGATATGATTATCCTTTTTCAGTGGTAAATCCAGTGGTTAGAAACAAAATGTTAGATTACAGTGCATTTTATTCTTTGTTTTACAGTATTTTATTGCTGCTGTTTTAAACACTAATGATAGAATTTGGTGTTACAACTTCCCTACATAAATTCAAAAGCACATACTGTGGGTAGTAAGGGTACATGTGTAGATGGGAGGAAAAAAACATTAAAAGTCACATTTAGCCTTTTTATTTTCTTAATATACGGTGATTTATTGAGTACCTCCTAAGTGCCAGGAACAATGCTAGGTATGCTGTATATTAATTTTTATTAGTTATCCCAGTATCCTTTTTGCCCCTGAGGAAAGTAAGGCTCAGAGAGGTTCCTTGGCTAATAAGTGGTGAAACCAGGATTCATACCTAAGTTTGTCCAACTGCACCATTATAGTGCATTACAGTGTATGTAATGGCCCTTATTAATTTTAATCATCAGAGGCTCTCAGTAATTTAAAATGTCGGTTGAATATGAACAGTTCGAAAGTCAGTCAAGGGAATTCCCTGGTGGTCCAGTGGTTAGGATTGTGTTCATCTCTCCTTTAATCAGGGAAGTGATAGAGGCATGAAATAAGTCCAGAATTAATTTTTATCATTCTCCTATTTATTATATCACTTTCGTGTTCTTACTAAACCAAACGACTGTATTCTCTCTTTTTTTAAAAAAGGGTGTCTTTTAAAATTTTTAATTATTTTTTAAATTTTTATTAAAACTTTTTTTTGGCTGGGCCGTGCGACTTGCAGTATCTTAGTTCCCTGACCAGGGATTGAACCTGGGCTCTCAGCAGTAAGAGCACAGAGTCCTAACCACTGGACCACCAGAGAATTCCCGACTATATTCTTTTTTTTTTTTTAAGAAGTTGAATACTTTATTATTAAACTGTTTCTTATTTTCCTGCAAGGCTGTTGCTTCACTGTATAAAAATAGCACCAGCAAACACAGTATATTGCAAAATTAAGATAATAATGTTCTTCACTGGACACTATACAACTAACAAACTTTTCTCCACTGTCATTTATTTCCAGTGGCAAGTTCATTGAGTATTTTGACCCAAATCCAGGGATGGCTGTAAGCAAGTTACAATATTATATAAGGTTAAGATAACAATGTTATCCTTGAAGTACATAATTTTTATAACTAGTGTTACCACAGATAATTTCAGGAATTCTGAGTATTATAACTGGAGACTAGCCTAAAAATCACAGGGTGTTGTGAAAAAGATGCATAGTGTTTATCTGAAATCATTAGGAAGTTAAGGGGTATTTTCTTCAGGCAACATTGTTTCAAGTAGTTTCTTTTGCTAAAAGTTGCTTTTTAAAAATCTATCCACCACTAATTTAAGACAACTATGCTAGATTAAGTTGTTTCAAACTAGTTTATTTAGGGGTTCCATTTTCACTCCTCAATAGATTTTATATATTTCTCATATGCTTCTTCACTCATTAGTTCCTCTAGTTCTGAAGGGTTACTGAGTGTCATCTTGATCAGCCAACCATCTTCATAACAAGATATGTTGACAAGTCCTGGATTTTCTGCTAGAGCTTCATTAATGAATTTCAGTTACTTCTCCTGATAGAGGAGAATAGAGTTCACTAGCAGCTTTCACACTTTCCAAAGCACCAAATTCCTCTTGTTTGTTCAATTTTGTCCCAACTTCAGGCAGGCTACAGTAAACAACATCTCCCAAAGCTTCCTGTGCAAAATTGCTGATTCCCACTGTTCCAACACCGTTTTCTGTTATTACCCATTCATGTTTGTCTGTGAATTTACGACCCGACAGCAGAGCGGGGCCGGTGCGCAGCGCCCAGACGGCGCCCGCCCGCAGTCCCCAAGGCCGCGGCGGGCAGGGCGCGTTGGGCGCAGAGATGGCGCGCAGGCTGCAGACCACGGCCCGCACGCTGCGCGCCACTCGCAGCGCCATGTTCGCAGGCCCGACTATATTCTCTTAAGCTTTATGCTCCTTCTCCACAGCTTTCCTCTGGTATATATTATATATTTAAATGAATTTTAAATCATAACAGTCTGAATAATAATAGGTAATTATAGCTAGTTTGCGAGGGATGTTAAAGTGAGTCCCTTTCCCAGGAAATAATCACTATGGTGAGAGCTGGCGGAAAGATAAGACAATTTTAGTTCATTTCTCTGTCTTGAAAAACAATTTTCACTATGGAATGATGTTGACAGAGATGGGAAGTAGGTGAAAGTCTTGGAATTTATAAGAATTTTGGTATGTTACTAATGATGATCAAATTTTCACATCCTTAGTTTTCTTGGACATGAAAAATAAGGAAATGTGTACCGATGGATAACGTAAAACCAGAGTGTTTAGTTAAGGAAACATTACCAACACTGGGGAAAAAAATGTAGTTTTGATGGAGAGACATCTGAATTATAGTTCTTCAAATGGTCCCATTTAAAATTTGTGCATACACTGCACACCTTTCCCCTCTTTTTTTCTTCCTCCTAAACACTCTTCCCTGGGAGGGTGGGCTTTTAAAACACTTATCACTTAGTTACAGCGACACCTACTGGTGAGAGCCTTTGCAATCATTGTGCTGATTGATTGCCCTGTACTTAAGGAAAACTATGCAGTTTCTGCAATGTGAAGAACCAATTTTTAAAAAACGCTGTAATGGAGATTGACATATGTACACTATTGATACTATGTATAAAATAGAGAACTAATGAGAACCTACTGTATAACACAAGGCACTCTACTCAGTGCTCTGTGGTGACCTAAATGGGAAGGAAATCCAAAAAAGAGGGGATATATGTATACGTATAGCTGATTCACTTTGCTGTACAGTAGAAACTAACACAATATTGTAAAGCAACTATAGTCCAATTAAAAAAAAAACAGTTCTACAATGATAGTTTCAGGTCCACTTAAAAAATAAAAAATAAAATAAATTAAAAAGAAAAAAGATAGGGGCTTCCCTGGTGGTCCAGTGGCTAAGACTCCATGCTCCCAACGCAGGGGCCCTGGGTTCAGTTCCTGGTCAGGGAACTAGGTCCCACATGCTGAAACTAAAAGATCCCGAATGTGGCAATGAAGATCCTGAGTGCCGCAACTGAAGACCCGGCGCAGCCAAATATATTGGAAAAACAAAAGCAAAACACTGTTAATATACCAAAAAGTGGGGAGATGCATAGGCTGATTTTTGTTTTCACTGTGTAGGTGTTTTTGATGATAAAAGTTGTATAATTACACTGTAGAAAATATGAGAAGGAGAAAGGGGAAAAACAAAACTAATAGCACTTCCCATTACAGTCACCAATTTGGTGTTTGCTCTACTTTATATAAATTTTAATGTATGTATTGGGTTGGCCACAAAGTTCGTTCGGGTTTTTCTGTAGCATCCTATGGAAAAACCCAAATGAACTTTGTGGCCAACGCAGTATTTCTTTAGCATAGTCTTTTTTCTTAGTATGCATGTAATGTGTTTCTTGGTTTGTTTGGTAATATAGCATAAGCATTTTGTCTAAACTGTTATACGTTAATTAATCATAAATTTTACTGACTGCCTAGTAGTCCATCAGGTTACTTGAACAGTTTATTTACATTTTAATTCATTTCTTCTATTGCTGTTGTAAATAATTTGATGAGTGTCTGTTCAAATGACTTTTTCCATAGTTGGATTTTTTTCAGTGATGAGCATTTTTATGGACACTGACCTTTCCCCAAATAAGTTATGTTTTTGCTTATTAGTGAGGTTGAATATTTTTCCTTCTGCTTGTTTATTATTTTTTATTTTTGGTTGCATTGGATCTTTGTTGCTGTGCGCAGGCTTTCTCTAGTTGTAGTGAGCGGGGGCTACTGTTTGTTGCGGTGCGCAGGCTTCTCATTGCGGTGGCTTGTCTTGTTGTGGAGCATGGGCTCTAGGTGCGCGGGCTTCGGTAGCTGTGGCACACGGGCTCAGTAGTTGTGGCTTGCAGGCTCTAGAGCGCAGGCTCAGTAGTTGTGGTGCACAGGCTTAGTTGCTCCACGGCATGTGGGATCTTCCTGGAGCAGGGCTTGAGCCCGTGTCCCCTGCATTGGCAGGCGGGTTATTTTTTTTTTAATTAATTAATTTAATTAATTAATTTATTTTTGGCTGCATTGGGTCTCATTGCTGTGCGCTGGCTTTCTCTAGTTGTGGTGAGCGGGGGCTACTCTTCGCTGTGGTGCGTGAGCCTCTCATTGCAGTGGCTTGTCTTGTTGCAGAGCAGCGGCTCTAGGCGCATGGGCTTCAGTGGTTGTGGCACACGGGCTCAGTAGTTGTGGCTCACGGGCTCTAGAGTGCAGGCTCAGTAGATCTCACATACCGCGGGCTTATTTGCTCCGGGACATGTGGGATCTTCCTTGACCAGGGCTGGAACCCATGTGCCTTGCATTGGCAGATGTATTCTTAATCACTGTGCCACCAGGGAAGCCCTCCTTCTGCTTGTTTACAGATTATACCAGTTGATTTGTCTACTGGCATGATAATATTTTTAGGAACTTGCCTGAGCTCTTTTTTTAAATAAAGAAATTCATTTGCTGAAAATAACTTCCTCAAGTTCTTACTGGCTTTTTCTAATACAGAAGCTTTTCATTTTTGTATGTCAAATGAATTGATTTTTTCTTTTGTGATTTCTTTAATGAGTTCAAAAAATCATAACATAGATCTCTACGGTCTATGCCTTATAAAAGTTTTTTTTTTTAATAATTTATTTTTGGCTGCATTGGGTCTTCATTGCTGCGCGCGGACTTTTCTCTAGTTGCAGCGAGTGGGGGCTACTCTTTGTTGCGGAGCATGGGCTCTAGAGTGCAGGCTCCGTAGTTGTGGCACACGAGCTTAGTTGCTCCACGGCATGTGGAATCTTCCCGGACTAGGGCTCGAACCCGTGTCCCCTGCATTGGCTGGCGGATTCTTAACCACTGTGCCACCAGGGAAGTCCCTAAAAGTTTGATAATTG
The DNA here is from genome assembly GCF_028023285.1 of Balaenoptera ricei. NCBI lineage: Eukaryota > Metazoa > Chordata > Mammalia > Artiodactyla > Balaenopteridae > Balaenoptera > Balaenoptera ricei. The sequence continues at coordinate 45,076,251 of NC_082648.1, forward strand.
TTTTCTTTTCATATTTAAATATATATATGTGTGTATTTAACTCCCCTCCCTCCCTTTATTTTTCATTGTTTAATATGAAAAATACAAAGAAGTCAACCCATCATTTAAAGAAACCAATATTAGTGTTTTTAAATTTTTTTCCAGTCTTTCTTTCCAGACATTTTTGTAAACATTGAACTTTATCTGCCCAGAATTATTTTTGAAGTGTGACAAGGGTGTGATATTGTAACTTCAATATCTAAAGTTACTTTGAACATATGGTTTGTCTCTCAGCTTCCTGACATCCAGAGCAAAAAAGGCAGCTAGAGATACCTTTTTCTGTGTGTTTTATCTCACTAGAGTTTGGGTCCTTGACCGTAGAACCTAAATTTAGTGTGTGGCACACAACAGAGGTGAAATAAAGATTTGTTGTATTAAAGTAAATAAAAAATAAATATTTTCTGTCTCCCTATTCCTGTGGTACCCCCCCTCATCCCTGACAGTGTAGGGTTTTTCTTTTCACTTTTCCCCTTTGAACCTTTTCTTTTTTCCTTCCTTCCTTTTTTAAAAAAGAACTTTTTGAACTATAGTTTGCTTTTTAAAACAGCTTTATTGAGCTATAATTCATATACTCTATAATTCACCCATTTAAAATGTACAGTTCAGTGGATTTTAGTATAGTCACAGAATTGTGCAACTACCACCACAATTCGAATTTAAGAACATTTTCATCACCCCAAAAAGAAACACCACTTGACCCATTAGCTATCATGCCCCATTGTCGTTCCTCATCCCCAGTCCAAGACAATCACTAATCTACTTGCCATCTCTATGTACTTGCCAGTTCTGAATGTTTCTTATAAATGAAATCATACAATATGTGGTCTTTTGGGATTGGCTTCTTTCACTTAGCATAATGTTTTCAAGGTTCATTCATGTTGTAGCATGTATCAGTACTTCATTCTTTTTTATTGCCAAATAATATTTCATTGTGTGGGTATACCGAATTTTGTTTATCCATTCATCAGTTGATACACATTTGGGTTGTCTCTACTTTTTGGCTATTATGACTAATGCTGCTTTGAGCATTTGTATACAAGTTTTTGTGTGGACTTTTTTTTTTTTTTTCTTTAAAGAAATTCACGTTCTTTTATTTATTTATTTATTTATTTATGACTGTGTTGAGTCTTCGTTTCTGCACGAGGGCTTTCTCTAGTTGCGGCAAGTGGGGACCACTCCTCATCGCAGTGCGCGGGCCTCTCACCACCACGGCCTCTCTTGTTGCGGAGCACAGGCTCCAGACGCGCAGGCTCAGTAATTGTGGCTCACGGGCCCAGTTGCTCCGTGGCATGTGGGATCCTCCCAGACCAGGGCTCGAACCCGTGTCCCCTGCATTGGCAGGCAGATTCTCAACCACTGCGCCACCAGGGAAGCCCTGGACATGTTTTTATATCTCTTGATTATATACCTAGGAGTGAATTTACTGGGTTATTCAGTTTTTGTTTTTGTTTTTTTGGCTGCACTGCACAGCTTGCGGGATCTTAGTTCCCTGACCACGGATCAAACCCCGGTTCCCTGCAGTGGAAGCACAGAGTCATAACCACTGGACTGCCAGGGAATTCCCTGGGTTATTTAGTTTTAATGAGTCCCTTAGTCTGCATCTTCGAAAAATCTTTAAAAATGCTTGTTGCCTGTCTTTTGTTCACATCCCTGGCAGTCTTGCTGTTTTCAGTTATATCCCAGAAACTTTGAAGTTCCCTGTATTCAGCCACTTAAATCCTGCTTTCTTTTAAATCCTAAATACTTTTTTATCCATGCCTTTCTCTTTACTGGAACCACTGCCCTACTTTAGACCTTTATTATCTCTCACCATTATCTAATGAAATAGCCCAGAATATTCCACTTTTTTCCTTCTAATAGTTCCCCTCCCAACTCTAATACTTCTCTTATTAGAGTGTTTTATTAGTACTTTAATATACAAATTATAGGACAGATATTATACTTGTTGATTTCATTTTGTGTCTTCCCAGTGAGATAATGAAGCTGGGAAGCTCTATAATGGCCAGGATTATATCTATCTCCAGAGCCTGATACAATATCTGGCACGTGTCCTTATTCCTAGAGGTATACTTGCTGGGTTAAATATTAGTTACATCTTAAAGACTTGGTCTGTATTGCCAACATGCCCTACACACACCGTGCTGTTTCCCTGACATATGCTTTAGTGAAGTCATGCTACTAGCAGTTGTATGAAAATGCTTATCTCTCCATACTCTATCTACCATCACCTTTTTAAAAAAATCAGTCATTTAAATATCTGTCTTGCATCTAATAATATCATCTGTTTTGAAGTTCATCTCTCCACCTACATCTTCTCCCTCTATTCCACCATCATCCCACACTCCACTACATTCCTTTATGCTGCTCATAGTCTTCCCTCTGCCTGGGATGCCCTTCCCTTGCCAACATTTTTCACTTGGCTAACTCCTATGCATTCTTTGAAGTTTGACCCAAATCTCAGTTCCTTTAGGAAGCAAGCCTTCTCTGAAATTCCAGACTGGAGAAATTACCCTTTTCAATTCTGGAACATCTTTTGAATGGCTTTTACTGTAACATTTATATCATTATTTTGAAATTATCTGTTTCTCTCTTTAGTGAACTACAAGCTTTTCAACAGTGAGAACTATTTCTTTGAATCTTCAGAGCTTTGTATAGTACTTGGAGCAATAGACAGTAAATAATTGATAAACATTTCTACAGATTGCCTTTAGGGAGTCCACATGGTGGTATAAGGCACTATAGGGATAAGCTCTTAAGTAAGTTTATATGTAGTAAAGCCTATAACTTATACATGCGTGTGTGTGTGTGTGTGTGTGTGTGTGTATAAAATATGTTGTGGTAATTTTAAAACAGGAAAGATTCAATGTGTAATAAATAAGTTTAGAAACAAGGTATATATATGGATTTGTATAGAGCACAAGTTACTGATGAATTAGCAAGGGCTTGCATTCTGGAGCAGAAGGAAATAAATTTCTGTTGCCCATTCTCTATTCTTATGTGGTCTAGTTTAATACAAAATTATCATCAGAATTTTTTGTTACATGCTTACCCACTTACGGCATAGTTCTGGGA